>NC_041388.1:78849146-78857526 GCF_002162155.2 Triticum dicoccoides
GGGAGGGTCGGTGGGTCGTCGGCGGTGGTGGAGCTAGTGGGGGAGGGTGCGGGGGGGGATCTAGATCGAGATGAAGGGGGATAGAGATCGAGATTTAAAAATATTCATCAAATTTGAAAAAATATTCATGAATTCAAAAAGTGCCCATGAAATTTAAAAATATTCGTGAGTTCAAAAAATGCCCATGTAATACAATGGAGAAATGAAGACTATGATTTAAATACAATCGATCTTAGCTAGCTGCCTATCTATTCACAATCTTCTTGCCCTTCTTTTTTGCAAATGGAGTTCTTCTGTGGAACGGACATCCTTTAGGTAGGGTGGTCCTGCTTCTTCTTGTGGTGTATGCTGCTACTTCATCGTCGTCATCATGTTCGATCTTCGGGTCGCCGTACTTGTCGAAGTCTTGCTCATTGGCTACTCCATCCATTCCGATGATCTTCCTTTTGCCTCTCCTCACGATAACACGACTAGGCTTTGACGGGTCGGTAATGAAGAAGCATTGGTCCACTTGGGAAGCGAGTACCCATGGCTCATTTTTCGCGGTGACGTTTGCGCCCGCGGTCCTGGATTTGGCTTCAGGTATAACCATGGTGGTGAAATACCGGTCTTCTTTTAGGACGCTCTTGGACCATCTGACACGGAACATCGGGACCTTCTCTCCAGCATAGCTCAGCTCCCATATCTCCTCGATCCTTCCGTAGTATCTGTCCTTGTCATTACCGGTGTAGGATTCCATCGTTACCCCGGAGTTCTGATAACCATCGCTCTTCATGTCCTTGTCCTCGGTGTAGAATGTGTAGCCGTTGATATCGTACGCCTCATAGGTCATCAGGTTGTGCTCGGCGCCCTGTGACAAGGCGAATATGAGTTGTTCTTCCGCGGAAGAATCTTCATGTAAAGGGTACGACAGAAGCTTCTGCTTGAAACAACGCGTGAAACATGAGTTGTGCTCTTTGAGTATATCTCCGTCCGTCCTCTGTTGGCCTCGGTCATTGTACGTCTTCTCAATAAAGGTTTTGTGCTCTACCACCCAAGGATCGACCACGTCGATGTGTTGTAGTGCGACTAGGTTTGCTCTTTCAAAGTCGGCGAGTCGACCCTCGAAGTCGACATGCATTTCGCGACGACCCTCACGGTGACCCCATCCAGCGAGCCTGCCGAGGTGCCTGTTGACGGGCAGACCAACGGGGTTCTCGATGCCTAGATAATTCGTGCAGTAGGAGATGCACTCTTCGGTCAGAAAGCCCCTGGCTATACTTCCCTCTGAACGTGACATGTTGCGAACGTATCCTTTGATGACACCATTCATCCTTTTGAATGGCATCATGCTGTGCAGGAACGTCGGCCCGAGTTGGATGATATCCTCCACGATATGGACCAGCAGATGCACCATAACGTCGATGAATGCGGGCGAGAAGTACATCTCAAGCTCGCATAGTATCACCACGATCTCTTCCTGTAGCCTTGAGTTGCCTCACGCCAATCGACTTCCGAGAGATGACGTCGAAAAAGTTTCATAGGCCAAATAGCGTTTCACGGACGTGCGCGTCCATGATCCCACGGATTGCAACTAGAAGTATCTGCGTCATCAGCACATGACAGTCGTGAGACTTCATCCTGCTGAACTTCTGCTTCGCTGGGTCTAGGTATCTGCTTATCTTCCCCGCGTAACCGTAAGGAAGTTTTACTACTAGGAGGTAGGTGAAAAACTACTCGATCTCCTCCTAACTTAGAGTGAAGCACGTGGGAGGGTAGTCATTTCCGGTCTTCTTGGCCTTTTTGCCTTTGCGACGACTTTCTGTGTCCTGCTTCGCCTCATCATCATCATCATCATCATCATTGGCGTGAAGCTCCCGCCTGATGCCCATTGATTTCAAGTCTGCCCTTGCTTTCGGCCCATCTTTGGTCCTCTCTGGCATGTTGAGCAGGGTACCAAGCAGACTCTCGCACACGTTCTTCGTGATATGCATGACATCAAGGCTGTGAGTCACACGGTGGATATTCTAGTACGACAAGTCCCAGAAAACAGACCTCGTTTTCCATACCTTCAGCAGCGGCTCTGGCGCCTTTTGCTTCTTTCCCGGCTCTGGCGCCTTTTGCTTCTTTCCCGGCAGTGGGCAGTCTTTCCAATTTTTCAACAGCTCGTCTATTTCCTCGCCGCTCCTCGTACACGGGCGTTCTCGGGGTTTGGTTTCACCATCGAACAGATCCTTGCGTTTCCTCCACGGGTCATCGTCGCGAAGCCACCTTCGATGTCCCATGAACACGGTTTTCGAAGACCCGGGATCTCTATCTAGCTGGCGATACGTTGTGTCATCCATGCACCTTACGCATCCAGAAAATCCGTGGACTACCTGCCCCGCGAGATATCCGTAACCGAGATAGTCGTGCACCGTCGTGAGCAGTGCGGCTCTCATAGGGAAATATTCTTTCTCTGCGGCATCCCACGTATTGGCTGGCATTTTCCACAGCGTGTCTAGCTCCTCCTTCAGCAGCCCCAGATACAGATTGATGTCGTTCCCTGGTTGTTTCGGCCCTTCAATTAGCATACTCATGTGAAGGTACTTCCTCTTCATGCACAACCAGGGGGGAAGGTTGTACATCCACACAAACACAGGCCAGGTGCTATGTGCTTCTCTGGCTGCCAAACGGATTGACTCCATCGGTGCTCGCACCCAGCACGATGTTCCTTGGATCCTTCCCAAATTCTGGGTATTCAAAGTTCATCACTTGCCACTGGCTCGCATCCTTAGGGTGACTCAACATCTTGTCTTTTTTATTTATCTCCGGATCATTTCCGTCATCTTCCCGCTTCTTCTCCTCCCTTTCCGCGTGCCAACGCAGGAGCTTTGCTACCTTAGGGTCCGCGAAATACCGCTGTAGACAAGGAGTGATCGGAAAGTACCACACCGATTTTCAAGGAGCTTTCTTCCTCTTCTTGTATCAAGTGACGCCGCACACTGGACATATGGTAGACTCCGCGTGCTCGTCCCGATAAATGATACAATTGTTCATGCACACATGGTATTTCACGTGCGGTAAATCCAGAGGACACACGATTTTCTTCGCCTCCTCAAAACTGGTCAGGCACTTGTTCCCCTTGGGAAGACGTTCGTGCCAGAATGACATGTTCTCGTCGAAGCATGCGTCGGTCATTTTGTGTGTTACCTTCATCTCCAGAGCCATGAGCGTTACTTTCTGGTGGGTATCCTCGGGCCTGCATCCTTCATACAATGAAGTAACCGCGTCTATCTCCAGTTGATCCAACTTGGCTTTCTCTCGGGCGGCAGCTCTTGCATTATCCGTCTGCTTGAGAAGCAGCTCTTGAATATGAGGGTCCTGCACCTAGCCTCCATCGTCGTCTGCTCCGGCATCTTCATCTTCATGATCATGCCCTTCGTCTTGATCTTCCTCATCATCATGTACGACATCTTCTACATGATGACTGTGTACAGCATCACCGTCGTGATCATGTCCTGGAGATTCTTCGTCTTCTCGCCCGCCCTCGCCGCGGTGGTACTTGTCTTGCTTCCCTTCCTCATTTCTTCTCCGGCCCCCATGGACGACTTCATAGTCATCTTCATCACCTTGCCACCGATAGCCATCCATGAAACCACGCAAGAGCAGGTGGTCCCGCACCTGCCCGGAATCCGGGTCTGCAATAAGGCTCTTCAGCTTGCATCTTCGACACGGACATCTTATCTCTATCTCGTTCTTTTGAAGCATCTCGGCCTTCACGGAGCTCAAAAACCTATTGACGATGCCTTCAGTCATCGTGCGGACCATGGTCGCCTGCGGGGTAGAGCAAAACGATATTTTAGAACCAAGAAAAAATTTGGCATGACCTTCCCTAAAAATAGGACCAAAAAGAATGCATAGTGCCAAAATTCTCGCCGAAACGGAAATGAATCAAAACATTCCGGCAAAATATTGGCAACTATCGCATTTCAAATACCGGTACCTTCAAACACAAACATATATGCAACACCACAAACACATGCAACACCACAAACATACATAGATCTAGCTAGGCCACAAAAAGTGCATGTGCACGTTGTTGGAGCGAGCTAGGGAGAAAAAAAGTAGATTTACATCATGAAGATAGCTTTCCCCTTACTTACCTATCAAAAAAAAGGTAATTTCACCACTTAATTTTGATGAATCTATGGTGGAAATGAGGTGAGGAGGAGGAGATGGCCGAAATCTTGGAGAAGGAGGTGGAGGGAATGAAGTGGGGAAAGTGAGTGGGTAGGTGTGGGGCTGCCCAAAATATCTTGTTGGGGTCCCAGGTTACTAATGGCGCACCACCAGCAAATACGCCATTAGTAACCCTGGTTACTAATGGCGCACCTGCAGGTGGTGCGCCATTAGTAGTTTTGCAAAAAAGTAAAAAAATATATACTAATGGTGCACGGGTAATAGTGTGCCATTACTAGTTTAAACTAGTAATGGCGCACTGTGAAACGATGCGCCATTAGTAGTTTTGCAAAAAAAAGAATAATTTTTTTACAGTAATGGCGCACTGTCTTCTTGGTGCGCCATTACTACTTAGAACTAGTAATGGCGCACTTCGACCTGATGCGCCATTAGTATGTATGGAAAAATGGAAAAAAAATAATTTAATACTAGTGGCGCACCCTGTTTCTGGTGCGCCATTAGTGTCTTCCACACTAATGGTGCATCACCAACCGGTGTGCCATTAGTATATAGTAGTGGCGTACAGCTTCCATGGTGCACCATTAGTATCAATCCTATATATAGCCCTTTTCCTAGTAGTGTAGGCCGTCTCCATCGGATGCGGATTTTCGTGCTGAATTTTTTGATATATTATACATTTTTTTCCGACATCGTATGCAAAAGTTATAGCCGTTTTACATTTTCCTTACACTTTTTGCAAAACATGTCCAAATTTAAGTTTTTCAATTTTCCTAACTAGTAGATGTAGTAATATAACTACCACTCGAAGTATTTTATTTTTTGAAGTTTTTATCATTTTCTTTTGATTTTTTCAGAACTGAAATGGCGACACACGGGGGTGAGGGGGGGGGTAGAGTTTGAAAATTGCCTTATAGTGCCGGTTTGTGTCACAAACCGGTACTATAGGCCAGACCCCTTTAGTACCGGTTCGTGGCACAAATCGGTACTAAAGGTTAGCCCTTTAGTACCGGTTCGTGCCATGAACCGGTACTAAATGTGATCGTGGGGCCCCAGCCTAATGCTAGCCTGCCATCACCCCTTTAGTACCGGTTCGTGGCACGAACCGGTACTAAAGGTTCAACACGAACCGGCATTAATGCATAGTCCTTCGAACCGGCACTAATGGTACCATTAGTGCCGGCTCAAATTCAAACCGGCACTAATGTGCTTCACGTTTGACCCTTTTTCTACTAGTGCAGGGTTCCCGGGCTAAGCACTGTATGACCCTTGGCTAGTTGAGCCTGTGTTGAGGCGACATCTTCAGGCGTGTCCTATGAGGAATTCATGAAGAGAGACTTTTTGCAATCCTTCCAATGACCTTCCTGCCCGGGCATATCATCCATATCCTCATTAGCATGCTGATAGCCCGATTCGTCATATGGTTAACTCATCATATCTATGTCACAGTCATACACGTTTGTATTGAGGAAACCCATAGGGTCGACCTCCGTCTCATCATCCATTCTCTGTTCTACAGGACCGATTACATCAGCCAGTACTATTGCACCCCCTTCATCACGTCGTCCGCCGCTCTCACTCGGCACTACAGGAGCCGGTAATTGCGTAGGCGGGGTGGTGGTCTCCGCACATGCTTGTTGATGTGTGGTTATTGGTGTGCTCTCGGCCGGCTCCAGACAAATAAGATTCTTCGGCCATAGCAGCACCCAACCCTTGCAGCTTCCAATCCGCGGCGGAGTCTCGTCGTCCTCTCCCACATGCTATGCTGGAGGAGGCAAAGCCTCGTGCCCTGATTTCACACTGGACAAGCTAACCCTGAAGTGCCCAACGGGGATCGGCTGGTTGTGGAATGTGGGTTTCAAGGGGTTCAATATCTTCCCCTTTCCCACGTTGACCTTCTGGCCTTTTATCAAGTAGAGTATGGTGCACGGGGTTTCTTCGCCCTGCAAACACATATGTCTGTGGCATAAAACATCCGAAAGGCAACGAAAATGGAATATTCTATATATATATATATATATATATATATATATATATATATATATATATATATATATGTTGGTCCGACATGTAATTACCGTGACGGCGTCGAGCTCAGCCAAAGACGAAGGCCCACCTAGCGCGCCAGAGACTGAGGACGGGCTGCTATGAGCGGGAGCAACCGCGAGAGGAGGCCCGGTTGCGTGAGCAAGTGATGGTGCAGTGTTCTTGTTGTTCATGGAGTTGCTCCCGACGAAACTGGGCATCGGGAAATCATGTACCGTCTTGTCTGGATTTTCCTTCGTCTAGTTGATGATAGCTAGAACCAAGTTAGTAGCGAAATCATTTCTGCAGGCAGTTATAGCTGCATTGACTGCCTGCTGTAGCAACTCATTTTTCTCCTCGGCTGTTTTTTCTGCGTCCTCAGCTGCTTTTTTCTCGACCGCGAGCTTCACCTTCGCGTCGATGTCCGCTTGACTAAACTTGTTTTTCTGCTTCTTGGCCTGCGGGCCCTCGTTGTAAAACACCTTCCATGTGGCGCCGTCTCCAGCGCCGTGCACACGACCATATTGCGGCCGCTAGCCCAAAGGGAGTCCCTTAAGTTCGTTCAAGGCCCGGTTGAGAGGGGTGTCCCACTTGGGCCTCGTCGGAGAAGTAGGGCTTTCGGCTGCAAGCTGGTGATGCTTCTCTAGTAGTCTAATCAATTTCCTCGTGATCTGGTCCGTGTAAAAACATTTTTCTCCTTGTCCCACTTGTAGCGGGCCCTGATGAAGTCACGCTCCAAGGGGTTGGTGAACTTCGCGAAGGGGTCTGGGAGACCCGCGGCTTCACATTCCGCGCCCTCCTTATCCCATATGGGTCTTTTACCGAGGTAGCCACGGCTTCCGAGGCGATGCTTCCCCATGTTCCTTTGCTGAAGGCTCTTGAATTTCGCAACCTTAGCCTTGGCTGCCTCGGTAGCGCAAGTGTCCTTGAACTTTTCGAAATCCTCTTTCGTAAGTGTCGGATTTTCCTCCAGAATCTTGGCAGGGGTTCCTCAGCCTCAATAGCTCGTTTCACCCTCCCTTTCCAGGAGGCAAGATCATTACTAAACATGCCCATGGTGTGATTGTTAATCTTTTTCATCTTCGGATCATCCCACGGTTGTTCTATGTTATCATCCCGGTGGGGGAACTTGAATCTCTTGTGCGACTTTGTTAGGAGAAACTGCGTCAAATGTTCTTTACTCCTTAAGTCATCATTGTTGATGCTCGCGCATTCCCGTAGGATGCATCCTACTTGGTTCCCATAGCACTTGCGAGGTTCTTCCGACTCTAATGGCTCAAACTTGCCAGGTGCCATCTTTGTGATAACAAGTCGTCCAATCCCTAGTTTGTTAGGTTTTCGTATCCTCTGCTTCTTATGCTTCCTCTTTTCGGTAGCGGCATCGGCGCCGGTACCTTCCCCGCCGGTATCTTCCTCGCCGGTCTTGGCGCCGCCGTCGGTGTCGATGTCGGCGTCAGTACCATCATCGAGGCCGACCTCCAAACCTTGCTTAGCAGTCAAAAAGTCAAGGTACTCTAGTTCACCCTCATAATCCATCTCGTCTGCATCTTGGTCAGAAGGCCCGGTTTCTTTGTTGTTCGACATGTTTCCTATGATTAAGTGTCCTCGTTTATTTCTAAAAGTATGAATAAATGAGACTTAACATCAAAAAGAAATCTATGTGCCAGTACTCGATATGCCAACTATGTAGCACAAATCATGCTTTCATTCACAGCAAATTTCGGCATGACCTTTGCTAAAAAATGGACATATCGAGCGCCTGAAATTCACCGGAACGAAAATGAATCAACATTCTGGCGTAACATAGGCCACTCGGATCATTTACCAAAATTGAACCAAAACATCACATGTCCAAATGACATGTTCAAATTCCAAACATGACATATCCACATATCACATGTCCAGTTCAAATTTGCATATAAATTTAGCCTACCTAAATTTGCTTTTAACAAGGGATGTTGATTTGGACAATTGCTTAAATGCTGCCTTTTCTTTTAACTACAATTGCTTAACACTAAATTTCTGTCCTATTTTAAAACCTAGCTAAATTCATAACTAAATAGATAACCTAATTAACCTACTGCTCTAACTAAAACCTAAGTAAATTAACCGAAGAACCCTATCTAGCAGAGAGAGAGGGGGGGGGGTTTACAGAGGGTGCATGGGCGAGGAGGCAGGCCCGACGACGGCCGAGGTT
>NC_041388.1:78857890-78974527 GCF_002162155.2 Triticum dicoccoides
CCGGGGTCGGAGGCGAGGGCCGGGTCGGGGGCGAGCACCGGCCGGGGTCGGGGGCGAGCGCCGGGGCGCGATGGTGCGACAGGGGAAGAGAGAGTTGGGATTTGGGGGGAAAAGAGGCGGGATGAAGCAGGGAGAGTGAGAATTTTGGGTTAAGTGGACGTAGCAGTAGCGCGTTTAGACAATATGGACACACAGATGCACCATCACGTCAAAGAACGCGGGCGGGAAGTACATCTCAAGCACATTCAGTATCACAACGATCTCTTCCTGTAGCCTTTGGAGCTGCTTCACACTGATCAACTTTCGAGAGATGACATGAAAAAGTTGTAGAGACCAATAAGCGTGTCACAGACGTGCTTGTCCAATATCCCTCTAAGGGAAACAGGTAGTATCTGCATCATCATCACATGACAGTCATGGGACTTCATCCCACTGAACCTTTTCTTGTCCGTGTCTAGATATCTGTTTATCTTGCCACAGTAATCGGAACTAACTTTGACTCCGGTAAGGCACTTAAAGAATTGATCAATCTCAGCCTGACTTAAGGTGAAGCAAGAAGGGGGGCAATAATCCTCTTTCTTTATTTTCTTGCCCTTCTTCTCCCGGGCCTCTGTCTCCGTCTCTATCTTGTCTGACATTTTACGGGGCGGCATGTGCAGATCTTCCCTGATTTTCAAATCTTGCAAGTATTTTCTTGCCTTCGGCCCATCCTTGGTCTTATCCGGCATGTTCATCAGTGTTGCGAGCAAGCTCTCAAGGACATTCTTATAGATATGCATTTGATCAAGGCAATGAGGTGTATCGAGTTTGTGCGAGTACTCCAAGTCCCAGAACACAAACCTCGTCTCCCATACCTTCGGCAGCAGCTCCGGCGCCTTTCTCATCGTCTTTCCCGGCGCGGGGCACTCCTTCCAGTTTTTCAACAACTCATCTATTTCGGCACTGCTACGCTTACGTGGAGGTCCTCGATGCTCAGCGTGACCATTGAATAGATCTCCACGGTTTCTCCATGGGTCATCCTGTTCGAGCCATCTTCGATGCCCCATGTACACGATTTTCCCAGACCCGCCATCTTTCCTTGACGTTAGCTGCTGAGATGTCGTATCATCCATGCACTGCGTGCATCCGCAATATCCATGGCACACCTGGCCTGCCACATATTCGTAACCGAGATAGTCCTGCACTGTTGTGATCAGCGCGGCTCTCATGTTGAAATACTCGCCTTTGCTGGCGTCCCATGTCTTGGCCGGTGCTTTCCATAACGTGTCTAACTCCTCTTGAAGTAGCCCCAGATACAAATTAATATTATTTCCTGGTTGTTTCGGCCCTTGAATAAGCATGCTCATGTGAATGTACTTCGATTTCATGCCCAACCAGGGGGAGGTTGTACATCCATACAAACACGGGCCATGTGCTATGGTTGGTGTTGTGGTTGCCAAACAGATTCATGCCATCGGTACATGTGCCGAGCACGATGTTCCTTGCATCACATTCAAAATACCGATAAGAGTTGTTCAACGCTCTCCACTGGCTTCCAACCATGACGTGTCTCAGTTTCGGATCATCTCCATCGCCGGGCTTCTTCCTCTCCGCGTGCCAGCGCATTAGCTTTGCTTCCTTGGGATCTACAAAATACCTCTAGAGACGGGGAGTGATCGGTATGTACCATACCACTTTTTGGGGACATTTCTTCCCGGCCTTCTTGTATTGAGAAGCATTGCACACCGGACAGCTTGTTTTTTCCGCGTGCTCCTTCCGATAAATTATGCAATCGTTGATGCATGCATGGTATTGAACGTGTGGCAGATCAAGAGGGCACACAATCTTCTTGGCCTCATCAACACTACTAGGACATAGATTACCCGCGGGAAGAACATCCTTTAGGTACTTGAGATGCTCATCGAGGCTAGTGTTGGTCCATTTGTTTTTAGCCTTCGTCTTCAGGAGTTGGAGCGTGAAACTCAAGCGGATCACCTCAGGATTGCAACCATCATACAATGGAGTGTACGAGTCTATCACCAGTTGCTCCAGCTTAGCCTCCTCTCTAGAAGCAGCTCTCTCAGTACTCGTCTCCTTGCGAAGCAATGCTTGAACATGAGGGTCCCGCATGATTGAACTTAGTACCGACGAAATCTGCTGCGTGGAGTCCATGTCGTTCTCTCTGCCGCTATGTCCGGCCCCTTCTCCGCCGCCATGTACGACCCCTTCTCCGCCGCCATGTTTGGCCCCTTCTCCGCCGCCATGTCCGGCCTCTTCCCCACCGCCATTATCGATCATCTCTTCGTCTTGCCCCGTGTCATCATTGCCTGCCCCGTCGGCATCCTCAACATCGTCATCCTCATCTTCAATTATCCGCCGAGTATAGCCATCCATGAAACCAGTCATGAGCAGGTGCACTTCGACATGGCCATCTTCATGGGGGTCGAGCCAAACTATTCCTTTGCATTTTCGACACAGACATAAATCCTCTGTCCGGTTATTTTCTTTCATGTCCTGCACCGCCGACCACAACCACATGTCCACCATTGTTCCACTGACCATCGTGAACTCTACAAGGTAATAATAAAAAAATTGATTATACAAATGCATGCATGCATCAAAGTCATCCAAAAATTCAGCATGACCTTCCTTAAAAATAGGACATATAGAGATCTAGAGTTTGCCCGGAATTCGCCAAAACGGAAATAAATCAACATTTCGGCAAAACATACACAACTCAAAAGCACAATTTGGCATCAACTCATGCCACACACACAATTTCCATAAACATATCACACACACATAAACATATTTCCATTTTGCAAAAGCTTGAAATTTTAATCACCTATATCTCGAGATCGAGCACACGGTGGAGATGATGATGTAGGGAGATCAAAAGTGCACAAAGCTCTTCTTGACAAAGATAGATCTAGTTAGGGGGCAAATAGGTCACTTAACTAAATGCTACATCTACCTAGCTACCTAATTTGGGAGGAGACAACTTCAACTAGTGGAGGGGGAAGGAAAAAGAGAAAGGAGATGCATTAATGGAGGTGGTGTAGTTAGGTAGGAGTAATGAAGAGAGAGAAAGGTAGGTAGAAGAGGGAGAGTAATGGGGGAGAAGTATTGAGGAAGAAGAAGAGTGAGAGAGGGAGAGGTAGGGGAAAGGGAGAGGAGGGGAGGGGGAGGACGGGTGGGGAAAAGGTGGTGGGTGCGGATTAGCAGTAGCGTGATGCGTAAAATGCACTGCTGCTAAGAAAGTAGCAGCAGCGAGCTTTCGGTACAAGCGCTACTGCTAACCAGGACAAAAAGTGTGCCCGATTTGAAAATTAGCAGCACCGACCTCAGAAAAACCGCGCTACTGCTACAGCTATAGCAGTAGCGCGGCTCGCGGCACCGCGCTGCTGCTAAATGGAGTTGGGTGGACACTGTCGGTCGATATTTGTAGCAGCGCGGGTTACGCCGAGTGCGCTACTGCTAAGCACTTGTCAGTAGCGGGTTTTCCACACCCGCGCTACTGCTAATTAGCAGCAGCACTGCTTTTGAGCCGCGCTGCTGCTAAGATTCTGTGTATAGGGTTTTCCCTAGTAGTGTTAATGGACCAAGACGTTCGATCAAGTGTGAACATGCGTCGTCTGCGAACACCTCCGCATTATATGCGTGGGGGCTGAAGCCGACGACTGCCATCTTTCAGGTTATATACATATATACATAAACGGTCGCACATGAGGCATCATAGCACTTTCGGGCAAAAGTATAAATACAGCCTTGATAAATTCAATAAAACATTGTTCTTACAATGGGAATACATGTCACTTCAACATAATATTCTTCAAGCACTGAGCCTCTATCAAACGAGCGCCTTCAAGAACTTCTTCAAAGTAGTGCTCGGCAGCCACTCGGCCTATGGCCGAACCCTGTGCCACAATAGTGCTGGCATCCATCTCCGCCCAGTATGTTTTGACACGGGCAAGGGCCATCCGCGAGCCCTCTATGCACGCCGACCTCTTTACAGCATCGATGCGTGGCACGACACCAAGGAATTGTTGCACCAAGCTAAAGTAGCTATTTGGTCTTGGCCCTCCTGGCCACAGATGATCCTCTACGGACCTCATGGAAATTCCGGATAATCTATGGAGCTCGGCCCAACCGGTCAATCGCTCATTCAGCAACAACGGATAGACTGGAGCGTGAAACTGTGACCAGAATAGCTTCTCCACTTCAGGACCCTTCTAATCCTTGAAGTACTTGGCCGCATTAGCAGCACTTGTAGCCAAATCCATGTACTCGTCCACAGAACTCCATAGCCGGTCTAGAGGAGCATATTTTGGATCTCCGAACTTAGTCCATAACAAGAAGGGCTTCCCAGAAACGATATCTGCAGCTTGATTCAGCTCCTCCTTCGTCGCTCTAATTTTGAAGTGGGCTTCCTTGGCAGCCACCCGGGCCTTCTCCAGGTCTGTCGCCTTCTCCCGGTTTTCCTCTTCAAGAAGCCGGTAACGGTCAGCAGCATCTTTTAACTCCACGCCCATCTTGGCAAATTTTTCTTTGCTCTCGCAATGTGCGGCCTGTTCGGCCCTTAAACCCTTGGCCACCTTTAAAGCGGTCGCATTGCTGCAACTTGCATGCTCCTTGGCTTGGGCAAGTTCCGCCCGAAGGGTCTCCAAGGCGGCAGCTCCATCTACAGTCACAACATATTAAAGATACTGGCATCATGCTGCTCTTACTATGTGACGATCACCAGAAAAATCACTGACCCTGTGCCTCGTCAAGCCGCTTGTTGACAAGCTCGATGTCGGCATCTGCCGCATCCAGCTGCCTCCTTAGTTCAGCAAACCCATTAGTCTGGCTAGCCACCGGAGCTTCAACCACCTGCACATAAAGGCGGTCTGGTTATTACCTGGGACTATGATCCTCTGTTTGCCGCCGTTTTCGACAACAACCAGAGTCTCAGGGGCTACTATCTACACATGGCACATCTAAAAATGTGCGGTACTGTAAAAAATGTACATCATTTCACGTACCTCAAAACCCGTCAGTAGACTCACAATGTCTTCATGCAACCCGCTTTTGACGGACGAAATCCTTTCAATCACCGTACCCATCAACGTGCGGTGCTCTTCTGAGATAGCCGCTTGCTCTAGCAGATCCCTTAGTACGTCCGACCGCACACCAGATGGTGCCGGACTCTTTTGATTTCTCTCTTCAAGAGCCGGATACAGAGGACTTCGGGTGGCCATAGGATTACCTTCTGGACTTGCCGGATCAGGAGAAACCCTCCGCAATGACACCTCGGGGTCACCCGCCTCGTGAGGCGGTGTGGCAGGGGGAGGCATTTTGCTCTCCATCACCTCTGGACTGAAGACGAGCTCTGCTGAGAAGGGCTAAGATCCGAACTACAAGATAAATGCTTCGGTTGTTTTCCTCAGAAGTAAAGCGAGATATTTTCATTATTAAGTACCCTTTTACTTACAGCTCCGTGGAGGGCTGATCCCCTTGAGGGCATAGTGTGGCCAAGGTAGCCCCCGAGCAGGACCCTCCGACGAAGATTTCTTCCCCCGTTTGGAGACCATTATCTCCGGGTCCTCGGAGGCGGTCCTCTTCCTTCCCTTGGGAGAGGAAGTTTCAGTCCCTCCTCCCCGGCTAATCTCCTTCGTAGAGGCGCTAACCTCCTCGTTCCCCCCTTTATCTTCTCCCAAGGGCACTTGATAAGGCACGATCTCCAGCATCCTGGTTAGCACAAGATTTGGTGAGGTCTTAGGGAGAGGGGCCGGACACCTGATCAACTTTGCCTTCGGTATCCAATCCTGGACCAAGAGCGGTTTTTCTTTTTTAGGGCAATGTTGCAATGAATAAAATGGACAATGAGTTCGGATGCGGGGCTACTTACTTGGGTATGCGGGCGATTGCAGCTCAGACCTGCATCCTCAGTGATGTCCGGACACATTATTTGTGGTCTGAAGAACAATTTGTATATCTCTTCATGAGTCATGCCGAGGAAATGTTAGATAGTTTGCGGTCCTTCCGGGTTGAATTCCCACATGCGAAGGGGCCGGCGTTTGCAAGGCTGGACTTGACGGACTAGCATAACTTGCACTACCATAACCAGACTGATATCTCTCTCGAAGAGATCTCGGATGCGGCTTTGCAGTATTGGCACGTCCTTGGTTGGACCCCAGCTCAGCCCCCTGCTGATCCATGAAATTAGTTGTGGTGGGGGGACCTGAGCAGAAGGCGGGGGCAGCTACCCACTTGGCACTTCGGGAAGCTGTGATGTAGAACCACTCCCGCTGCCACAATCCGGACACCTCTGGGAAGTAACCCTCAGGCCAGGGAGCGTCAGCAATCTTGCTTATTGACGCGCCTCCGCATGCTGCATGCTGCCCCTCGATCATCTTCGGCTTCACATCGAAGGACTTGAGCCACAGGACGAAGTGAGGGGTAATGCGGAGGAAGGCCTCGCATACGACAATAAATGTCGAGATGTGAAGAAGGGAATCTGGGGCCAGATCGTGAAAATCTAGCCTGTAATAGAACATAAGACCCCTAACAAAGGGATCCAGAGCGAGGCCTAGTCCTCAGAGGAAGTGGGAGATGAACATGACACTCTCGTTCGGTTCGGGAGTAGGGACGACCTGCCCTCGGGCAGGCAGCCGATGCGATATTTCGGCGGTCAGATATATGGCCTCTCTCGACTTCTTGATGTCCTCCTCTGTGACGGAGGAAGGCATCCACCGACCTGGAAGGTTGGATCCGGACATAGTTGAAGGTCCGAAGCGCCTAACCTGAGCTTTGGGTGTTGGAACTCGATGCGAGAGGCCGATTCGACTAACATCGAGAGGAAAAGGCCTTGTCCCCTTTATAAAGAGGGTGAATATCAAGCGTCCTCCTCGTGGCCGTTTGGGACTTGCCTAAGATTTAGGAGTCCTACTAATAGGCGCGGTTGGGTTACCCATGTCCGTATTGATGGGAACCCCATAATAAGGGGACACGATCTCTGCTTTGACAAGACGTGCCTAGGAAACCGCCTCACGAAACACGCTGAGATAGGTTATGAAAAACGATTCGAATAAAGACCTGGCTGTGGTGTGATGTCACACTACGGGGTACGTCAGTAGATTAGATTTGTGTAAATATTATTCCCTCTATGGTGGTATGTGGAACTTATTTTGCAGAGCCGGACACGATCCTCGTGTTTAAAATCTTCTATGAAGTATTCGAAGGAGGAACCCGCCTTTCAATGTTGAAGACAATCTGCGCGCCGGACTTATCGTCATTGAAGCCTGGTTCAGGGGCTATTGAGGGAGTCCTGGATTAGGGGGTATTCGGATAGCCGTATTATATCCTTTGGCTAGACTGTTGGACTATGAAGATACAAGATTGAAGACTTCGTCACATGTCGGGTTGGGACTCTCCTTGGCGTGGAAGGCAAGCTTGGCAATATGAATATGTAGATCTCCTTCCTTGTAACCGAATCTGTGTAACCCTAGGCCCCTCCGGTGTCTATATAAACCGGAGGGTTTTAGTCAGTAGGACAACATACAATCATACCATAGGCTAGCTTCTAGGGTTTAGCCTCTCTGATCTCATGGTAGATCAACTCTTATACTACTCATATTATCAAGAATAATCAAGCAGGACGTAGGGTTTTACCTCCATCAAGAGGGCTCGAACCTGGGTAAAACATCGTGTCCCCTGCCTCCTGTTACCATCTGCCTTAGATGCACAGTTCGGGACCCCCTACCCGAGATCCGCCGGTTTTGACACTGACACTCGTCTTGTTTGTTGCAATAGATCCATTTGGTGCAAATAATGTTATGCTTGCGAGGATCAGAAGGCTTAACCAGTTCCCACACATTATTCAGCTCAAATTGTTGAAGCTCTTCTTGCATCGCTTGAATCCATTCAGGTTGCATGAAGGCTTCAGCAACTTTCTTGGGTTCTGATATAGAGACAAATTTAAAGTGCCCCAAGAAATTTGCTAGTTGTGTTGCTCTTGAACGAGTGAGTGGACCAGGTGCATTGATGCTATCGAATAGTTCTCAATCTGCACTTCATTTGCAACACAAGGATGAATTTGATGAAGACTTTTCTCTTGCTGATCATTGTCTTCATCATCGGCATTGACTTTAGGCTGAGTAGTGTCTTCGGGTTGATTAGGTGCAGAAATGATGATTTCTTCTTTAGCCTGAGCCTCTGAAGTTATTATTTCTCCAGTACCTATAAGCTTGATTGATTCACTTGGTGGTACTTCATCTAGCACATTTGGCAGGTGCTCTCTTTGCGAGCCGTTAGTCTCAACGAACCGCACATCCACAGTTTCAACCACTTTATTGTGAAAGAGGTTGAAGACTCTATAGGAGTGCGAATACTTTCCGTAGCCAAGCATAAAACCTCCATGTGCTTTCGGTGCAAATTTTGAAGTGTGATTCAGATCCTTGATCCAGCACCTAGCACCAAATACTCTGAAGTAGATGACGGTTGGCTTCTTACCAGTTAGTACTTCATATGATGTCTTCTTTAGAAGCTTGTGGAGATAAACACGGTTGATGACGTGGCACGCAGTATCAATGGCTTCAGGCCAGAACTTTCTTGGTGTCTTGTACTCATCAAGCATCGTCCACGCCAGCTCAATGAGGCTTGTGTTCTTGCGCTCCATGATGCCATTCTGCTGAGGTGTGTATGGAGCTGAGAACTCATGAGTGATGCCCAATGTATCGAGATAAGTGCCGAGGCCGGCGTTCTTGAATTTTGTGCCATTGTCACTTATGATGTGCTTGATCTTGATGCCATAGTTGGTCATGGCACAATTGGCGAACCATCTGAAGATATCCTGCACTTCATTCTTATAGAGGATTATGTGCACCCATGTATATCTTGAGTAGTCATCAACAATGATGAAGCCATAGAGGCAAGCAGTGGTAGTAAGGGTAGAGTAGTGAGTATGGACAAATGAGTCCATGTGAAGTAGCTCGAAGGGACGAGATGTCGTCATGATTGTCTTCGAGGGATGCTTATCCCTAGTCATCTTTCCAGCTTTGCAGGCACCACATAGATGATCCTTCTTGAACTTGACGCCCTCGATTCCTACAACATGCTTCTTCTTCACGAGAGTGTACAAGTTCCCCATGCCGTCATGCCCTAGCCTCCGATGCCAGAGTCAGCACTCTGAAGCTTTTGCTAGAAGACATACGGCCAACTATGGTCCTGCTGAGAAATCTACCATGTACAGATCGTCTTTTCGATGCCCTTCAAAGACTAGAGACTTGCCAGATTCCATAAGAACAAGGCAACGATATTTTCCAAATATCACAATCATGTTCAGATTACAAAGCATTGAGACAGACATTAAGTTGAAACCAAGGGATTCAACATGCATCACTTTATCCATGTGTTGATCCTTTGAGATTGCAACTCTACCTAGACCCAATACCTTGCTTTTACCAGTGTCAGCAAATGTGATGTGACTCTTGTTAGATGGGCGTAGGGCAGAATCCATGAGAAGACTTCGATCACCAGTCATGTGGTCAGTGCATCAACTATGCATAAACCATTCTGAAGCCTTTGGTGTCATACCCTACAGTGCAATTTGGCAGATTGGCTTCACCAAGGGTATTGTGAAGTATAAACATTTGACGAACAAGCGGATTATGAAAGTTCAGGTCTTGGTTAGGATAAATAGGATTTTTGTCAAGGAATCCTGGGACAAAATACATAATGAGACCATTTGGACATTTTATCTTGTGTCCCACAAGATGTTTTAGGTCCCCAGCATAAGCATCAGACGCCTTTGATTTCCGGCTAGAGACCTTTCCCTGCAAAAGAGAGTTAATTTTTCTTAACCACCCACAACTTCAGGGGTGGCTTAGAAGCAATGAGTCTAAGTGCAGCATCTGAGAACTTTGGCTTTGGAGCCCTGGCAAATAGCCTTGCAGGTGGTGAATTATACTCATAAGAATAAGCAGAATATTTCTTGGTCTTATGAACATAGCGGTTTGATGAAACATGCTCATATGCATAAGTCTGAGTATGGTTTCCCTGCAAAACATTTGCGTTAGGGTGACTCTGGTGAGTCCTTTGTCTGTATGATGCCTTTGGACCATATGAAGCCTTTGGTCTGGGATTTGTCTTCTTCCCTGGTGGTGTCATGATGACATTCATAGGATGTTTCTCAAGAAAACTTTTGGGTACCCAGATCTTCTTCAAAGGTGGTCAATTCCTGCAGTTTGTACCAATATACCTGGCAAACACTTCACCATTCTGATTCTTAAACAGTTTATAGTTTGCATCAAAGGATTCATCAATGATAATCATGTTAGCATAGGTGAAGCCAGATAAGGTAGATGGATCCACTGAAGGTTCGTTTCCAGCAACCCATGTGGTTTTGGGGTACTGCTCAGGCTTCCAGTATGAACCATCAATGTTCATTTTCCTCTCGAACACAACACCCTCTTTCCTAGGGTTTCGGTTCAGAATCTGTTTCTTGAGGACATCACATAGTGTCTGATGCCCTTTGAGGCTTTTGTACATCCCAATTTCAAGCAATGTCTTCAACCTCACATTCTCATCAGCAATAGTAGTGGTATCCTCAAAAGAGGGGTTAGTTTCCACATCAGCAGGTGAAGACATAGCAACAGTAGCAACAGTAGAACATGCAGCAACAGAGACAACATTATCACGCTCAAGACATTTTAAACATGGTGGATCAAAGTCTTCCTGAGCGGAACTGATCTGTTGAGCATGGAGTGACTCATTCTCCTTTTGAAGATCTTCATGAGCCGATCTCAAGTTCTCTAGATTGTTTCCTTTGAAGATAATCATAGGAGTGCTTTTCATGAGTGGTTGAGAGCGTTTCATGATGACTTTCAAGTTCTTCATACTTAACGTGAAGACTTTTGATGTCTTCAATTAAGGACTAAGTTTGACTCATTTCCGCATCCAACAGGTCATCGCTTTTGTCTAGCAGCTTTTGAATATGTTCCATAGCATTTTGTTGTTCTGTTGCAATTTTAGCAAGTGTTTTGTAGATAGGTTTAGATTCACATTCAGAGTCATCTTCACTTGATGTTTGAATGTAAGAATCACGTGAGTTTACCTTGGCACCGCGTGCCATGAAGCAGTAGGTGGGAGCAGAGTCATCCTCATCATCACCATCAGCGTTGGTGACGAGACCATTGTCTTCAGTGTTGAAGATGGACTTGGCGACATATGCTGAAGCTAGAGCCAGGCTTGCCACCCCTGAATCAGACTCCTCCTCAGACTCCACCTCCGCCTCCTCAGAAGAAGACTCCTCCCCTTAATCTGTCGCCTTGCCAACAAACGCACGAGCCTTGCTTGATGAGCTCTTCTTGTGTGATCAAGACTTAGATGAAGATTTTGATGAAGACTTTGAGGATTTCTTCTTCTTCTTCTTGTCATCAGAATCATATTCTTTGTTCTTCTTCTTCTTGTTCTTCATCTCATTGTCCCATTGAGGACACTCAGAGATGTAGTGACCAGGTTTCTTGCACTTGTGGCATGTTCTCTTCTTGTAGTCACGAGAGGAAGCTTCATCATTTCTTGAGTTGGATCTTGAAGACTTTCTGAAGCCATTTTTCTTGGTAAACTTCTGGAACTTCTTCACAAGCATAGCGAGCTCCTTTCCAATGTCTTCAGCATCGTCAGAACTACCGTCAGATTCTTCTTCAGACGAGGAAACAACCCTTTCCTTCAAAGCGCGAGATCGGCCATAGTTGGGACCATAGATATCACTTTTCTCAGATAACTGGAAATCATGTGTGTTGAGCCTCTCAAGTATATCAGACGGATTGAGAGTCTTGAAGTCGGGGCGTTCTTGAATCATCAGGGCCAGGGTGTGAAATGAGCTGTCAAGTGATCTTAGGACCTTCTTGAAAATTTTGTGCTTGGTGATCTCAGTGGCGCCGAGTGCGTGAAGCTCATTTGTGATATTAGTGAGGCGATCAAACGTGAGCTGGACATTCTCATTGTCGTTTCTCTTGAAGCGGTTGAAGAGGTTGCGAAGAACATGAATCCTTGAGTCTCTGTGAGTTGGGACGCCTTCGTTGACCTTGGAGAGCCAGTCCCAGACTAGGTTCACAGTTTCCAGTGCACTCACACGGGCGTACTGTCGTTTGGTCAGGAGACACAGATGATGTTCTTGGCGATCGAGTCCAATTGAATGAACCTCTTGACATTAGCAGCGGTGACACCTTCACCGACCATGGGAATGTCGTTCTTGGCGACATACGAGAGGTCGACGTCAATGGCTTCAAGATGCATACGCATCTTATTCTTCCAGTTGGGGTAATCAGTGCCATCAAAGATAGGGCACGCAGTGGAGACCTTGATTATCCCTGCAGTCGACATAGCTAAAACTCCAGGTGGTTAAACGGAATCACACAGAGCAAGGGAGCACCTTGCTCTGATACCAATTGAAAGTGCTAGTTATCGACTAGAGGGAGTGAATAGGTGATTTTTATGGAAGACTTCAAAACACCGGGGATTTGAAGACAAACAGTAGAAATGAACCTATTGATATGCAGCGGAAGGTAGACTAGACTAGACAGGCCATAGTCAAGTAAGCAATGAAGTGAAGGTTTGAAGACTATCAGCAGCTAGGTAGTATGGATTAGGATGGAAGATAGTATGAAGCCAAACAGCAAATAGTCTTCACTCAGTGAAGTCAATCAGATCATACACACAAGCAATGACTTCATGAAGACAAACTGTAAAGTAAAGGGAAGTGAAGGATAGAACCAGTAGCTTGGTGAAGACGGGATTTGGTAGACCAGTTCCAGTTGCTGTGACAACTGTATGTCTGGTTAGGGAGGCTAAGATTTAATAGAGAAGACTGCGTCTTCACCTTATTCCCCTTGAGCTAAGGACACACAGTCCTTTCCCAATCACTCTGGTAAGTCTTCAAGGTAGACTTGCAAACCTTCATAGACTTCATTCACCGACAATCCACAATGAGTCTTGGATGCTCAGAACGTGACGCCCAACCGGCTGGAGGATTCATCGTCCTCAAGTGTAACAAGTCTTCAGATCACGTGGACAGAAAGACTTCAGTGATGCCTAACACACTTTGGCTCTAGGTGTTTTGGGCTTTATCCTCGCAAGGATCTCTCTCTCAGATGCTTCGGAGGTGGGTTGCTCTCAAACGACAAAAGCCATGCACTAACACTAAGAAGCCACCAATTTATGGTGTAGGGGGTGGGCTATTTATAGCCAGGAGGCAACCCGACCTGATTTGTCTGAGATGACCCTGGGTCACTAAGGAACTGACACGTGTCCAATGGTCAGATTTCAAACACACACGACAGCTTGACTTGGGCTACAAGTGATGCTGACTCATCCAGCTTTGGATAAGATTTGCTCTCATTGTCTTCGCTCGAAGACACAGGATTTGGTTGAGCATCACTTCAGTCACTCTAACTTTGTTCACTGGGACCCCACTTAACAGTACAGTGGTTCCTCTGATTCAACAAAGAAGAAAAGGAAACTACGAAACAACTATGTCTTCACAATCCATCGTGTTCACATGATTGTCTTCTCACGTCATAATCTTCACTGTGAATATCTTCACAGACCACCGTTGTCTTCAATGTCTTCACACATTTTTAGGGGTCATCTCTGGTTGGTAAACCGAATCAATATGGGACTAATACCTGTGTTATCCTGCAATTCTCACAAACACATTAGTCCCTCAACCAAGTTTGTCGTCAATACTCCAAAACCAACTAAGGGTGGCACAAGATGCACTTACACGGCCCATGTATGGCCCATGATGTCTTTCGGCCCATATGAGGCCCTTTGTAACTCTGAGCCCCTTAAGGGCCCTAGATGAAACTGGCCCATAATGAATAGTGTATCGCTTTATGCCCACTAACGGCCCGTTAATCCGTCGGTCATTTCCAGCCCGTTTTAACTTTCGGACTTCTAAGGGCCCATTTATTCTTGGGCTCATTTCTAGAATTCGGTTAGTTACGGTCCGTTACTGGCCTGTTCCTTTTGTGGGCGAAATTCAGCCCGTGGTTACATTGGGCCCGATTGTGGGCTGTTAACCCGTTGGGCTGTTTTCATAGCATTATGAAATACGGCCTACTAACGGCCTGTTGTGGTCCACGAATAGTACGATCCATCTTTGGCGAAATGATTATACGCCCCATAGAAGGCCCATGGATCCTATGTCCCGTAGAAGGCACATGGATCATACGGCCCGTACAAGGCCCATGGATCATACGACCCGTAGAAAGTCCATGGATCCTACAGCACGTATAAGTCCCATGGATCCTACGGCCCGCAGGAGGCCCGTGGTTACAACAGTCCGTGTGTTGCCATGATGATTATTGTGGCCTAGTTACCAGAAATAGGTTATTGTGGCCACTAGAAAAACACGGAAAAAGAACTGTAGTGACTACACGCAAACAACTAAACAAGAAAATAAGGAAATAAATAAGCAAGCAACTAACGCTAGCCTATTACAGCTATTACACATATTACATCCACTGGGCATCAAAGTTCGCCACCAGTGCATATATAGGGAACAAAGCAGCATATTACATATGCTAGCCGTCAAAATTGACCACCAGTGCAAATAAATGCGGCAACAAAACAAGTCCATAACTAAAACCACTTCAGAAGATCTCAAGAAACGTTATCCTCGGTATCCACCATGCTAGCAATAAACTTAGCAAGCTTATTAGCTTTGTCCTATTTGGCGCTAAAATCCTCCAACGCTTGTTGTTGCACCAAAAAGTATGCATATGAATGCTCCAGGGAGTTCTGCAGTCCTTCCGCTTCTTGTCACAGCACAGTTGATCGATGTCTTTCAGCTTGTAGTTGAGACTCAAGAAACCAAACTGATTTGAACAACAAGTTTGAATAGCTTGTGCAAGCGGTAGTGGCTAGTAACTCGAACAATAAACCAAGACAGGACTTTGGGGTTGTCTCATTGTCTTCAAGATAGTTTTCCTTAGCTATTTTATTACATTTGTTGTAGACCAACAAGGATCTCTCTCGATCCTGAACCTTATCTGCATTACTTCATTTACCATTGCTGAATAAGGCACTCTTCCCCAATATTCTGTCAACATTCCAAAAGAAGAAACAAGCAGACAGATAACAGGTTTAGCATGTACTGGTATATGAAACTCATTTCGATGAACCAGTTCATTAGTAAGGTGGACAAGATTAAACTACCAAGTCTTCTATTGCCAAGTAGTACATTATAAAAGCATCAAACAAACATATATCTATGTCCTATGATCACTGCATTGTCTTGCCAAATCAAAATAGAGACATGGTTCAAATCATATCAGTTCAAGACAAAGTAGCACTGAAAGAATACAAAGCGTGGGAAACTGCATGGCACAACAAGATTTCAGATGGGTACCACGGGTCTAAATGTACAACAACACTATTGGCCTTGTTGTGATGCTAGTAATGTGCATGATATGAGAAGTCAACTATATACACAATTGAAATTGAAATCAACATAGCTATTTATAAGGGCAAACCTGTTAAAGAAACATGCATAAACATACCTATTGTGCCATTGGATCGTTCAGTTTAAAAATAAGTTTGTATGAGTAAATACAGTGATACAAGAGCAAAGTAGTATGCACGATAGCAATGTAATCTTAAATGAGAACAGTTGTTCTTCAGGTTTAATCACTTGTTCTACATGAACAGAGTACAGTAAGATGCAAGCATATAGTACTTAAAATAAAATGAGCTCATAGACCTTACCACATTCTTGGTTCGGGACCAGTATAGAACAAGGCGTTCCCAGTCATCGTCTAGTAAATGTGTCTCAGGAGAACGTAAGGGAATTTGATGAGTTTCTTTGCCAGTGAAGTACATTTTCTTCAGGTAATTCCGATACTACCACCAAGCATTCTTGAAGATAGCAGAGGTTTTAGCACAGGTTACCTCATCCTGAGTTTCAAATCCATCCTTTTCTATAGAGAAAAATGGGAAAATTTGCTGTATTATAACCATCATGGAGGTAGAATGTATGGGACAAAGCAAAGTAATTGTTGCCATGAATAACATTACTTACGCATAACTCCTGGACAAACACCTGCAACTAGCATTTTCCTTCATCTTCAGTATAATATTTCCATGATGGAAAGATACGCACATAGGATTTAACACCATCAAATGCGATATATGCTAAACTATGAATGGCCGGTTGTGCTTCCTCCACAGGAATATGTGTACTAACTGGTGGAGTTGGGGTTCGCTGTCGTAGTACTGGCGCTTTGGGCACTGGATCTGCCTTACTATCTGCTCTTGTTTGGGAGCTCTGTGGTGGATATGGTGATGTGTCAACAGGAACTGGGTTACTATCTGCTGGGGTTGGGGTTAGATTGGGTGAAGCTGGTTCTGTGACCATGGCAGTAGGGGTAAAATCTGTGGGACTCTGGGTTATGGGTTGTAGGGCTGGTTCTCGTGCATGTACAACAGGGGTGCTATCTCCACCAAGAGGTAGCACTATTTTATTTGAAGACCGTGTTTTTACTATGCTAGATACTGCCATCACCCGCTCCAATTCAAATGGCTGGTAAACAGGAAACATAGTTGAATGTACAAACATTGCATGCGAGAAAGATGCAATAGATAGTGTGGAAAAAAGAGGGCATGAAATAGTTGACATGTATATTGTTTAACTAAAATGGATAGTATGACATAATTTCACATATGTGATGTTTATCTAAACTGGATACCATAGCATGACATAATTCAAAGATATGATGAGTAACTAAACAGGATCGCATGACATAATTGACATACATGTTATCTAAGTAATTAGGACCGCATGATTTAATTCACATATGTGATTTATATGCTAAGCCAAGGGCATTCACATATATGATTTCTGAACTAAGAACATGGTGTTGAATAGTGTGTATATGATGTCTAAACTATGCAATGCAAGACACCATATGCATGATATGAGCAGTATAATCGTGCCAAGTTAGAGCACACACCTCGGTGGGGGAATAGGACTTGTCATCTGTCTCCGAATCCATCTCTGACGAGCTATCGGGACCCAGCAAGAGACATGCTTCGACGGGTAGCACTGGCTCCTCTGAATGCATTGTTTTCACTCCAGATTTTTCCATCACTCTACAAAAAAAGACACTTCCGTGATGATACGTGTTTGTCACAGTAGGTCACGTTTTCTGTCATGCATGTACATCCATGACGATTTTATGACAGAATCAAGATAGTCATACTTGTGCTGTCATAAAAGTGTTCCGTGACATTACCAAAATTATCATCATGGAAGTGTCCACTTCCATGACGATAAGTCGAGCATCCCATAAGTTCTTTCGTCAAGGGTGACTGACACATGGCATCCACCATAACGGATTGCTGTTAAGCTATCGGGTCTGGTTTTGGATCCGATAACCCGTTAACTGCCCGGACCAATGGGAAATTTCCATGTGTAAAATTCCGATTGGCCGGAGGAAACACGTGTCAGCTCGTCGGTTGGTCAGATAGGCGCCTATGATATGTCGACACGTGCGAAGGCCCACCACTGGCCCATTTAGCTTACAAAGGTTGGCTCATTTGACCTGGTCAAAAGTTAGTGGGCTGGCCCATGAAAAGCCTGTTAACGGTCTCTTCGCAAATAGCCCATTTTACGGCCTGATAACTCACCACCTGTTAGGGCCTACCCAATCGGCCCAACAATGTCATGTGGGCCATCGAATATAACACCAGCCCGTTTCACTTTCGGCCCATGTATGGCCCACGACATCTTTCGGCCCATATGAGGCCTTCGTATCTTTAGGCCCTTTAAAGGCCCACGGTGACTCTAGCCTAGAATGAACGGTAAATTTCTTTGTACCCGTTAACGGCCCATGACTCACATGGGCCGTTTCCAGCCTGTGTTAGCTTTCGGCCTACTAACGTCCCATACGTTCTTGGGCTCCTTTCCGGCCCTCGATTACTTCCAGCTCATTACTGGCATGTTCCCCTAATGGGCCAAATTTGGCCCATGGCAAGAGTCAGCCAATTCCTGGCTTGTTAACCTGTTGCGCCGTTTCCAGCCTGTCTTATATTATGGCCCATTAACGACCCGTTATGCCTGTGATAGAATTAAGCCTTTACTGTCCTTCGTCCTGTTAACGGCCCGTTACCGTGCTTGGCTGATACCAATTACGCCCATCTACGGCCCATGTAGATCCATTTATCCGACGGCCCGTAGGAGGCCCATGGATCATATGGCCCGTAGCAGGGTCATGGTTACCATGGTCCATATGTGGCCCATGGTTGTTGCGGCCACTACCAAACCAGGGAAAGCGAAGACTGGGAAATAAATAAGCCTGAAACTATCGCTAGGCTATTAAGGCGATTGCACAGATTACATCCACTGGGCATCAAAGATCGCTACTAGTGCAAAAATAGGGAGCACCCTACACTATACAAAAATGGCTTGCTGTTTTCTTTAGCCGGTGGCTGCACGTTAAGAATAAATTTTTTATCGCAAAAAAATTACAACTATAAAACAAAAGGAAGGTTGGCATAAAAGTTAACAGTCTGGCAGATAAATGCACCACCAGAAATTTACAAGCTCAGTTCATTTGACCTAACTGTTACGTTTTCATGTTGTATTGTTCGATGGAGCACCATAACCTTCGCCTTCATTTCTCCTAGGCTCCTGAACAACATAGCAAATGTCTGATAGTCTGGTTTCAAAACCATGCATATCTTTACGACATCAAACAATGTCTGTCCTTGTTTCACAAAGGGTCTCTGTTAGGGAACGGACTTGTGTCTGGAGCGCAGATATAACAATGTTTTGAGCTTGCATATCTTGAGCATGAGGCAGTTTGGACGAGATTGCCTTAACAACCAACCCAGTATTACGCAGGAATGTGCTTTTGACATTGTTAGTGGAAAGGTACTGACCCACTGTAGCAAGAGCTGACATTGCGGTTATAGTTGCCTCGCCACCTTCACAAGGTGGCGATTCCACCATTTTTTCCATAGCTTGCTAAAAAGTTGATTTTTTTACATTAGTACTAGAATAGAAGATATTAAGAAGGCAGAAAAACCAAACAAAATAGCGTTGGTCTATATACAGAACTTATTCTGGTGAACCCATGTAAAATATTAGTTGTATTTTACTGCAAAGTACATAATAAAACCAGGTTCCAAACATATGACCATGTTCCATGGCTAATGTATTGTCTATTTCTTCACATTGTATTGACTGCTAAGGATAAAGAGATAAAGTTTATAATACAGTAAGCACAATATGACATCATTCATATCACAAAACAACTGAGAATAGACAAACAGGCAATTGTAACATTGTGTGGGCAAGTCCAACACGGAACTAGATTACAGGCACATCACTCCTCTCTTTTAAACCTTGTAAGGTGCAATGATACGCTAAGACAATTGTGTATAAAATTGAAAAGAGTAATAGACATTGGCTGCAAATCATGTAGTTCAAGGCACGAGTCAGAGTAAGTAGTAGTTAAAGGGCATGAGGATTAATGTCGGCGTCCTGGGAACGGGGGTCCCCAGACTTGCCTGCCTGCGGCCCAAGGCGTGGCTCCACCAGCGGCCCTGTATGGCCCATCCTCATCAGCGAACACTCAAGACCCTCGCAAGGGGCCGAGCCTCGTGAGGCGGACGATGCAAGACCTCCTCGGGGGTAGCCTCCCCAGGCTGGCTCGCGAGGGGCAGAGAGATCAAGGCGCGGGGCACCTCGCGAGGTCCCTGTGACGCAAGCCATGACGACAAAGGCCAGGCGGGCGCCAGCGTGCAGTGTACTTGTTTCCTCTTTGGTGCTAAAGATGCAAGCGCGGACAAGGAGTCCCGAGGCATTGGGCAAAGTTTTCCATATCGTTGCAACAAGACCAAGACCAGTAGGATGGCAGGACAGAGGTCACCGTGGAACCCAGGACAGCATCACCACCAGAACCTTTGGCAGGCGAAGACCACCTTCTGTCAGGATAACTTGTACTAGTTGTCTCCCTTCAAATTTGGCTGTTGTTGGATCCCTTACCGCCTACATTTGGGAAGAGGACCAGGGCCTCTATTAATAGGACTAGCCACCATAGTAGGTGGCAACTGATCGGGAGAGAACTAATCGAGAGAGAACCGATCTAGAGAGAACTGATCTAGAGGGAGGACGGATCCTGGGTCTGGGACCATTCAAATCATCCTCAACCACACAAGCTCACCGAGTTCAAGGACACATCTCCTCAGGAGGTTGTTCTTCCCTTGTACTCGTTCATCCTCAGCCCAAGAGGCAGTCCACCACAGCACACGGCCCGAACCAGTATAAACCCTGTGTCCTTTGTTTTGCGAGTTCGACGTGCTGAGCTTTGAGATTGTGGTGAGAGCGTGAGCTAGGGGGGAGGAGAGATCTTCGTGTGCACCCCAGAGTTTGAACCTCAAGGGTTTTGTCGGCACCTGAAATCCGACATTTGGCATGCCAGGTAGGGGTGCGCTAAAGCTTTCCTTCCGTTGATCCACATTCCACCATTCCACCGCATTCATGGCAGATGCGCGTCGAGCCCACACCGAGCACCGGGCCGCCCTCGCCGCCCGTGTCACTCAGGTGGCCCCTATCAGCGGGCCTCCCCATCGTTCTCCCTCACCTGTTGCCAATGCCGCTACCTGCATGGCAGCAAAGGAGCAGCAAGCATCATCACTGCACCCCTCCGTGCGGCGGGACGGCCGCACCGCCACCCCATCGCTGACTCCGGCCGGCTCATCATCTCACGCTCGTCGTGCGCCCACAGACGCGTAGACCATGCTGTTCATGGCATGCGAGCTCCTGCGCTACCGCCCGGTCGACGACCTCTATGAGGACTAGCTGGACCGCATCGCCGAGATCGTCAGCGCCGCTGGGGGCTCTCCTGCACCATCCCTCTTGCTGCCTCCCCCGCCTCCGGCAGCGGGAGACGTAGCTCACAGGGCGCCTCCTCCGCTCCTGCATCAAGACGGCGCCCTCGCGCTAAGGCATGCGGCTCATGTTGCGCCACCGCCTCCTCCGCATTAAGACAATGTCCTCGCCCCAAGACGCGCGGTCCCGCGGCGTGATCCACCATGCCGTGTGCCCGCGCACGAAGAAGGAAGCTGCCAGGAGGTCCCTCGACCGCAAGAAAACACTCCAGCGCTCCCGGCACCCCCACGACAAGACCGCGTGCCGCCTGCGGCGGAGGTGTGCGGACATCAAGGGCAGGCTTTGCCTCTACAGAGGGCCTGGGTGGCCACAGCAGGCTGTCGCGCCTTCACTCCCGAGCTGCACACTGTCATTTGGCTAGGCAAGTTCAAGCTGGATCTTCCTCCATGCTACGACAGCACCCCCGACCCCACGGAGTTCCTGCAGCTCTACGAACTGAGCATCAGGGCGTCCAACGGCGACGAAAAAGTCATGGTGAACTGGTTTCCCATGGCTCTCAAGGATGGCGCTCGCTCGTGGCTCCTGAACCTACCCGCGGGATCAATCTCCTCCTGGGATGAGATGCGTGACCGCTTCATCGCCAACTTCCAGGGCACTCGCGACCGCCCTCCGGCCGTGGGTGACCTGCGCAGCATCAAGCAACAGCTGGAGGAGACCCCACAGAAGTACATCCAGCACCTGAACAGTGTTCGTCTCAAGATCCCCAAGGTGTCGGATGAGGCCATCATCTCAGCATCTTCCGATGATGTCCATGATGTCAAGATGAAGGAGGAGCTCGCCATCCACGAGGATCTATGCACGACTCTGGAGCTGTTCAACCTGGCAACCAAGTGCACAAGAGCTGAGGAAGGGCGTCCCCCCTCCTCGAGCTCCCTGCTGCTGACCCAGAAGAGAATAAAGCCAAGGTCAAGGATGTGAAGCACAAGGGAGTAGCTGTGCTCGCGGCGAAGCCGGACACGAAGCGCGGCCGGGACCACCCCGAGTCGTCCAAGGGCAGCCATCCATTCTGCGCCTTCCACAACATACACAGCCACAACACCAACGATTGTCAAGAGCTCAAGGCCATCCGAGATGGACGCTTCGGTTGACGCCCCCACTATAAGAAATATGTCAACTTACGACTATCACTATTGGTCACTGAAAGGTCATTGTTTTTCATTTGCGACCTTTTGTGACCAAAAATAGAAGGTCAAAAGCTGGCGGTCATAAACTGAAATTAACAATCTTGTCTATGAGAAGGCCGTGGAAGGCAACGACCAAAACAAAAGGTCATTAGTTTAACGACCTTCTGTTTTGGTCGCTAGCTGTCTTCCGAGGCCACGTAGGATCCGACGTGGCAATCTGACGTGGCAAAATTGTGATCAAATGAGAAGGTCGTTGGTTTAAATCAGTCCGGTCCAGTTCGGTGTTTTACATGGGCCAAGCCTAAATCAGCCCATTTATTGAATTTTTCCTTGTTAATTCTGGTCGGCTTCATGGGCCTGGCCCAAGAATTCAGCCTTTTTATATATCTGGTTGTGCCTTTTCTTTTTATTTTCTAGGACGTGGCCTTCTATAATTCATTTCTTTTTTGGGTTCGGCCCTTTTACAATGCAATCTATTTTGGACCTCCACAACAGACATGGTTATTCCATCTTGACATCTCAGCATATTCCCATGAATTCAAACCATTTTATTTCTTTCATTTCTTTCAACACAAAAGGATTCTTTAAACATCCATGAAAGTAGATAGTAGATACATTGGACAGAGACTGAATTAACATGAAAATGAAGCAACATTTCTATTTCTACCATTTCTATTTCTACCAGCAACATTTCTATATCTACCAGCAACAGTAGATGCTTGCAACGAGCTAAACTAACAACAACCATCCTTCATCAATTAGTGCTGCTGCTTGGTGTGCCGCATCACTAGTCGCCCTGCACACAGCAAGTTTCCAGAGCAATGTAGGGAGCCTTATCCTGCAATTAATTCAAACATAGGAAATGTTAGTGCGGTGCCACTCTCATCCATTCAACTGACAGCATCTAACACTAGCTATCTCAAGGAGGGAGATAAGGGAATTGATAGGCCAATACCAGTTAATGATGGCGCCAACGATGATCTGGATGGGGTTGGCATTGGTGAGGAGGTGGATGATCTCCATGGTGTGCCTGATGATGCAGACTAGCATGATCTTCCCGTTGTTGCTGTCGTGCATCATGAGCGAGTTGGGTGAGGGGCTGAATGCTAGTACAAAACAATGAAAGACAACTAAAGCTGGATAGAAGAATGCATTCATCTTGCAAGTCAACAGTTCTCACAGAGAACAGGATACCATAATATGAATGACGACACTTAGATTCTAATCAAACATAGACAAAGTTCACTACAGTAGTAATAGTACATCTTCACTTGAATATATCGAAGAAGTCCAATTGGTTCTCATAAGCAAGTGTTATCAGGTTAGCCTTAACATCGCAGCCTAACTTATACAACTTAATTGTGAGCAAAGAGTACATATTAGTAAAAGGTTAGGTAAGAACATAAAGAAAGATAAAGGTACCAGAGTGAGAAAACATTGGTGATACAAGTAGCATAAGCATAATACAACAACATATATTTGACATGTGGGTATATATGTGTGTGTGTAGTTCAGTTGGACATATAAAAGAAGTCCAGTCAGACCATAAGTAAGTATTCTTCACAGGTTAACCTCAATACAACGCCCCAACATTGTTAATTATCAGCAAACAACACATGTCAGCCATCTAGTTTTGTTCTACTGAACCAATTGGACAATAGCCATCTATTTTGTAACAACTACAGTTAACTTGGGACAAATCCAACCAAACCAATTGGTAAACAAAATTGCACTGAATTTTTGGGGCATCAAGCAAGCAATTTAATTGGCAAACAATGAAATTTAGTCAAGCATATAAGAAAATTTGGAGCAGCAGAAATTAGGGACTAAGCCTAGAAATTGAAACAGGGAGATGTAGAGGGAGGCCTTGAAATAGAATTGTTGCTTCCACGTGGATGGGCATCTTCCATGGAACAACATCACTCAGGGACTTCCACTTATCACCATTAGCCTTTCCATTCGACGAACACAAACCAGATTAGGACAACAAATTCACAAGGAAACTCAGCATTACACAGTATAAATAAATGAGTTTGGCACTGTCAGTTTTACACAGTATAAATAAATGAGTTCCCACCTCAGCATTACATCATACAACTGGTACACACAACATTCGTCTACACTTAACGCAACCAATTCAGTAACTATGGTATTAAATAAGCTGCTTATTTTCCGGAGCACACATGAGCACCCTGTTTGCGTGATTAGCTCTCAGGGGTTAAACAGTACCTGCTCGATTGCAGGGACCAGACATCCATTACATGCAAGGCAATGTAGATCATCAACAAGTATATAAGCATTTAGGCCAGTCGCTAATCTATTACAAAACAATACAAAAGTAGGAAGCCAAACATCTAAGCAAACATGATTGGCAGCAATGCACCATCATACATGCGTCGACTGCCCCGCAGGCAACCCTACTACAATGACAGGGCTTCGGTACAGGAACATTGCTGGTAACTCATCAGAAAGTTCTGATTAAGTAAACCCCAGAAATAAAAGCTCGAGGATGGATGCGCAAAAGGTCATGGGCTTCAATAATCATGCTAGCCTTTTCAGATGGTATAAAGTAGGGAAAGGCAGAAACTGGTAAGTTTTGCTGGAGCAGAACTAACATTATTTTCTAGCCCAGAGCCAAACAAGAAATGTGCAGAATATACTAGTGGTAATCTTATCACCATTAATAGTACAATAAACTCAGATCTTATAGATCAAATTGAACACTATATATGTAGAATATTTACAGCTAAGATTTATCTTTGGACTGTATTTGGACACTAAATATCCAGAATATTTTAGATTACCAACAATAAAAGTTCATGACTGTCAAACAGGGATATACAGTTTCTGGCAATCAGTTAAAACAAGGGAAGAATCTATATATCACATTCAGGGAACTAAGTTGATATTATCAGCATCCAAAATCCTTTAGAAAGCCTACATGTGAAACTAGAAGTAGGACAGCGGCCCGATGTGCCTAGGGGCCAGGGAGGTACGATGAGAGAGCACAACGACATCCATGGCGTCAGAGCCAAACATGCCTCCATGGCCACAGTCAACTCCCTCTTCCATCGCTTTTGACAAGAACTTGTGATCCCTGTAATGTATCATTGTTAAATAAAGCAAAATATAAGCATATGGAAGAAACCCTTTTGAGCAGCTCTCCAATTACATAGAATAACAAATGTAGCAAAGGGCCATGTGATGGTCGGAAATGCCTTGCCTTGTAGTGTGGTGAGTAAGAACTAGAGAGAGGAAATGGTAGTTAGTACCTTCCAGATGCCCACGAAACGCAGAAGCAACTGCGATAGTCCCATCCGTGGTCTCCACAACTGCAAAAGAACAAAGAAGATGGTTACCGAGGCACCCAAGTTACTTCATAATCTACACAGGATTTACCAAAAATGTAGCGCCTATGTAGAAGAAACTATGAAATGTGTAGAAGAGTCACCACATGAACAAATAAACAAGACCCCCATGAACTTGGAAGGTTGTGAACACTAATAGTACGCATGACAGACCTTGGAAGACTGACTGCATGTAACTTGTGAAGAATACAAATAACACACGGGCATCATACCAATCCTACACATTTCACTATTATGCCGGTAGGAATAGGATAGCATACAAGAACTACAACATCCTGAATCATGATTGGATGTGACAGAGATGCAAAAAATATACAGAGTAGTTGATTCCTAAGCATGATAACATATAAACATGTCAAGGCACATTGTCAGTTACTATGACTGACATTTTTCTCTACAGACGCTACAAACAAGTCACATGTTCGTCACACATTAGCACATGAAGGTACCAACCGAACGAATATTTTGCTTCTAGAAACACTATTCATCACAAGCTATAGAATGCAGTATAGAACTCTGTTCAGCACAAACCGTAGAAAATAGTTTTTTGACTCTATTCAGCAAAAACTAGAGAGTATACTCTACAACTTTGTTCAAGTAAAACTACACAGTACTACAATCTACACCAATACCGACACTGTCGGCTATTCCTTGCTCTGAAACTCTGTCACTTCTATGCTAGTACTATAAACTAGTACTCCACAACATCCTGAATCTTTGGCAATACAATCTGCGAGAAGATGTTCCATAGCAAAAGGATCATTTGCGGCCTGGATCATTTGTCAGTGCGAAACAAGAATTCGCTGTGCAAGACATGTAATTAGGCAATGGAGACAGTAAAGGAAACTCACCAAAACATTTCGGCCTCCTGTTGCTGCGCGCGACCTCAAGCACCTCCGTCACAGACCCGGTAGCATCACCGCCATGAGCTCCTCTCCCGGCGGCTGAAAGAAGAGGAGTGAACCAAGTGGCGGCCGAGCATGGGGGCTCCTCAGCCAGCGCGGCCCTTGCGCAAATCCTTCATGCCCAGGCGAAGCTGGGCTTCCGGACCACGACCATTGACGAGCAGCCACCGCCGACGATGGGGCGGAGGTGGCGCGTCATGGATCTTCCTCCACAAGTGTGCACCAGCCAAGGGAAGAGAGAGAGAATGTTGGTGGGGGTGGCGCCGGTGGGGGAGATGGGCATTGAGGTCGTCGGTGGGGAAGCGTGGCGCCGAGGTAGACGAGGGCGGTGACCATGGGATGCGATGGAATCCGGGAGAGGAGGTGCTGCGCTCATTCGTTTCAGATGTGCTGCATCGGTGGGGAAGATGTTGCATCCGGGGGAGAAGGTGGGGTGGTGGCAAAGCAGGCAGTCGGTGGGGAAAGATGGTGGGCAGTGGCGCATCATCGAGAGCTAGGGTTGGGTGCGAGAGCAGATTGGCCGCATAGGGAGAGGAAGAGAGAGGAGTTCGAGTGGTTCGGTGGGAAATTAAGGAGGCAGGGTGTGGATGTAAAATTAGCACGAGGATAGAGCTAGGGTTGGTGTGGAAGGATCGAGGACTGCCGTTGGATCAACGAGCATCCAACGGTGTTTGATGCATGATCCGCGTGACACGTCTATGGACCAATCATAATGCATTATGACATTATGACCATCTAAATTGGTCGTAGTTGACTAAAAATAACGTGTTAAAATCATGTCAGCTATTTTGTGACCTGGAAATTCAAAAAAAGAAGAATATATTTGCATAAGTTTGCATCTTGAAATAGTTTGGTCAAATGAGATTATATTTTGCACAAGTTTGCATCTTGGTATAAAAAGAATGTTGCCTAAAATAGTTTTCATTTTCTTTGAACGAAAAAATCATTTTCGATTTTTTGAGTGCTCAAAATGACTTTTTTGTGAAGGACCTATCATGTATTTGTTGCAAAATTAGACCAAATCAATTTTATGAAATATTAGGCTATATTTAATGTAAAATTGACCAAATGATTGGGTTTCGAAAGTTTCGATCCACATCTCGTGAAAAAGACAAATTTTTGCCGACTCAGCTGAAAGCGGGTCAAATTTGAACTGCAGTTACCTCATAGTTTGTTCTTTATTTTTTCCAACAGTCATGTTTAGGTTCAAATGTATCTATTTAGTTAGAGATACATCAAAAAATTTCCAATATTCAACCACTAGCTAGGAACGGTCATGCCCGCTGTTTTGAACGCATTTTGAAACAGGCATAAAGAATTCAAAAAAATTCAAAAATTTGGAAAACCTTCGCATTGTGTCATTATATGTGACCAAGTTACTAGGAAAAATAATAAACTTGTAATACGGCAGTTATTTTAAAAAAGTGTTCTCGGAAATGAGCTATCATGTGTGAAGATTCATGGCTTTCAAGCCAAATGATCAATCTTATGGCCACATTCATGGCATAGTTTGTTCAAATGATCTCATATTGTGCAGAAGGGTGCATCTTAGAATGGCAAACAATGTTGCCTAAGGAAGTTTTCATTTTCTTTGGACGACAAATTCATTTTCTATTTTTCGAGGGCCCTAATTGAGTTTTTTTGTGAAGGACCTACCATATATTTGTTGCAAAATTATACCAAATCAATTTTCTAAAATACTAGGCCATATATAATGCACAATTGACAAAATGGTTGGGTGTCAAAAGTTTCGATTCACCTCTCGTGAAAAAGACAAAATTCTGCTGATTTAGTAAAAAGCGGGTAAAATTTGAACTGCAGCTGCCTCATAGTTTGCTCTTTATTTTTTCCAAAAGTCATTTATGGGTACATAAGTATCTATTTAATCAGAGAAACATGGTTTGGTGGCGATATATTGAGGTTTGGATGGTGGCCGAGGGCCGCAACTCCGGAGCGTGTAAACTCGCATGCCCGCTGCATGGTCATCGCATGACCGTGGTGTTGCCACGCGTTCCGGGCAGCCTAGGCATGTCTAGTGGGTTGGGCACTCCACTGATAGGTGTCAGGAAGAAGAAGGCAATACAATAATTTTTCCAACATTCAATCACTACCTAGGAACGGTCAAGCCCAACGTTTTGACCGCATTTTAAAATGGGCATCAAAAATTCAAAAAAAAAATCAAAAAATTAGGACATCATCGCATTGTTTCATTATATGTGACCATGTTACCAGGAAAATAATAAACTTGCAAATACGATGATTATTTTAAAAAGGTGTTCTTAGAAACGAGCTATCATGTGTGGAGATCAATGGCTTTCAAGCCAAATGATCAATCTTATGGCCACATTCATGGCATAGTTTGTTCAAATGATCTCATGTTGTGCACTAGGGTGCATCTTGGGATGGCAAACAATGTTGCCTAAGGAATTTTTCATTTTCTTTGGATGAAAAATTCATTTTCTATTTTTCGAGTGCCCAAAATGAGTTTTTTTGTGAAGGACTTACCATATTTTTGTTGCATTATTGGACCAAATCATATTTATAAATTAGTAGGCCATATTTAATGCACAATTGACCAAATGGTTGGGTGTCAAAAGATTTGATCCACCTCTCGTGAAAAAGACAAATTTCCGCCGTTTTAGCTTGAAGCGGGTCAAATTTGAACTGCCGCTGCCCCATAGTTTGCTATTTATTTTTTTCCAAAAATAATTTCTAGGTACAAAAGTATCTATTTAATCTGAGAAACACCAAAAAATTCCAAGATTCAACCACTAGCTAGGAACGGTCATTTCCACCGTTTTGACCACATTTTGAAATGGGCATAAAAATTCAAAAAAATCAAAAAATTGGAAAACCTTTGCATTGTGTCATAATATGTGACCAAGTTACCAGGAAAAATAATAAACTTGTAATACGACAATTCTCTTAATTTTTTTTTCAGAAATGAGCTATCATATGTGAAGATTTGTGGCTTCCAAGCCAAATGATCAATCTTATGGCGACATTCATGGCATAGTTAGTTCAGATGATCTCATATTGTGCATAAGGGTGCATATTGGATTGGCAAACAATGTTTCCTAAGGGATTTTGCATTTTCTTTGGATGAAAAATCAATTTTCCATTTTTCGAGTGCCAAAATGAGTTTGTTTTGTGAAGGACCTACCATATATTTGTTGCAAAATGGGACCAGGTAATTTTTATAATATATTAGGCCATATTTAATGTAAAATTGACAAAATGGTTGGTCGTCAAAAGTATCTATACACCTCTGGTGAAAAAGACAAATTTCTACCGATTTAGTAGGAAGCGGGTCAAATTTGAACTTTAGCTGCCTCATAGTTTGCTATTTATTCTTTCCAAAAATCATTTATAGGTACATAAGTATCTATTTAATCAGAAATACATGGTTTGGTGGCGATACGTTGAGGTTTGGATGGTGGCCGAGGGTCGCAACTCCAGGGCGCGTAAACTCGCATGCCCGATGCATGGTCACTGCATGAACATGGTGTTGCCATGTGTTCCGGGCGGCCTAGGCATCTCTAGTGGGTTGGGCACTCCCCTGATAGGTGTCAAGAAGAAGAAGGCAACAGAAGAATCTCACGAGGAGATTGAATTGAGCTCAAACGTGAATTAGCACCCAAGTGTTTGATTAGTGGTACGGGAAATGCACATGGACAATGGGCATGAGTTTTGGCCGAGGATGATCATCTACTAAGTGTTGGGGAACGTCGTAATTTCAAAAAAAATCCTACGCACACGCAAGATCATGGTGATGCATAGCAACAAGAGGGGAGAGTGTCGTCCACATACCCTCGTAGACCGTAAGCGGAAGCGTTATGAGAACGCGGTTGATGTAGTCGTACGTCTTCACGACCCGACCGATCCAAGTACCGAACATACGACACTTCGGAGTTCAGCACACGTTCAGCTCGGTGACGTCCTACGAACTCCAATCTAGCAGAGCTTCGAGGGAGAGTTCCGTCAGCACGACGGCGTGATGACGGTGATGATGATGCTACCAACGCAGGGCTTCGCCTAAGCACCGCTGTCGGTGTCAAAACCGGCGGATCTCGGGTAGGGGGTCCCGAACTGTGTGTCTAGGCCGGATGGTAACAGGAGGCAAGGAACACGATGTTTTACCCAGGTTCAGGCCCTCTTGATGGAGGTAAAACCCTACGTCCTGCTTGATTAATATTGATGATACGGGTAGTACAAGAGTAGATATACCACGAGATCAAGGAGGCTAAACCCTAAAAGCTAGACTATGGTATGATTGTTGTTGTGTATGTTGTATCGACTAGCCTGGCCTCGGTTTATATAATGCACCAGAGGCCTAGGATAACAAGAGTCCTAGCCGAATACGCTGGTCGGGTGGAGTCCTTGTCTTGATCGCCAAGTCTTGTGGAATCTTCCTTGTATGCGGCAACTGTCCGAACTGGCCCATGAGTATGCGGCCATGGGGGTTCTCGGCCCAATCCAACTGATCGGGAGACGATGTGATGAGTACCCCCTAGTCCAGGACACCGTTAGTAGCCCCCTGAACCAGTCTTCAAGTTAGGGACGCTCCTTGATCCTTCTGAACTGTTCTTCATCTTCGGTCGACGGTCTTGAAAACTGGTTCAACAAATCTACTCATCTTCAATCTTGAGGATCGCCAAAATGCATTCAGCAAGTTTACACGTCGGGTATTCAAGGAGCCCCTTTAAGTTTCCGGCCTTTATCAATGCCTTGTTATTTTTATGCCACACCTCGGGTTTGAAGTTGTTCCCGGGAGGCAGTGTCCTCTTGCGTCCGAGCTCTAACGCTGGACTGCATTCGAGGTATCCTTTGCGGTCGTGCACCAATGCTGGACCGCTTCCGAGCTCCAACGCCGGAATGTATCCGAGCTCCACCGCCGGACTATGTCCAAGCTCCAACGCCAGACTATATCCGAGCTCCAATGCCGGACTATATCCGAGCTCCAACGCCGGACTATATCTGAGGTGTCATATCACCTTGGTTCAAAAAAGTTGAAGGAGTTTAGCCGAGCAATCTGGCCATACAGTTTTATAAACACAGGTACGCATGGAGTTTTAACAAAAGAAATGTCTTCCAAAGAAAATAGTCCCGCTATCGGTTCCTTTCTTTGGGTTGTCATGCTAAGCATGATCATTGAACCTCAGCTCTAATGTAAGAGCAAAATATGGAGGATTTAGTTTGGGAGGCCAGTTAATAGCCCGCGGTAGTGCTCGGCGATAGTCGGGGTCAAGCCGTAAACACTTCGGCCAATGTTATGAACGGCCCATCATTTAACATAGTCATCGGATCGCTGACCAGTTTACGCTTATTTGTGAAAGTCAGTTTTCGGCTTTCTCCACTGAGGTGCTTAACCATGTGAGCTGGAAGCACAGTCGCAGTGGTTCTCCGTTTGCACGCCTAGCCGAACAAAACGGAACGTAGGAAGCAAGTGCAGGAGCCGGGCAACCCAACTATTGACCGAAGACACAATTCGAAACCAATGCATATATAGCAATATCTGAGAATGTTTTTGCCGAATCCCTAAAGGTGTCCGGCGTTGCACTGCGAGACTAATGTTGGAAAAGCACAAATAGTTTAAAAGTGCCAAAAAGCTTGGAAAACCAAGAAACATCAGTAAAAACATGACGTCCGAACAATATCAAGTGTTCGGTGCCAATCCGAAAGTTGGTCTTAGAAAAAAGAAGTGCTTCTGTCGTGCTTTAACAAGATACATCCTATCTCAAGACTTTGAGCGGGTCAGCCTATGGCTTCAACCTCCTATCCCGAGGTCGGAGTACTTCTCATCAGGCCAGTTTAGTAAACTAAACTCTAGCGGCTTTGAGAGAGAAATTAGGCTCCCCGGCTACTGACCGCACACTCGTGTCAAAAAAAGGAGTGATAAATAATAAAAAAACTTTGCAACGACTATGAAGAAGAACACTTATTATAAAACGGCTCAAATAAACTTAAGAGCCCACAAGTGACTTGGGTAGAAGAATGATTGCATGTACCGAAGTACTTATATCATATCTATGTTCAACCGAACTTTAAACGCGTCTTAACCGACCGTCAGCTTCTCCCTCTTTGGTCAAGGACCGAAAAGTGTTATGTACTCCATCGGTCGAGAATATCGACGGTGTTTCCAATAACTAGGCAATCAGGCCATAAGGCTGTAACAGACAAAGCGCGCTCAGGGAACTTATGCTATATTACCGTGAAGTGTAAGAAGCATCTTCGAAGAAAATAGTACCCCCACCGATACCTTTCTTCGGTGCTCATTGTTATTATGAGACTTGTGCAATAGATTTTTTGTACTCATGAGTTCCGTTGTCTGCCGACCATCATTAAAAACTATAAGAGCGCTAGCTTTCGGCTTCACCCAGTCTGAGGTCCGGCTCGGGTGACCCGATCGTGACAATCGCAGAGGTGCTCCCTTTACTCCCTAGCCGAAAAATCGGGAACGTAGGGGTAAACACAAGAGCGAGGCAACCCAGCTTGCAAATCGCTTAAGTCAATATGGTGCATATTGTGGCGTAATACACAAACAAGGAACGCAGCCGTACAAGTATAATCATATGCAAGTGGAAAAGCTTCATGAAGGAAGCCCCCAAATGAAGGTATTTGAATTTATGCGTCACAAACAAAGTTTGGACAAGGAAATTTTTTACAAGCAACTTTTTTCCAAAAAAGTATAATGCTTGGTCGAACCGAACGCAAGTTAGAAATTAAAGCTTTGAGCATGAAAGCGACTTAGCTGGTTAATGTGTTCGGTATTGATGACGCGGTCCGAGCTTGATGCGGGGCAAGGTTCCATCCCCCAAGCTGTTCCCGAGATGGCGGAGCGGAGAGATCGACATGCCGAAGTGGTGACATAGCATGGTCAATGCAGACCGGCAGAGTGACGCCGAAGTCCACGGATCATTTTCCTATGCACAAAAAATAGTGCAAACCGGAGATAATAGTAATAATAATAATTAAAAAAATGTTGCATAATAAATAATTTATGCAAAGTGAGGAATAGAAGAAATATGGCCTGGCGCCGAAGTCAATGTCGATGCAGGGCGTCGGCGTGATGTAGCAAAGGCGTGGCAAAGCCTGAATTCACAGGTCGGTCCCAAAATTGGGACTCCCTCCGCACACCCATTGCCTGATGGGCGATAAAACGACGGCATGGCAATGCTGGTAAAGGTTGACTCACCGAGGCAAAGCCCTCGGCCTGACTAACGTAACGGAGCTGGTCGGGTAGTGACACCGAAGTGTCCGGAGTAGGTTGATGAAGAGATGGCGAAGCCCCCGGTCCAGCCGAGATGTCGAAGCCTCGACGTCAGCCGATGAGTCAAAGTAGGTCGGCGTGATGGACACCAGCTTGAAGAAGCAATAGTGCGGCCCTGTCGATGCAGGTCGCGACGTGGTCGATGCCGGCTTGATGAAGCGACCGTGCGGCGATGCCGGTATGCCCGCTCCGTGTAATTCGTGGGGCGGTGATGTTGATGATGGTTTATCCTTCGCGATGCCGGACTCTTGTTCGGCTTGCCGAGATGATGATCCGAAGAAGTTGAGCTCAGCTAAAGTGATAACGTGTCTAGCGCAGGTCGGCAGTCATGGAGTAATATTGCCAGACTGGTTTGACACCAGCATGATGTTGAAGATCATGTTCAAAAGATCTTAAAGTTAGTGGGATGTGTTCGGGAACAAAACACAATACCCCATACAAAACTTCCTTCAAAAGGATGTCCGAAATCCCGTTCATAAAAAAGATGAACTCGGGTCGGATTCGTTTTCGTGCAGAAAACAGATCCGAAAAGTGATGCACTAATCGGAAGGTTCCCGGAGTTTGCACGGTCGGATCGAGCTGAAATTTTGAGAGGTGGTAGATATAGGAATTCCGCAGCCGATCAACGGTTGGATCTTCCAAAGGACGTCCGAGCTAGAAGCTGGACACCACGCCCAAAACTCATCCAAATTCCCATCCAAATTTGACAGGGCTCCGGTATATCGTGGATTGCTAGAGATTCCTCCATCGGAACTCGACGAAATTTTCCAGGATTGTTATAGACTCAATTCTCCACAATTCCACCAAAGCGATCGTCAAAGCGATACTCGAGGAGGTGGTTGCGGCAGATACGAGTTCGCTGTCCAAAAAAACAGCACGGTCGCTTGAGGGCAATGTTGACTTTGAGCCCCCGAGCTCCATAGATGATTCCTCCGTGATCTTGATAGAGATCGGAGTTGATGTTTGATGAAGGCCCTCATCCGAACATGGTGATCCGAACATGGGGCGCAATTCTTGGTCGAACCAAGGTGACCAGTCGAACTGGTGACGGAGACGCCGAAGTCGCGGTTGATCTACCGGCGAGCCATTGATCCTTTTGTCGATCACACAGCGGAACTCTCAATGAAAGCACCAATGTCGGTGTCAAAACCGGCGGATCTCGGGTAGGGGGTCCCGAACTGCGCGTCTAAGGTGGATGGTAATAGGAGGCAAGGAACATGATGTTTTACCCAGGTTCGGGCCCTCTTGATGGAGGTAAAACCCTACGTCCTGCTTGATTAATATTGATGATATGGGTAGTACAAGAGTAGATCTACCATGAGATCAAGGAGGCTAAACCCTAAAAGCTAGTCTATGGTATGATTGTTGTTGTGTATGTTGTATCGACTAGCCTGGCCTTGGTTTATATAATGCACCATAGGCCTAGGATAACAACAGTCCTAGCCGAATACGCCGGTGGGGTCGAGTCGTTGTCTTGATCGCCAAGTCTTGTGGAATCTTCCTTGTATGCGGCAGCTGTCCGAACTGGCCCATGAGTATGCGGCCATGGGGGTCCTCGGCCCAATCCAACTGATCGGATGACGTAAGACCGCTGATCCGAGTAGCCGCTGAGACTCAGGTTGATTTGCAAAATCGGCCTAAGTATCAAGTCCAAGCTTGGCAGAATACTTCGGGACACTAAAAGCGGCGTGCTCAGTCCTCGAGACTCAGGTTGGGTGCGGCCGACCAATCTGAGGATCAAAATATCCTCGGAAACTATATTGCACATAAAATTTTCTGTATTGGACAAGAAATGAAGTAGCCCCTGAGACACTGGTCGGGTGGTAACACCAGATCATTGGATCAATGTGCCCCTTTAATATTTGTAAATAATAAGCCTGAAGCCCAGTAGCCCTCGAGCCTTAATGCGGGCACGGGTGGCCGAATTAAGGATCAATATCCATAGTAAAATCACCAATTATGTGTAATGACTCTATGTATCCATGTACTTTACGTCATTAATGCTCGGATCCGCATTGTACAAAACTTTGTTGACCGACCATCGACTTCTACCTCCTTGGCCAGTAGCTGAGGAGTGTTTGTCCTACTTTATAAAGCCTTTATGAGGGCAAAGATTTACAACAAACAAGGCAATCTGGCCATATAGTTTTATAAACAAAGGTACGCATGGAGTTTTAACAGAAGAAATGTCTTCCAAAGAAAATAGTCCCGCTATCGGTTCCTTTCTTTGGGTTGTCATGCTAAGCATGATCATTAAACCTCAGCTCTAATTTAAGAGCAAAATATGGAGGATTTAGATTGGGAGGCCAGTTAATAGCCCGCGGTAGTGTTCGGCGACAGTCGGGGTCAAGCCGTAAACACTTCTGCCAATGTTATGAATGGCCCATCATTTAACATAGTCATCGGATCGCTGACCAGTTTACGCTTATTTGTGAAAGTCGGTTTTCGGCTTTCTCCACTGAGGTGCTTAACCATGTGAGCTGGAAGCACAGTCGCAGTGGTTCTCCCTTTACACGCCTAGCCGAACAGGAACATAGGAAGCAAGTGCAGGAGCCGGGCAACCCAATTATTGACCGAAGACACAATTCGAAACCGATGCATATATAGCAATATCTGAGAATGTTTTTGCCGAATCCCTAAAGGTGTCCGGCATTGCACTGCGAGACTAATGTTGGAAAAGCACAAATAGTTTAAAAGTGCCAAAAGCTTGGAAAACCAAGACACGTCAGTAAAAACATGACGTCCGAACAATATCAAGTGTTCGGTGCCAATCCGAAAGTTGGTCTTAGAAAAAAGAAGTGCTTCTGTCGTGCTTTAACATGATACATCCTATCTCAAGACTTCGAGCGGGTCAGCCTACGGCTTCAACCTCCTATCCCAAGGTCGGAGTACTTCTCATCAGGCCAGTTTAGTAAACTAAACTCTAGCGGCTTTGAGAGAGAAATTAGGCTCCCCGGCTATTGACCGCACACTCGTGTCAAAAAAAGGAGTGATAAATAATAATAAAACTTTGCAACGACTAAGAAGAAGAACACTTATTATAAAACGGCTCAAATAAACTTAAGAGCCCCCAAGTGACTTGGGTAGAAGAATGATTGCATGTACACAAGTACTTATATCATATCTATGTTCAACCAAACTTTAAACGCGTCTTAACCGACCGTCAGCTTCTCCCTCTTTGGTCAAGGGCCGAAAAGTGTTATGTACTCCATCGGTCGAGAATATCGACGGTGTTTCCAATAACCAGGCAATCAGGCCATAAGGCTGTAACAGACAAAGCGCGCTCAGGGAACTTATGCTATATTACCGTGAAGTGTAAGAAGCATCTTCGAAGAAAATAGTACCCCCACCGATACCTTTCTTCGGTGCTCATTGTTATTATGAGACTTGTGCAATAGATTTTTTGTACTCATGAGTTCCGTTGTCTGCCGACCATCATTGAAAACTATAAGAGCGCTAGCTTTCGGCTTCACCCAGTCTGAGGTCCGGCTCGGGTGACCCGATCGTGACAATCGCAGAGGTGCTACCTTTACTCCCTAGAAAAACAATCGGGAACGTAGGGGTAAACACAAGAGCGAGGCAACCCAGCTTGCAAATCGCTTAATTCAATATGGTGCATATTGTGGCATAATACACAAACAAGGAACGCAGCCGTACAAGTATAATCATATGCAAGTGGAAAAGCTTCATGAAGGAAGCCCCCAAATGAAGGTATTTGAATTTATGCGTCACAAACAAAGTTTGGACAAGCAAATTTTTTACAAGCAACTTTTTTCCAAAAAAGTATAATGCTTGGTCGAAACGAACGCAAGTTAGAAATTAAAGCTTTGAGCATGAAAGCGACTTAGCTGATTAATGTGTTCAGTATTGATGACGCGGTCCGAGCTTGATGCGGGGCAAGGTTCCATCCCCCAAGCTGTTCCCGAGGTGGCGGAGCAGAGAGATCGACATGCCGAAGCGGTGACATAGCACGGTCAATGCAGACCGGCAGAGTGACGCCGAAGTCCACGGATCATTTTCCTGTGCACAAAAAATAGTGCAAACCAGAGATAATAGTAATATTAATAATTAAAAAAAATGTTGCATAATAAATAATTTATGCAAAGTGAGGAATAGAAGAAATATGGCCTAGCGCCGAAGTCAATGTCGATGCAGGGCATCGGCGTGATGTAGCAAAGGCGTGGCAAAGCCTGAATTCACAGGTCGGTCCGAGCTCCGGATGCGGCGTTCGCCGGACTATGTACGGAAACTGATCGAACCACCATGTGACCATCGTTAATGCGGTCACCATTTGATAGACCTGGTTTATTTGTTGTAGCAATCCGAAGGAAGGTGATTCCCAAAATTGGGACTCCCTCCGCACACCCATTGCCTGATGGGCGATAAAACGACGGCATGGCAATGCTGGTAAAGGTTGACTCGCCGAGGCAAAGCCCTCGGCCCGACTAACGTGACGGAGCTGGTTGGCTAGTGACACTGAAGTGTTCGGAGTAGGTTGATGAAGAGATGGCGAAGCCCCCGGTCCAGCCGAGATGTCGAAGCCTCGACGTCAGCCGATGAGTCGAAGTAGGTCGGCGTGATGGACACCAGCTTGAAGAAGCAATAGTGCGGCCCTGTCGATGCAGGTCATGACGTGGTCGATGCCGGCTTGATGAAGCGACCGTGCGGCGATGCCGGTATGCCCGCTCCGTGTAATCCGTGGGGCGGCGATGTTGATGATGGTTTATCCTTTGCGATACCGGACTCTTGTACGGCTTGCCGAGATGATGATCCGAAGAAGTTGAGCTCAGCTAAAGTGATAACGTGTCTAGCGCAGGTCGGCAGCCGTGGAGTAATATTGCCAGACTGGTTTGACACCAGCATGATGTTGAAGATCATGTTCAAAAGATCTTAAAGTTAGTGGGATGTGTTGGGGAACAAAACACAATACCCCATACAAAACTTCCTTCAAAAGGATGTCTGAAATCCCGTTCATAAAAAAGATGAACTCGGGTCGGATTCGTTTTCGCGCAGAAAACAGATCCGAAAAGTGATGCACTAATTGGAAGGTTCCCGGAGTTTGCACGGTCGGATCGAGCTGAAATTTTGAGAGGTGGTAGATATAGGAATTCCGCAGCCGATCAACGGTTGGTTCTTCCAAAGGACGTCCGAGCTAGAAGCTGGACACCACGCCCAAAACTCATCCAAATTCCCATCCAAATTTGACAGGGCTCCGGTATATCGTGGATTGCCAGAGATTCCTCCATCGGAACTCGACGAAATTTTCCAGGATTGTTATAGACTCAATTCCGCACAATTCCACCAACGAGATCGTCAAAGCGATACTCGAGGAGGTGGTGGCGGAAGATACGAGTTCGCTGTCCAAAAAACAGCACGGTCGCTTGAGGGCAATGTTGACGTTGAGCCCCCGAGCTCCATAGATGATTCCTCCATGATCTTGATAGAGATCGGAGTTGATGTTTGATGAAGGCCCTCGTCCGAACATGGTGATCCGAACATGGGGCGCAATTCTTGGTCGAACCAAGGTGACCAGTCGAACTGGTGAAGGATACGCCGAAGTCGCAGTTGATCTACCGGCGAGCCATTGATCCTTTTGTCGATCACACAGCGGAACTCTCAATGAAAGCACCAATGTCGGTGTCAAAACCGGCGGATCTCGGGTAGGGGGTCCCGAACTGTGTGTCTAAGGTGGATGGTAATAGGAGGCAAGGAACACGATGTTTTACCCAGGTTCGGGCCCTCTTGATGGAGGTAAAACCCTACGTCCTGCTTGATTAATATTGATGATATGGGTAGTACAAGAGTAGATCTACCATGAGATCAAGGAGGCTAAACCCTAAAAGCTAGTCTATGGTATGATTGTTGTTGTGTATGTTGTATCGACTAGCCTGGCCTTGGTTTATATAATGCACCATAGGCCTAGGATAACAAGAGTCCTAGCCGAATACGCCGGTGGGGTGGAGTCGTTGTCTTGATCGCCAAGTCCTGTGGAATCTTCCTTGTATGCGGCAGCTGTCCGAACTGGCCCATGAGTATGCGGCCATGGGGGTCCTCAGCCCAATCCAACTGATCGGGAGATCTGAAGGCAAGACTTTTGTTGCTAAATTCGGAAACTTTCTGGAGAAGGAGTTTCTCTCGAAAGAAGTGAGTGGGAGGAAAGTAGAACTTGACGAGGTAACTGTACCTACTCCCTTATTGGAAAGTAGTACATCACAGAAAACTGTTTCTGTGACACCTACAACAGTTAGCGAGGAAGCTAATGATGATGATCATGAAACTTCAGAACAAGATACTACTGAACCTCGTAGTAAGATCCGCGCCAGAGTGGTACGGTAATCCTGTTCTGGAAGTCATGCTACTAGATCATGATGAACCTACGAACTATGAAGAAGCGATGGTGAGCCTAGATTCCGCAAGGTGTCTTGAAGCCATGAAATCTGAGATAGGATCCATGTATGAGAACAAAGTGTGGACTTTGGTTGACTTGCCCGATGATCAGCAAGCAATTGAGAATAAATGGATCTTCAAGAAGAAGACTGACGCTGACGGTAACATTACTGTCTACAAAGCTCGACTTGTCACAAAAGGTTTTCGGCAAGTTCAAGGGATCCAAAAGACCTCGGTGAAGCTGCTTACATATTAGGCATTAAGATCTACAGAGATAGATCAAAACGCATAATTGGACTTTCACAAACCACATACCTTGACAAAATTTTGAAGAAGTTCAAAATGGATCAAGCAAAGAAAGGGTTCTTGCCTGTGTTACAAGGTGTGAAGTTGAGTAAGACTCAATGCCCGACCACTGCAGAAGATAGAGAGAATATGAAAGATGTTCCCTATGCATCAGCCATAGGATCTATCATGTATGCAATGCTGTGTACCAGACCTGATGTGTGCCTTGCTATAAGTCTAGCAGGGAGGTACCAAAGTAATCCAGGAGTGGATCACTGGACAGCGGTCAAGAACATCCTGAAATACCTGAAAAGGACTAAGGATATGTTTCTCATATATGGAGGTGACAAAGAGCTCATCGTAAAAGGTTACGTTGATGCAAGCTTTGACACTAATCCGGATGATTCTAAATCGCAAACCGGATACGTGTTTACATTAAACGGTGGAGCTGTCAGTTGGTGCAGTTCTAAACAAAGTGTTGTAGCGGGATCTACATGTGAAGCAGAGTACATAGCTGCTTCGGAAGCAGCAAATGAAGGAGTCTGGATGAAGGAGTTCATATCCGATCTAGGTGTCATACCTAGTGCATCGGGTCCAATGAAAATCTTTTGTGACAATATTGGTGCAATTGCCTTGGCAAAGGAATCCAGATTTCACAAGAGAACCAAGCACATCAAGAGACGCTTCAATTCCATCCGAGATCTAGTCCAGGTGGGATACATAGAGATTTGCAAGATACATACGGATCTGAATGTTGCAGACCCATTGACTAAGCCTCTTCCACGAGCAAAACATGATCAGCACCAAGGCTCCATGGGTGTTAGAATCATTACTGTGTAATCTAGATTATTGACTCTAGTGCAAGTGGGAGACTGAAGGAAAAATGCCCTAGAGGTAATAATAAAGTTATTATATATTTCCTTATAATCATGATAAATGTTTATTATTCATGCTAGAATTGTATTAACCGGAAACATAATACATGTGTGAATACATAGACAAACAAAGTGTCACTAGTATGCCTCTACTTGACTAGCTCGTTAATCAAAGATGGTTATGTTTCCTAACCATGAACAATGAGTTTTTATTTGATTAACGGGATCACATCATTGAGAGAATGATCTGATTGACATGACCCATTCCATTAGCTTAGCACCTGATCGTTTAGTATGTTGCTATTGCTTTCTTCATGACTTATACATGTTCCTATAACTATGAGATTATGCAACTCCCGTTTACCAGAGGAACACTTTTGGTACTACCAAACGTCACAATGTAACTGGGTGATTATAAAGGAGTACTACAGGTGTCTCCAAAGGTACATGTTGGGTTGGCGTATTTCGAGATTAGGTTTTGTCACTCCGATTGTCGGAGAGGTATCTCTAGGCCCTCTCGATAATGCACATCACTTAAGCCTTGCATGCATTGCAACTAAATGAGTTAGTTGCATGATGATGTATTACAGAACGAGTAAAGAGACTTGCCGGCAACTAGATTGAACTAGGTATTGGAATACCGACGATCGAATCTCGGGCAAGTAACATACCGATGACAAAGGGAATGACATATGTTGTTATGCAGTCTGACCGATAAAGATCTTCGTAGAATATGTAGGAGCCAATATGGGCATCCAGGTCCCGCTATTGGTTATTTGACTGGAGACATGTCTCGGTCATGTCTACATTGTTCTCGAACCCGTAGGGTCCGCACGCTTAAGGTTACGATGACAGTTATATTATGAGTTTATGCATTTTGATGTACCGAAGGTTGTTCGGAGTCTCGGATGTGATCACGGACATGACGAGGAGTCTCAAAATGGTCGAGACATAAAGATTGGTATATTGGAAGCCTATGTTTGGATATCGGAAGTGTTCCGGGTGAAATCGGGATTTTACCGGAGTACCGGGAGGTTACCGGAACCCCCCGGGAGCTAAATGGGCCATGATGGGACTTAGTGGAAAAGAGAAGAGGCAGCCCTACATGGGCCGCGCGCCCCTCCCCTCCCTTGGTCCAAATAGGACAAGGAGAGGGGGCCGGCCCCTCTCTCTCTTTTCCCCCTTCCGCGAATCCTATTCCAACTAGGATTGGGGGGGAATCCTACTCCTAGAGGGAGTAAGACTCTCCTGGCGTGCCCTCCTTGGCCGGCCAGCCTCCCCCTCTAGTCCTTTATATACGGAGGCAGGAGCACCCTAGAGACACACAAGTTGATCCACGTGATCTATTCCTTAGCCGTGTGCGGCGCCCCCAGCCACCATAGTCCTCGATAATATTGTAGCGGTGCTTAGGCGAAGCCCTGCAGCAGTAGTACGTCAAGATCATCACCACACCATCGTGCTGACGGAACTCTTCCCTGACACTTTGCTGGATCGGAGTCCGGGGATCGTCATCGAGCTGAACGTGTGCTAGAACTCAGAGGTGCCGTAGTTTCGGTGCTTGATCGGTCGGATCGTGAAGACGTACGACTACATCAACCAAACACTTCCGTTGTCGATCTACTAGGTATGTAGATCATACTCTCCCTCTCGTTGCTATGCATCACCATGATCTTGCGTGTGCGTAGGAAATTTTTTGAAATTACTACGAAACCCAACAATTCATAATACCGATCGTCACCGAACATTAAGCTTGCGGACCCTGTGGGTTCGAGAACTATGTAGACATGACCAAGACTCATCTCCGATCAATAACCAATAGCGGAACCTGGATGCTCATATTGGTTCTTATATATTCTATGAAGATCTTTATCGGTGAAACTGCATAACAACATACGTTGTTCCCTTTATCATAGGTATGTTACTTGCTCGATGTTCGATCGTCGGTATCTCAATACCTATTTCAATCTCGCTACCGGCAAGTCTCTTTACTCGTTCTGTAATGCTACATCCCGTAACTAACCCATTAGTTACATTGCTTGCAAGGCTTATAGTGATGTGCATTACCGAGAGGGCCCAAAGATACCTCTCCAACAATCGGAGTGACAAATCCTAATCTTGATCCATGCCAACTGAACAAACACCATTGGAGACACCTGTAGAGCACCTTTATAATCACCCAGTTATGTTGTGAAGTTTGGTAGCTCAAAAAGTGTTCCTCCGGTATCCGGGAGTTGCATAATCTCATAGTCATAGGAACATGTATAAGTTATGAAGAAAGCAATTGCAACAAACTAAACGATCATCGTGCTAAGGTAACAGATGGGTCAAGTCAATGACATCATTCTCTAATGATGTGATCCCGTTCAGCAAATTACAACTCTTGTCCATGGCTATGAAACTTAACCATCTTTGATTAACGAGCTAGTCAAGTAGAGGCATACTAGTGACACTCTATTCGTATATGTATTCACACATGTACTAAGTTTCCGGTTAATAGAATTCTAGCATGAATAATAAACATTCATCATGATATATGGAAATAAATAATAACTTTATTATTGCCTTTAGGGCATATTTCCTTCAGTCTCCCACTTGCACTATGGTCAATAATCTAGTTCAAATCTTTATGTGATTAGTTCACATCTCCATGTGACTAATACCCAAAGGGTTTACTAGAGTCAATAATCTAGTTCACATCGCTATGTGATTAATACCCAAAGAGTGATCATGTTTTTCTTGTGAGAGAAGTTTAGTCTACGGGTCTGCAACATTTAGATCCATATGTATTTCGCAAATTTCTATGTCTACAATGCTCTGGACGAAGCTACTCTAGCTAATTGCTCCCATTTTCAATATGTATCCAGATCGAGACTTAGAGTTATCTAGATTGATGTAAAAAGCTTGCATCGAGGTAACTCTTTACGACGAACTCTTTTTATCACCTCCATAACCGAGAAATATTTCCTTAGTCCTCTAAGGATAATTTTGACCGTTGTCCAGTGATCTACTCCTAGTTCACTATTGTACTCCCTTGCCAGAAAAATGCTAAGGTATACAATAGGACTGGTAAACAACATAGCATACTTTATGGAACCTATGACTAAGGCATAGGGAATGACTTTTCATTCTCTTTCTATTTGCTGCCGTGGTCGGATTTTGAATCTTTACTCAACTTCACACCTTGCAACACAGGCAAGAACTCCTTCTTTAACTGTTTCGTTTTGAACTACTTCAAAATCTTGTCAAGGTATGCACTCATTGAAAATATATCAAGCGTCTTAATCTATCCCTATAGATCTTGATGCTCAATATGTAAGTAGTTTCACCGAGGTCTTTCTTTGAAAAACTCCTTTCAAACACTCCTTTATGCTTTCCAAAAAATTCGACATTATTTCTGATCAACAATATGTCATTCACATATTCTTACCAGAAATGTTGTCGGGCTCCCACTCACTTTCTTGTAAATACAGGCTTCACCGCAAGTCTGTATAAAACCATATTCTTTGATTACTTTATCAAAGTATATATTCCAACTCCGAGATGCTTGCACCAGTCCGTAGATGGATCGCCGGAGCTTGCCCAGTTTGTTAGCACCTTTAGGATCGACAAAACCTTCTGGTTGCATCATATACAACTCTTCTTTGAGAAATCCATTAAGGAATGCAATTTTGACATCCATTTGCTAGATTTCATAAAATGTGGCAACTGCTAACATGATTCGGACAGACTTTTAAGCATAGATATGAGTGAGAAAATCTCAACGTAGTCAACACTTTGAACTTGTCGAAAACATTTTTGCGACAATTCGAGCTTCGTAGATAGTAACACTACTATCAGTGTCCGTCTTCCTCTTGAAAATCCATTTATTCTTAATGACTCGCCGATCATCGGGCAAGTCAATCAAAGTCTATTCTTTGTTCTCATACATGGATCCCATCTCAAATTTCATGGCCTCAAGCCATTTCGTGGAATCTGGGCTCATCATCCCTTCCTCATAGTTCGTAGGTTCGTCATGGTCTAGTAACATGACTTCCAAAAAGGATTACCATACCACTTTGGTGCGGACCATATTCTGGTTGACCTACGAGGTTTGGTAGTAACTTGATCTAAAGTTTCATGATCATCATCATTAACTTCCTCACTAATTGGTGTAGGAATCACTAGAACTGATTTCTGTTATGAATTACTTTCCAATTCGGGAGAATGTACAATTACCTCATCAAGTTCTACATTCATCCCACTCACTTCTTTCGAGAGAAACTTCTTATCTAGAAAGGACCCATTCTTAGCAACGAATATCTTGCCTTTGGATCTGTGATAGAAGGTGTACCCAACAGTTTTCTTTGGGTATCCTATGAAGACGCATTTCTCCGATTTGGGTTCGAGCTTATTAGGTTGAAACTTTTTCACATAAGCATCAAAGCCCCAAACTTTAAGAAACGACAACTTAGGTTTCTTACTAAACCACAGTTCATATGGTGTCGTCTCAACGGATTTAGATGGTGCCCTATTTAACGTGAATGCAACTGTCTCTAATGCATAACCCCAAAACGATAGTGATAAATTGGTAAGAGACATCATAGATCACACCATATCTAATGAAGTATGGTTATGACGTTCGGACACACCATTACGTTGTGGTGTTCCAGGTGGCGTGAGTTGCGAAACTACTCCGCATTGTTTCAAATGAAGAACAAACTCGTAACTCAAATATTCTCCTCCACGATCAGATCGCAGAAACTTTATTTTCTTGTTATGATGATTTTCCACTTCACTCTGAAATTCTTCAAACTTTTCAAATGTTTCAGATTTATGTTTCATCAAGTAGATATACCCACATCTGCTCAAATCATCTGTGAAGGTCAGAAAATAATGATACCCGCCACGAGCCTCAACACTCATCGGATTGCATACATCAATATGTATTATTTCCAATAAGTTAGTTGCTTGCTCCATTGTTCCGGAGAACGGAGTTTTAGTCATCGTGCCCACAAGGCATGGTTCGCAAGAATCAAATGATTCATAATTGATAGGTGGGAACCCGATGAACGAGTTCACGCTCGAGGGTGGCCCGATCTTCACGTCGTAGGATCGAATCGAGAGGGATAATGAGCTGCAAGCAGCCGGGATAACTAGCTTTATACCTGCTAAGGTTGGATGCAACCCGTACGTTGGGAATGGCTGATCGAAGCTACAAGAACTCCAACCCGCTGTCCAAACAATCACAGAACCACAAACTGGGACTTAGCCACACAAAACGGCCAGAACCATAGAGCACGAACTAGGGGGAACCAGAGGCTCCTTCTCGCGAATCCGAATGAACTCACACGAGCAAAGGTAGCAAGATCTCTCAGATCTCTCTAGCAGTCTTGCTGCATAAGCTTGTAGCTGAATGGTTTGACAAAAGGTTTTCTAGAGGATGGGGGAGATGGGGTTTTATAGCAGGGAAAACCCCCCTTAGCTAGGTGTGAAAATGGTTTCAAAAGTAAGCAGGTTTGCATGGCTTCCTTGGGTGAATAAGCAGTCAACTTTGGGAGTTGTTGCAGAGCTCCTCGGAAATTCACGAAGTCTTAACAGCCTGGACACCTTCCACGAGAATGACTAGAACTTTTGACTCAAACTCCAAATGATGTGATGTTTTTTTGCATTGGAAAGATAATTTGATGTAGCTTCTGTTGATGTACCCCTATGGACCCGTCTCTCCACCATATGGGTGTGGCACACCAAAACATTAGAGGTAAAAACTGGCAACATCAGCTTCACTTGAAACTTATTTCCTCCAAACTTGTTCCTCCAAACCGGTTGCTTCAAGAGCTCGTAAGTTGTTGGACTACTTCCATGTGATACCTAAGTTCAACCAATAACACTGCAAATGAAAGTGCAGCCATGTTTTCATGATTGCGGTATGAACTTAAGTTAGCATTCACCTGGCCATGTGTTTGCTTGATTCGGCTTAGTAATTCTTTCCAACTAAATTGTGCATTTTTCTGAAATGTCATGTATGATGTACCCATGTGCTCATCAATAATCAAGTGATTCCAAAAGCCCATCAGCATGGAGTTTCTTCATGCGCTTTACAACAATATGACCTAAACGGCAGTGCCACATATAAGTTGCACTATCATTATTAACTTTGCATCTTTTGGTTTCAATATTATGAATATGTGTATCACTACGATCAAGATTCAATAAACCATTCACCTTGGGTGTATGACCTCAGAAGGTTTTATTCATGTAAATAGAATAACAATTATTCTTTGTCTTAAATGAATAACCGTTTTGCAATAAACATGATCCAATCTATTATGCTCAACGCAAACACCAAATAACATTTATTTTAGGTTCAACACTAATCCCGAAGATAAAGGGACTGTGCGATGGTGATCTTATCAACCTTGGAATCACTTCCAACTCACATCATCACCTCACCCTTAACTAGTCTCTGTTTATTTTGCAACTCCCATTTTGAGTTGCTACTTTTAGCAACTGAACCAGTATCAAATACCGAGGGGTTTGATATAAACACTAGTAAAGTACACATCATGTATATCAATTATACCTTTGTTCACTTTGCCATCCTTCTTATCCGCCAAGTATCTAGGGCAGTTCCACTTCCAGTGACCATTTCCTTTGTAGTAGATGCACTCGGTTTCATGATTGGGTCTAGCTTTGGGCTTCTTCATGGGAGTGGGAACTTGCTTTCCATTATTCTTGAAGTTCCATTTCTTTCCCTTGCCCTTTTACTTGAAACTAGTGATCTTTTCAACCGTCAACACTTGATGCTTTTCTTGATTTCTACCTTCATCGATTTCAGCATCATGAAGATCTTGGGAATCGTTTTCGTTATCCCCTGCATATTATAGTTCATCACGAAGTTCTAGTAACTTGGTGATAGAGAGTAGAGAACTCAGTCAATCACTATCTTATCTGGAAGATTAACTCCCACTTGATTCAAGTGATTGTAGTACTCAGACAATCTGAGCACATGCTCACTGGTTGAGCTATTCTCCTCAATCTTGTAGGCAAAGTACTTGTCAGAGGTCTCATACCTCTGGACTCGGGCATGAGTCTGAAATACCAATTTCAACTCTTGGAACATCTTATATGCTCTGTGGCGTTCAAAACGTTTTTGAAGTCCCGGTTCTATGCCATAAAGCATGGTGCACTAAACTATCAAGTAGTCATCATACCGAGCTTTGTCAAACGTTCATAACGTATATCTGCTCCTGCAATAGGTCTGTCACCTAGAGGTGCATCAAGGACATAATACTTTTGTGCAGCAATGAGGATAACCCTCAGATCACGGAGCTAGTCTGTATCATTGGTACTAATATCTTTCAACTTATTTTTCTCTAGGAACATATAAAAAATAAACAGGGAGCTACATCGCAAGCAATTGATCTACAACATAGATATGCAAGTACTATCAGGACTAAGTTAATGATAAATTAAAGTTCAATTTAATCATATTACTAAAGAATTCCCACTTAGATAGACATCCCTCTAATCATCTAAGTGATCACGTGATCCATATCAACTAAACCATGTCCGATCATCACGTGAGATGGAGTAGTTTTCAATGGTGAACATCACTATGTTGATCATATCTACTATATGATTCACGCTCGACCTTTCGGTCTCAGTGCTTCGAGGCCATATCTGCATATGCTAGGCTTGTCAAGTTTAACCCGAGTATTTCCGCATGTGCAAAACTGGCTTGCACCCTTTGTATGTGAACGTAGAGCTTATCACACCTGATCATCACGTGGTGTCTCGGCACGACGAACTTTGGCAACGGTGCATACTCAGGGAGAACACTTGTACCTTGAAATTTAGTGACAGATCATCTTATAATGCTACCGCCGAACTAAAGCAAAATAAGATGCATAAAGGATAAACATCACATGCAATCAAAATATGTGACATGATATGGCCATGATCATCTTGCGCCTTTGATCTCCATCTCCAAAGTACTGTCATGATCTCTATCGCCGCCGGCATGACACCATGATCTCCATCATCTTGATCTCTATCAACGTGTTGTCACATGGTCGTCTCGCCAACTATTGCTCTTGCAACTATTTCTATCGCATAGCGATAAAGTAAAGCAATTATTTGGCGCTTTCATCTTATGCAATAAAGAGACAACCATAAGGCTTATGCCAGTTCCCGATAACTTTAACAAAACATGATCATCTCATACAACAATTTATATCTCATGTCTTGACCATATCACATCACAATATGCCCTGCAAAAACAAGTTAGACGTGCTCTACTATGTTGTTGCAAGTTTTACGTGGCTGCAACAGGCTGCGCAAGAACCGTTCTTACCTATGCATCAGAAACCACAATGCGGTATAGTGATTGCTTTTTGATCTTCAGAAAGAACCCTGTTCATTGAATCTGATTAAACTAAAGTTGGAGAAACTGACAGCCACCAGCCACCTATGTGCGAAACACGTCGGTAGAACCAGTCTCGCGTAAGCGTACGTGTAATGTCCGTCTAGGACGCTTCATCCAACAATACAGCTGAATCAAGAAACAACTAGTGACGTCAAGCAATATGTATATACCCACGCCCACAACTCCTTTGTGTTCTACTCGTGCATATAACATCTACGCATAGACCAGGCTCGGATGCCACAGCTGGGGAACGTAGTAATTTCAAAAAAAATTCCTACACACACGCAAGATCATGGTGAAGCATAGCAACGAGAGGGGAGAGTGTCGTCCACGTACCCTCGTAGACCGTAAGCGGAAGCGTTATGAGAACGTGGTTGATGTACTCGTACGTCTTCACGATCCGACCGATCCAAGTACCGAACGTACTGAAGGAAATATGCCCTAGAGGCAATAATAAAGTTATTATTTTATTTCCTTATATCATGATAAATGTTTATTATTCATGCTAGAATTGTATTACCCGGAAACATAATACTTGTGTGAATACATAGACAAACTAAACGTTACTAGTATGCCTCTACTTGACTAGCCCATTAATCAAAGATGGTTATGTTTCCTAACCATAGACATGTGTTGTCATTTGATTAACGGGATCACATTATTAGGAGAATGATGTGATTGACATGACCCATTCCGTTAGCTTAGCAGTCGATCGTTTAGTATGTTGCTATTGCTTTCTTCATGACTTATACATGTTCCTATGACTATGAGATTATGCAACTCCCGTTTGCCAGAGGAACACTTTATGTGCTACCAAACGTCACAACGTAATTGGTTGATTATAAAGGTGCTCTACAGGTGTCTCCAAAGGTACATGTTGGGTTGGCGTATTTCGAGATTAGGATTTGTCACTCCGATTGTCAGAGAGGTATCTCTGGGCCCTCTCGGTAATGCACATCACCTAAGCCTTGCAAGCAATGCAACTAATGAGTTAGTTGCGAGATGATGTATGAAGGAACGAGTAAAGAGACTTGCCGGCAACGAGATTGAACTAGTTATTGAGATACCGATGATTGAATCTCGGGCAAGTAACTTACCGATGACAAAGGGAACAACGTATGTTGTTATGCGGTCTGACCGATAAATGATCTTCGTAGAATATGTGGGAGCCAATATGAGCATCCAGGTTCTGCTATTGGTTATTGACCGGAGACGTGTCTCGATCATGTCTACATTGTTCTCGAACCCGTAGGGTCCGCACGCTTAAGTTTTCGATGACAGTTATATTATGAGTATATAAGTTTTGATATACTGAAGATAGTTCGAAGTCCCGGATGTGATCACGGACATAACGAGGAGTCTCAAAATGGTCGAGACATAAAGATTGATATATTGGACGGCTATATTCGGACACCAGAAGTGTTCCGGGGAAGTTTCGGATAAAACCGGAGTACCGGGGGGTTACCGGAACCCCGTGGGGGGTTAATGGGCCTCATGGGCCTAAAGTGGAGAAGAGGAGGGGCGGCCAGGGCAGGTTGCGTGCCCCCTATCCCCCTAGTCCAAATTGGACAAGGAGGGAGGGGCGGCGCCCCCCTTTCCTTCCTCTCCTCTCTCCCTTCCTTCCCCCTCTCCTACTTGGACAAGGAAAAGGAGGGAGTCCTACTCCCGGTAGGAGTAGGACTCCTCCCTGGCGCGCCTCATCATGGCCGGCCGCCCCTCCCCCTTGCTCCTTTATATACAGGGGCAGGGGGGCACCTCTAGACACAACAATTGATCCTTGAGATCTCTTAGCCGTGTGCGGTGCCCCCTCCACCATAATCCTCGATAATATTGTAGCGGTGCTTAGGTGAAGCCCTGCGACGGTAGAACATCAAGATCGTCACCACGCCGTCATGCTGACGGAACTCTTCCCCGAAACTTTGCTGGATCGGAGTCCGGGGATCATCATCGAGCTGAACGTGTGCTAGAACTCGGAGGTGTCGTAGTTTCGGTGCTTGATCGGTCGGGCTGTGAAGATGTACGACTACATCAATCGCGTTGTTATAATGCTTCCGCTTTCGGTCTATGAGGGTACGTGGACAACACTCTCCCCTCTCGTTTCTATGCATCACCATGATCTTGCGTGTGCGTAGGATTTTTTTTGAAATTACTATGTTCCCCAACAGTGGTATCAGAGCCTAGGTTTTATGTGTTGATGTTATATGCACGAGTAGAACACAAGTGAGTTGTGGGTGATATAAGTCATACTGCTTACTAGCATGTCATACTTTGGTTCGGCGGTATTGTTGGATGAAGCGGCCCAGACCGACATTACGAGTACGCTTACGCGAGACTGGTTCTACCGGCGTGCTTTGCACACAGGTGGCTGGAGGGTGTCAGTTTCTCCAACTTTAGTTGAGCCGACTGTGGCTACGCCCGGTCCTTGCGAAGGTTAAAACAGCACCAACTTGACAAACTATCGTTGTGGTTTTGATACGTAGGTAAGATTGGTTCTTTCTTAAGCCCGTAGCAGCCACGTAAAACTTGCAACAAACAAAGTAGAGGACGTCTAACTTGTTTTTGCAGGGCATGTTGTGATGTGATATGGTCAAGAGATGATGCTAAATTTTATTGTATGAGATGATCATGTTTTGTTGAAGTTATCGGCAACTGGAAAAATCCTTATGGTTGTCTCTCTATTGCATAAGATGCAAGCGCCCAATAATTGCTTTACTTTATCACTATGCGATAGCAATAGTTGCAAGAGCAATTGTTGGCGAGACGACCACGTGACGACACATTGATATAGATCAAGATGATGGAGATCATGGTGTCATGCCGGTGACGATAGAGATCATGACAGTACTTTGGAGATGGAAATCAAAGGCGAAAGATGATGATGGCCATATCATGTCACATATTTTGATTGCATATGATGTTTATCTTTTATGCATCTTATCTTGCTTTGATTGACGGTAGCATTATAAGATGATATCTCACTAATTATCAAGAAGTGTTCTCCCTGAGTATGCTCTGTTGCCAAAGTTCGTCATGCCCAGACACCACGTGATGATCGGGTGTGATAAGCTCTACGTCCATCTACAACGGGTGCAAGCCAGTTTTTGCACACGCGGAATACTCAGGTTAAACTTGACGAGCCTAGCATTATGAAGATATGGCCTCGGAACACTGAGACTGAAAGGTCGAGCGTGAATCATATAGTAGATATGATCAACATAGCAATGTTCACCATCGAAAACTACTCCATTTCACGTGATGATCGGTTATGGTTTAGTTGATTTCGATCACGTAATCACTTAGAAGATTAGAGAGATGTCTTTATAACTGGGAGTTCTTAAGTAATATGATTAATTGAACTTAAATTTATCATGAACTTAGTCCTGGTAGTATTTTGCAAATTATGTTGTAGATCAATAGCTCGCATTGTTGCTTCCCTGTGTTTATTTTGATATGTTCCTAGAGAAAACTAAGTTGAAAGATGTTAGTAGCAATGATGCGGATTGGATCCGTGATCTGAGGTTTATCCTCATTGCTGCACAGAAAAATTATGTCCTTGATGCACCGCTAGGTGACAGACCTATTGCAGGAGCAGATGCAGACGTTATGAACGTTTGGCTAGCTCAATATGATGACTACTTGATAGTTTAGTGTACCATGCTTAACGACTTAGAATCGGGACTTCAAAGACGTTTTGAACGTCATGGACCATATGAGATGTTCCAAGGAGTTGAAGTTAATATTTCAAGCAAATACCCGAGTTGAGAGATATGAAGTCTCCAACAAGTTCTATAGCTAAAAGATGGAGGAGAATCGCTCAACTAGTGAGCATATGCTCAGATTGTCTGGGTACTACAATCGCTTGAATCAAGTGGGAGTTAATCTTCTAGATAAAATAGTGATTGACAGAATTCTCTAGTCACCATCACCAAGTTAGTAGAACTTTGTGATGAACTATGATATACAAGGGATAACGGAAATGATTCCCAAGCTCTTCGTAATGCTGAAATTGACGAAGGTAGAAATCGAGAAAAACATCAAGTGTTGATAGTAGACAAGATCACTAGTTTCAAGAAAAGGGTAAAGCAAAAAAAGGGGAACTTCAAGAAGAACAACAAGCAAGTTGCAGCTCAAGTGAAGAAGCCCAAGTCTGGTCCTAAGCCTGAGACTAAGTGCTTCTACTGCAAAGGAACTAGTCACTGGAAGCGGAACTACCCCAAGTAATTGGTGGATAAGAAGGTGGCAAAGTCAACAAAGGTATATTGGATATACATGTTATTGATGTGTATTTTACTAGTGTTCGTAGCAACCCCTCGGTATTTGATACTGGTTCAGTTGCTAAGAGTAGTAACTCGAAACGGGAGTTGCAGAATGAATAGAGACTAGTTAAGGGTGAAGTGACGATGTGTGTTGGAAGTGGTTCCAAGATTGATATGATCATCATCGCACACTCCCTATACTTTTGGGATTAGTGTTGAACCTAAATAAGGGTTATTTGGTGTTTGCGTTGAGCATGAATATGATTTGATCATGTTTATTGCAATATGGTTATTCATTTAAGTAAGAGAATAAATTGTTGTTCTGTTTACATGAATAAAACCTTATATGGTTACACACCCAATGAAAATGGTTCGTTGGATCTCAATCGTAGTTATACACATATTCATAATATAGAAACCAAAAGATGAGAAGTTAATAATGATAGTGCAACTTATTTGTGGCACTGCCGTTTAGGTCATATTGGTGTAAAGCGCATGAAGAAACTCCATACTGATGGACTTTTGGAATCACTTGATTATGAATCACTTGATGCTTGCAAATCATGCCTTATGGGCAAGATGACTAAGACTCCGTTCTCCGGAACAATGGAGCGAGCAACTGACTTATTGGAAATAATACATACTGATGTATGTGATCCGATGAGTGTTGAGGCTCGCGGCGGGTATCATTATTTTCTGACCTTCACAGATGATTTGAGCAGATATGGGTATATCTACTTGATGAAACACAAGTCTGAAACATTTGAAAAGTTCAAAGAATTTCAGAGTGAAGTGGAGAATCATCGTAACAAGAAAATAAAAGTTTCTACGATATGATCGTAGAGGTAAATATTTGAGTTGCGAGTTTGGCCTTCAGTTAAAACAATGTGAAATAGTTTCACTACTTACGCCACCTGGTACACCACAGTGTAATGGTGTGTCCGAACATCATAACCATAATTTATTGGATATAGTGCAATCTATGATGTTTCTTACCGATTTACCACTATCGTTTTTGGGGTCATGCATTAAAGACAGCTGCATTCACGTTAAAAAGGGGCACCATCGATGTCCACTGAGACGACACAATATGAACTGTGGTTTGGCAAGAAACCAAAGTTGTCGTTTCTTAAAGTTTGGGGTTGCGATGCTTATGTGAAAAAGTTTCATCCTGATAAGCTCAAACCCAAATCGGAGAAATGTGTCTTCATAGGATACCCAAAGGAGAAAGTTGGGTACACCTTCTATCACAGATCCGAAGGCAAGACATTCGTTGCTGGGAATGGATCCTTTCTAGAGAAGGAGTTTCTCTCGAAAGAAGTGAGTGGGAGGAAAGTAGAACTTGATAAGGTAATTTTACCTTCTCCCTTATTGGAAAGTAGTTCATCACAGAAATCTGTTCCTGTGACTACTACACCAATTAGTGAGGAAGCTAATGATGATGATCATGAAACTTCAGATCAAGTTATTACTGAACCTCGTAGATCAACCAGAGTAAGATCCGCACCAGAGTGGTACGGTAATCCTGTTCTGGAAATCATGCTACTAGATCATGATGAACCTACGAACTATGAAGAAGCGATGGTGAGCCCAGATTCCGCAAAATGGCTTGAAGCCATGAAATCTGAGATGGGATCCATGTATGAAAACAAAGTATGGACTTTGGTTGACTTGCCCGATGTTCGGCAAGCCATTGAGATTAAATGGATCTTCAAGAGGAAGACGGACGCTGATAGTAGTGTTACTATCTACAAAGCTAGAATTGTCGCAAAAAGGTTTTCGACAAGTTCAAGGTGTTGACTACGATGAGAGTTTCTCACTCGTATCTATGCTTAAGTCTGTCCTAATCATGTTAGCAATTGCCGCATTTTATGAAATCTGGCAAATGGATAAACAAAAACTACTTTCTTTAATGTATTATTAAAGAAGAGTTGTATATGATGCAACTAGAAGGTTTTGTCAATCCTAAAGATACTAACAAAATATGCGAGCTCTAGCAATCCATCTATGGACTGGTGCAAGCATCTCGGAGTTGGAATATACACTTTGATAAGTTGATCAAAGCATATAGTTTTATACAGACTTGCGGTGAAGCCTGTATTTACAAGAAAGTGAGTGGGAGCACTACAACATTTCTGATAAGTATATTTGAAAGACATATTGTTGATCGGAGATAATGTAGAATTATTCTGCAAAGCATAAAGGAATATTTGAAAGAAGTTTCTCAAAGAAAGACCTCGGTGAAGCTGCTTACATATTAAGCATCAACATATATAGAGATAGATCAAGACGCTTGATAAGTTTTTTTCAATGAGTACATACCTTGACAAGATTTTGAATTAGTTCAAAATGGAACAGTCAAAGAAAGAATTCTTGCCTGCGTTACAAGGTGTGAAATTGAGTAAGACTCAAAGCCCGACCACGTCAGAAGATAGAAAGAGAATGAAAGTCATTCCCTATGCCTCAGCCATAGGTTCTATAAAGTATGCCATGCTCTGTGCCAGATCTATTGTATACCCTACACTGTGTTAAGCAAGGGAGTACAATAGTGATCTAAGAGTAGATCACTGGACAGCGGTCAAAATTATCCTTAGTGGAATAAGGAAATATTTCTCGATTATGGAGGTGACAAAAGGTACGTCGTAAAAAGTTATGTCGATGCAAGTTTTGACACAGATCTGGATGACTCTAAGTCTCGATCTAGATACATATTGAAAGTGGGAACAATTAGCTAGAGTAGCTCCGTGCAGAGCATTGTAGACATAGAAATTCGCAAAATACTTACGGATCTGTATGTGACAGACCCGTTGGCTAAATTTATCTCACAAGCAAAACATGATCACACCTTAGTACTCATTGGGTGTTAATCACATAAGCGATGTGAACTAGATTACTGACTCTAGTAAACCCTTGGGTATAGGTCACATGACGATGTGAACTATGGGTGTTAATCACATGGTGATGTGAACTATTAGTATTGAATCACATGGCAATGTGAACTAGATTATTGACTCTAGTGCAAGTGGGAGACTGAAGGAAATATGCCCTAGAGGCAATAATAAAGTTATTATTTTATTTCCTTATATCATGATAAATGTTTATTATTCATGCTAGAATTGTATTATCCGGAAACATAATACTTGTGTGAATACATAGGCAAACTAAACGTCACTAGTATGCCTCCACTTGACTAGCCCATTAATCAAAGATGGTTATGTTTCCTAACCATAGACATGTGTTGTCATTTGATTAACGGGATCACATTATTAGGAGAATGATGTGATTGACATGACCCATTCCGTTAGCTTAGCACTCGATCGTTTAGTATGTTGCTATTGCTTTCTTCATGACTTATACATGTTCCTATGACTATGAGATTATGCAACTCCCGTTTGCCGGAGGAACACTTTGTGTGCTACCAAACGTCACAACGTAACTGGGTGATTATAAAGGTGCTCTACAGGTGTCTCCAAAGGTACATGTTGGGTTTGTGTATTTCAAGATTAGGATTTGTCACTCCAATTGTCGGAGAGGTATCTCTGGGCCCTCTCGGTAATGCACATCACCTAAGCCTTGCAAGAAATGCAACTAATGAGTTAGTTGCGAGATGATGTATTACTGAATGAGTAAAGAGACTTGCCGGCGACGAGATTGAACTAGGTATTGAGATACCGACGATCGAATCTCGGGCAAGTAACATACCGATGACAAAGGGAACAACGTATGTTGTTATATGGTCTGACCGATAGAAGATCTTCGTAGAATATGTGGGAGCCAATATGAGCATCCAGGTTCCGCTATTGGTTATTGACTGGAGACGTGTCTCGGTCATGTCTACATTGTTCTTGAACCTGTAGGGTCCGCACGCTTAAGGTTTCGATGACAGTTATATTACGAGTTTATAAGTTTTGATGTACCGAAGTTAGTTCAAAGTCCCGGATGTGATCACGGACATAACGAGGAGTCTCAAAATGGTCGAGACATAAAGAGTGATATATTGGACAGCTATATTCGGACACCGGAAGTGTTCCAGTGAAGTTTCGGATAAAACCGAAGTACCGGGGGGTTACCGGAACCCCCCGGGGGGTTAATGGGCCTCATGGGCCTAAAGTGGAGAAGAGGAGGGGCGGCCAGGGCAGGCCACGCGCCCCCTCTCCCCCTAGTCCGAATTGGACAAGGAGGAAGGGGCGGCGCCCCCCCCTTTCCTTCCTCTCCCCTCTCCCTTCCTTCCCCCTCTCCTACTTGGACAAGGAAAAGGAGGGAGTCCTACTCTCGGTAGGAGTAGGACTCCCTGGCGCGCCTCATCATGGCCGACCGCCCTCCCCCTTGCTCCTTTATATACGGGGGCAGGGGGGCACCTCTAGACACAACAATTGATACTTGAGATCTCTTAGCCGTGTGCGGTGCCCCCCTCGACCATAATCCTCGATAATATTGTAGCGGTGCTTAGGCGAAGCCCAGCGACGGTAGAACATCAAGATCGTCACCATGCCATCATGGTGACGGAACTCTTCCTCGACACATTGCTGGATCGGAGTCCGGGGATCATCATCGAGCTGAACGTGTGCTAGAACTTGGAGGTGCCGTAGTTTCGGTGCTTGATCGGTCGGGCCGTGAAGACGTACGTCTACATCAACCGCGTTGTAATAATGCTTTCGCTTTCGGTCTATGAGGGTATGTGGACAACACTCTCCCCTCTCGTTGCTATGCATCACCATGATCTTGCGTGTGCGTAGGAATTTTTTTGAAATTACTACGTTCCCCAACACGTACGACACCTCCGAGTTCAGCACACGTTCAACTCGGTGACGTCCTACGAACTCCAATCCAGCAGAGCTTCGAGGGAGAGTTCCGTCAGCATGACGGCGTGGTGACGGTGATGATGATGCTACCGACGCAGGGCTTCGCCTAAGCACCGCTACGATATGACCGAGGTGGATTATTGTTGAGGGGGGCACCACACACGGCTAAAAGATCAACTGATCAACTTGTGTGTCCATGGGGTGCCAGCCTCCCCCGTATATAAAGGAGTGTAGGAGGGGGAGGGACGGACCTCTACACGGGCGCGCCCTGGGGGGTCCTACTCACACCGGAAGTAGGATTCTCCCCCTTCCATGTAGTAGGAGTAGGAGAGAAGGAAGGAGGGGGCACCACCCCTCCCCCTACTCCAATTCAGACTAAGCCTTGTGGGGGGCGTGCAGCCTCCCCACTCTCTTTCCCCTAAATCCCAATAAGGCCCATATACTCCCCGGCAGATTCCCGTAACTCTCTGATACTCCGAAAAATACCCGAATCACTCGGAACCTTTCTGATGTCCGAATATAGTCATCCAATATATCGATCTTTACGTCTCGACCATTTCGAGACTCCTCACCATGTCCCCGATCTCATCCAGGACACCGAGCTACCTTCGGTACATCAAAACACATAAACTCATATTACCGATCGTCACCGAACATTAAGCATGCGGACCCTACGGGTTCGAGAACTATGTAGACATGATCGAGACTCATCTCCGGTCAATAACCAATAGCGGAACCTGGATGCTCATATTGGTTGCATGCCCACTCAACAAACACCATCAGAGACACCTGTAGGGCACCTTTATAATCACCTAGTTACGTTGTGACGTTTGGTAGCACATAAAGTGTTTCTCCGGTTTCCGGGAGTTGCATAATCTCATAGTCATATGAACATGTATAAGTTATGAAGAAAGCAATAGCAACAACCTAAACGATCATCGTGCTAAGCTAACGGATGGGTCAAGTCAATCACATCATTCTCTAATGATGTGATCCCGTTCATCAAATGACAACTCTTGTCCATGGCTAGGAAACTTAACCATCTTTGATTAACGAGCTAGTCAAGTAGAGGCATACTAGTGACACTCTGTTTGTCTATGTATTCACACATGCACTAAGTTTCCGGTTAATACAATTCTAGCATGAATAATAAACATTTATCATGATATAAGGAAATAAATAACAACTTTATTATTGCCTCCAGGGCATATTTCCTTCACTAAGGACACTATCTTGGAAAATTTGCTGCTCAAATGGAGGAGCCTAGGTGTCACTTGCTTTGTAACGTACCACACTGGACAGAAATATGATTGTTGAAGCTAGACTCAAATGAATGACTTGATTGATCTGAAATTTGGAGGAGGATGATAATTTGGGCATATGAAGTCACTTTAAAATTTTCATACCTTTCGGATAAGTAAAATGGTACTTCCCTCACAATGCTCTCCGCTGAACAGAAAATTGGGAAAAATGCCGAGGGAAATTGGCTAGAATAAATGAGCTAAAATTTGGGGGAGGGAGGTTCTATAGGCAGGGTCATGTCGTGGTAAATTTTCAGCAATTATAAATTAATATAAAATATAGTTGCTTCACAAACTAAAAATATCACCAGAAACAACGATTGGATGCAGAGCTCACATGTATTGTTAGATGGGGCTCAAATTTTGTGGAGAGCTATGATTTGGGAATATATAACATGTGGAAAAAATTCAGCTCATTAGGATATGCCTAGCTAGTACTTCCTTCACAACAGTTCGAGCTGAACAAAAACTTTGGAAATTTGCCGAGGAAGATTTTCTAGGCAAATGGAGTTGAATATTGTCACGAGCCAATGATTTGGATAGTAAATGATGCCCAATTTTTTTGGGAATTTTCGGAATGATAGAAATATAGGTTGCTTCACAACCTAGGGCAAAAATTGACACATGGACATGACACATAGGCAAAACTAATGAGGTGGCGCCTAGTCATAGCAATCCACCACAATTTACAAGATTATGACCATCTATATTGGTCGTGATCAGCTAGAAATAAGGCAGCGGACCAGTGATGTCTGCTTCAAGACCATTTTGTGTAAGGAAATTATGACCTTTCTGACCAAAATGGTCGTTATAGTTTAGGGTTTGGAGCCCCTCGAACAGCTTTTGACCAATTGGTCTCAAATGGTCATAGATTTATGACCAATCCTTCCAGGGTCACTGACAGAAGGTCACAAGTTGACATATTTCTTGTAGTGCCCGAGCGCAGTGACCGGGGCTATGGCCGAGGAGGAGGACGAAGTGGAGGACGCTGGGACGACCGCGGCCCCCGCCAGGAGTGGCGCGACCGGCCTCGTGAGGACCATTGGTAGGAGCAGCCTCGTGAGGGCGCCTGGCGCGACCAGCCTTGCGAGGACCATCCTCAGGGAAATCCTGGCCTCCTTCCACTTTCGCCACCAGAAAGAAGGAATGACGACCACCATCAGGATGAGGGGGCTAGGGGCTTCCAGGAGCCACGTGCCATCGCTTGCATCTTGGGCGGTGCTTAGGCCCCGGCTTTCCGGCGCATCCTCAAGCAGTTTGCTCGTGAGGTGAACGCGGCCCTCCCCTGGCTCGAGGCCACACGCCCGCTCATGTGGTCCAAGTACGCCATCACCTTCAGCTCGGCGGACCAGCTCAAATGCGTGGTGACCGCCGGTGTCCTCCCGATGCTCTGTTCACCCGTCATCAGCAATGTCCAAGTCACCAAGACCCTCATAGACGGTGGCGCAGGGCTCAGTGTCATGTCCATCGAGACGTTCGAGAGCCTTCAAGTGCCCTATGATCAGCTACAGCCTACCGAGCCCTTCTCAGGAGTGACCGACGGCTCCACCACCCCGATAGGGCAAGTTCGTCTCCCTGACACCTTCGGCCAGCGCGACAAATACCACACCGAGCTCATCGACTTCGACGTCGCCCATATCCGTCTGCCTACAATGCCATCCTCAGGTACCCAGCATTAGCCAAGTTCATGGCAGTGACCCACCAAGGCTACAACATCCTCAAGATGCCAGGAAGCGGCGGAATCATCACAGTCCCCTGTGAAGAGATGCGGTGTGCTCCCTCGAGCGTGCCTTCCAAGACATGACAATTGAAGACCCTAATAGCGAGGGCACGCAGTACCCTCCTGAGGCCATCCCCAAGAAGAAGAAGCAGCTACTCTGCACAAGGCCTCAAGGGGCAGTGTCTCTAGCGGCGCTGCCTCAGGATCAGCGCCCGCACCTGGGGCGCCTCCCTCCCTCGCATAGGAAGGCGCGCCCGGCACCCTCCTCGGGCGAGGATCGGGGGCTCTCTTCTAGAGGGCCTCAGACCTGGCCAACATCATGAGGGAGGCGCTCGGGCACCACGTGGAGGCGTGCTTTGCGGCACGTTTCCCTCAGGAGGCCACCGGGCGAGGAGCACCCGACGCTCAGGAGTTCATCGTCAAGGCCACCGAGGAGCTTCAAGAAGCAAGGGCTATGCGCGGCAACCGCTGATACGTCTCCAACGTATCTATAATTTTTGATTGTTCCATGCTATTATATTATCTGTTTTGGATGTTTAATGGGCTTTAATATAACTTTTTATATTATTTTTGCGACTAATCTACTAACCAAAGGCCCAGTGCAAATTGTTGTTTTTTTGCCTATTTCAGTGTTTCGCAGAAAAGGAATATCAAACGGAGTCGAAACGGAATGAAACCTTCGGGAGAGTTATTTTTGAACAAACGTGACCCAAGAGACTTGGAGTGGACGTCCAGAAAGAAGCAAGGAGGCCACGAGGCAGGAGGGCGTGCCCCCACCCTTGTGGGCCCCTCGCAGCTCCACCGACCTACTTCTTCCTCCTATATATATATCCATATACCCTGAAAACATCCAGGAGCACCACGAAACCCTATTTCCACCGCCGCAACCTTCTGTACCCATGAGATCCCATCTTGGGGCCTTTTCCGGTGCTCCGCCGGAGGGGGAATCGATCACCGAGGGCCTCTACATCAACTCCATGGCCTCTCCGATGATGTGTGAGTAGTTTACCACAGACCTTCGGGTCCATAGTTATTAGCTAGATGGCTTCTTCTCTCTCTTTGGACCTCAATACAAAGTTCTCCTCGATTCTCTTGGAGATCTATTCGATGTAATTCTTTTGCGGTGTGTTTGTCGAGATCCGATGAATTGTGGGTTTATGATCAAGATTATCTATGAAAAATATTTGATTCTTTTCTGATTTCTTTTATGCATGATTTAAATATCTTTGCAAGTATCTTCGAATTATTAGTTTGGTTTGGACTACTAGATTGATCTTTCTTGCAATGGGAGAAGTGCTTAGCTTTGGGATCAATCTTGCGGTGTCCTTTCCCAGTGACAGCAGGGGCAGCAAGGCACATATTATATTGTTCCCATCGAGGATAAAAAGATGGGGTTTCTATCATACTGCTTGAGTTTATCCCTCTACATCATGTCCTCTTTCCTAATGCGTTACTTTGTTCTTATGAACTTAATATTCTAGATGCATGTTGGATAGTGACCGATGTGTGGAGTAATAGTGGTAGATGCAGAATCGTTTCGGTCTACTTGTCACGGACGTGATGCCTATATACATGATCATGCCTAGATATTCTCATAATTATTCCTTTTCTATTAATTGCTCCACAGTAATTTGTTCACCCACCGAAGATTATGCTATCTTGAGAGAAGCCACTAGTGAAACCTATGGCGCCTGAGTCTATTCTCCATTATATTATTCTCCCAACAACTAGCTATTTTTGTCGTCGTTTATTTTGCAAGCTTTACTTTCCAATCTATACAACAAAAATACCAAAAATATTTATCTTATTATCTTTATCAGAACTCACTTTTGCAAGTGGCCGTGAAGGGACTGAAAACCCCTTTATCGCGTTGGTTGCAAGGTTCTTGATTTTTTGTGCAGGTACGAGGGACTTGCGTGTAGTCTCCTACTGGATTGATACCTTGGTTCTCAAAACTGAGGGAAATACTTACGCTACTTTGCTGCATCACCCTTTCCTCTTCAAGGGAAAACCAACGCATTCTCAAGAGGTAGCAAGAAGGATTTTTGGCGCCGTTGCCGGGGAGGTTGCACCAAGTCAAGTCAAGATTTGATCTCCTGTCAACAAGCCATTTCTAGCGCCGTTGCCGGGGAGATCTACACACAAGTCAAGGCATACCAAGTACCCATCACACACTCTTATCCATCGCATTACATTATTTGCCATTTGCCACTCGTTTTCCTCTCCCCCACTTCACCCTTGCCATTTTATTCGCCTCTTTTCCGTTCGCCCTTTTTCCATTTGCCTTCTTTCGCTTGCTTCTTGTGTCCTTGTGTGTTGGATTGATTGCTTGTCACAATGTCTCAAGACAATACTAAATTGTGTGACTTTTCCAATACCAACAACAATGATTTTCTTAGTACTCCGATTCTTCCTCTTACCGATGCTAAATCTTGTGACATTAATGCTGCTTTGCTGAATCTTGTCATGAATGATCAATTCTTTGGCCTTCCTAGTGAAGATGCCGCTACCCATCTAAACAAATTTGTTGATTTGTGTGATATGGAAAAAAGAAAGACGTGGATAATGATATTGTTAAATTGAAGCTATTTCCGTTTTCGCTTAGAGATCATGCTAAAACTTGGTTCTCTTCTTTGCCTAAAAATAGTATTGATTCATGGAATAAGTGCAAAGATGCTTTTATCTCTAAGTATTTACCTCCCGCTAAGATCATCTCTCTTAGAAACGATAATATTAATTTTAAGCAACTTGATGATGAACATGTTGCACAAGCTTCGGAGAGGATGAAATCAATGCTTCGTAATTGCCCTACTCATGTTTTGAAATTATGGATCATTATACAAAAAATTTATACCAGATTGAATTTTGCTTCTAGAAATCTTTTATATTCGGCCGCGGGAGGCACTTTTATGGAAATCACTTTAGGAGAAGCTAACTTCTAGATAATATTATGGTAATTATTCTCAATGGCACACCAAAAGATCTACTAGTAAAAAAGTTCATGTGATAGAAGAGATTAATGTTTTGAGCGGAAAGATGGATGAACTTATGAAATTGTTTGCTAATAAGAGTTCTCCTATTGATCCTCATGATATGCCTTTTTCTACTTTGATTGAGAATAATAATGAATCTATGGATGTGAATTTTGTTGGTAGGAACAATTTTGGTAACAACGCGTATAGAGGAAATTTTAGTCCTAGGCTGTTTCCTAGTAATTCCTCTAATAATTATGGTAATTCCTACAATAACTCTTATGGAAATTTTAATAAGATGCCCTCTGATTTTTAGAATAGTGTTAAAGAATTTATTAGCTCGCAAAAGAATTTCAATGCTTTGATTGAAGAAAAAATGCCTAAGATTGATGAGTTGGCTAGAAACGTGGATAGAACTTCTCTTGATGTTGTTTGTTTGAAACTTAGATCTATTCCACCTAAGCATGATATAAATGAGTCTCTCAAAGCCATTAGAATTTCCATTGGTGAGTGCAAAGAAAGAACCACTAGGATGCGTGCTAAAAAAGATTGCTTTATGAAAGTGTGTTCTTCTAGTTTTCATGATAAAAATGATGAAGATCTAAAAGTGATTTATGTGTCTCCAATTAAATCTTTGTTTTGCAATATGAATCTTGATAATGATGGGACTGGAGATGAGTCAACTTTAGCTAAGGGGCGTCCCAATGATTCTGAGTTTTTAGATCTTGATGCAAAATTTGGTAAAAGTGGGATTGAAGAGGTCAAAACTTTACATAGTAATGAACCCACTATTTTGGATTTCAATGAATTTAATTATGATAATTGTTCTTTAATAGACTGTATTTCCTTGTTGCAATCCGTGTTAAATTCCCCTCATGCTTATAGTCAAAATAAAGCTTTTACAAAACATATTGTTGATGCTTTAATGCAATCTCATGAAGAGAAACTTGAATTAGAAGTCTATATCCCTAGAAAACTTTATCGTGAGTGGGAACCTACTATTAAAATTAAGATTAAATATCATGAGTGTTATGCTTTATGTGATTTGGGTGCTAATGTTTCCATGATTCCAAAAACATTGTGTGATGTGTTAGGTTTCCACGAATTTGATGCTTTTTCTTTAAATTTGCATCTTGCGGATCCCACCATTAAGAAACCTATGGGAAGTATTAATGATGTTCTTATTGTTGCAAATAGGAATTATGTTCCTGTAGATTTCATTGTTCTTGATATAAATTACAATCCTACATGTCCTATTATTCTTGGTAGACCTTTCCTTAGAACGATTGGTGCAATTATTGATATGAAAGAAGGAAATATTAGATTCCAATTTATGTTAAGGAAAGGCATGGAACACTTTCCTAGAAAGAAAATTAAATTACCTTATGAATCTATTATGAGAGCCACTTATGGATTGCATACCAAAGATGACAATACCTAGATCTATTCTTTCCTTTATGCCTAGCTAGGGGCGTTAAACGATAATGCTTGTTGGGAGGCAACCCAATTTTATTTTTGTTCCTTGCTTTTTGTACCTATTTAGTAATAAATAATTCATCTAGACTCTGTTATGATTGTGGTTTTTGTGTTTTAGTTAGTGTTGGTGCCAAGTAGAACCTTTGGGAAGATATGGGGGAAGTCTTTGCGATCTTGCTGTAAAAAACATAAACTTTAGCACTCACGAGATTTGCTGCCATTTTTTACTGGAGAGTGAGATTAGGTTGATTCTTTTTGAAGATAATTAATAGACAAATTCCTCACGTCCACCAATCTATTTTAGAATTTTTTGGGTTAGATAAGTATTCGAAACCTAAATATTACTATAGACTGTTATGTTTTTGATAGATTCTGTTTTTCGTGTGCTGTTTGCTTATTTTGATGAATCTATGGCTAGTATCAGGGGGTATGAACCATAGAGAAGTTATAATACATTAGGTTTAACACAAATATAAATAAAGAATGAGTTCATTACAGTACCTTGAAGTGGTGGTTTGTTTTCTTATACTAATGGAGCTCATGAGATTTTCTGTTGAGTTTTGTGTTATGAAGTTTTCAAGTTTTGGGTAAATATTTGATGGATTATGGAATAAGGAGTGGCAAGATCCTAAGATTTGGGATGCTCAAGGCATACAAGGTAAAATTCAAGGATAACCAAAATCCTAATCTTGGGTATGCCCCGGAAGGCATCCCCTCTTTCGTCTTCGTCCATTGGTAACTTTACTTGAGGCTATATTTTTATTCACCATATGATATGTGTTTTGCTTGGAGCGTCTTGTATGATTTGAGTCTTTGCTTTTTAATTTACCACAATAATCCTTGATGTACACATCTTTTTGGAGATACACACATGAATCGGAATTTATTAGAATACTCTATGTGCTTCATTTATATCTTTTGAGCTAGATAATTTTGCTCTAGTGCTTCACTTATATCTTTTTAAGAGCACGGTGGTGGTTTTATTTTATAGAAATTATTGATCTATCATGCTTCACTTATATTATTTTGAGAGTCTTTTAGAATAGCATGGTAATTTGCTTTGGCTATAAAATTAGTCCTAATATGATAGGCATCCAAGATGGGTATAATAAAAACTTTCATAAAAAGTGCATTAAATACTATGAGAAGTTTGATACTTGATAATTGTTTTGAGATATGATGATGGTGATATTAGAGTCATGATAGTTGAGTAGTTGTGAATTTGAGAAATACTTGTTATAAAGTTTGTGATTCCCGTAGCATGCACGTATGGTGAACCGTTATGTGATGAAGTCGGAGCAAGATTTATTTATTGATTGTCCTCCTTATGAGTGGCGGTCGGGGACGAGCGATGGTATTTTCCTAACAATCTATCCCCCTAGGAGCATGCACGTAGTAATTTGTTTTGATAACTAATAGATTTTTGCAATAAGTATGTGAGTTCTTTATGACTAATGTTGAGTCCATGGATTATACGCACTCTCACCCTTCCACCATTGCTAGCCTATCTAGTACCGCGCAACTTTAGCCGGTACCATACACCCACCATATACCTTCCTCAAAATAGCCACCTGTCACATCCCTAGTTCTGGCCTGACCTATGCTTGCTTCCATCTGTGCATCATGTTTAAATTTTTGAAACTTGAACTGAGGAATTTGGAAGCCTCAAAAACTTAAATAAAAGAAGGGCAAAAACCCTAAAATCTCATTCATTGTTCCAAAATGCTCTTCTTAAATGTTTGATAATTTTGGCAAGGGTTCTGGTCCCAACCAAAATATTGAACATTTTTAAGAATTTATTTTTGGGACTTTGAATTTAAATCATTAGCTATTTGAATTTGAATTATATTCATATAATTAGAATATAATTTCAAATACCCCTGAAATATTTTGTGAGCTTTTGGAAAAGTCCATCTAGCAAAATAAAAATATTCAGAGGAGTTTTTGGCATTGTTTGAATTTGTTTAAATTCAAAACAATGGCAAAAGATATTAATAAAAGAAAAATAGAACAATAGAACAAAAAAAAAGAGCAGAAACTACTTGGCGCTTACCTGACCAGCCTGGCGGCCCAGCACTGTAGCTGGCTGGCCCAGCCCACTTACCTCCTCGCTCGTCGTCTTCCTCCTGCCAGTAGGCAGGAGCGAACACACGCGCGCACCGCGGAGCCGTCCACCTCCTGCTTCACGCTGGAGGCCGCCCTTCGTCCTAATCCGCGCCACGGAGACGCCCAGCACCTTCCCACTCAGTCCCCCAAACCCTCTAGTGCCTCTCCCCTCTCCCACCGAGCTCATTCCCCTCCTCTGCTCTTCCTCCCTCTCGTCACCGAACACGCCTGCCGCCGCTGACTTGCACTACCGCGGCCATGGCCTCTCCCTCGTCCCCTTGAGCAGCCCAGAGGCTCCGCCTCGACGCCCTCGCCCTCTCCACCGAGTCACGCCACGCCAGGTACCCGGGAACACCACCACCACTGTCGTCTTCAAGCTCGGCGGGGCGAGATCGCCGCCGCCGTTCCGTCGTCACCAAGCCGTCCCCGAGCCCACTAGCCTACTCTGCGAGTTTACCGTGAGCACCGGAATTTTTCCCTCCCTCTTCCCTGCCTCGTTTGCACCGCGTAGCTATCAAATCCGCCGGAGCCGCGAGCTTACCACCGCCGGCGATGTCGCCGCTGCCGCGCTAGTTACTGGAGCTCGTGTCCGAGCACTCCATCGTGCTCAGCACGCTTCCAGTAGCACATATCACCCCACCACCGTCCTCCCCGTGCACCCCAATGCAATCCCGTGCACAACCGAACTCCGGCGGCCGCAAAAGAGCACGCCGCCGTCGATCTAAGTCGTCTCCGGCGACCCCACTAGCACCAGACGACGCGGACGAGGCTCGGGGTTCCAACGGTGCCATCCGCGCCTCGAACCGTGGCCTGTGCTGCGATTCCGCGCATCGCCGCCGTCTCGGACCTCGCCGGCGGTTAGTCGCCGGCAGGTTTGACCGAGTTGACCAGGGTTTGACCCCCCTGGGTCATTAACATGTGGGCCCGAGGCCCTGCTAATCTAGTTTAGATGCTAATTAAATTTTAGCTTACCCACTGGCTCGCTGACTGTGGGCCCCAGCCCTTCTAATTACTTTAGTAAGGGTTAACTAAACCCTGGTTAGTGCTGAATCAATGACAGGTGGACCCCACTGGTCAGTTTGACCCGGACCAGCCCCTGTTGACTCTGCTGAGGTCAGCATGACGCCATGCTGACGCAATATTCCTTTTCTGGAATTTAGTTTATTTTATAAATAATCAGGAAATTCCAGAAATAGCTAAAACTTCAATAAATCATAGAAAATTAACCGTAACTCCAAATGAAATAATTTATATATGAAAAATTATCAGAAAAATTCAAGGAATCCATCTGTACCATTTTCATGCATGTTTGAACAATGTTTGTTATCTGTTTTGGACAAAACAAATAAAGGGCATTTAAATAACCATATATGGAGTTGGAATTTGAATCATGTATTCAAATCAACTTCATTTAAATCATAGCTAGGTGCATTAGCCCAAAACACATTCATATTGCCATGTCATAGCATGCATCATATTGTGCATTGCATTGATCGTGTTTCTTCTGTGTTTGCCGGTGTTGTTCCCCCTCGGTAGATGTTGTACCGACGATGTGATCGTTGACACTGATGAAGACTCAATGTTATCTTCAGAAGTGCCAGGCAAGCAAAACCCCTTGTTCATTCTGATAAAATCCCACTCTCCCGCCCCTACTCTCTTTTACTGCATTAGGACAACAACGACTTATTGTTACTTGCTGCGGTAGCTGAACCCCTTTATCCTTTGCATGACCTGTCATTGCCACAGTAAATAGATGAAACCCACTAGCATGAGTAGGAGTTGTTTGAGCCCTGTTGTGCCTACTCATTCATGCTTGTTTGTCATGCCTGCTACTACTTAGAGTTGAGTCAGGTCTGATTCATCGGGGATGAATCAGAGGTGTGTAAACATGTCCTACCATTGAGAGCTAAGTGTGTGAACACGATTTGGTAAAGGTAGCGGTGAGAGGCCATGTAGGAGTACATGGTGGGTTGTCTCATTGCAGCCGTCCTCAGGAACTGAGTTCTGTGTTTGTGATCCATGACCAGCTACTACCACACATTGGAATGCTTAAGTGCCCCTCTCGACTTATTAATCAACTTGATCTCTGTCCATGAGTTGCAACTAGTTTCTGTTGTTTGTAGGTAGTGTTAGTAGTCTACCAAGTGGCACCCGGTACAGGTGGGCTTGGGACAGACTAGGCACAGTGGCCCGGTGTACCAAGTAGCACCCGGATGGTGGGCTTGGGAACCCTACACACATCATTTGGGGCCGTGAGCGACACCCCGGCCGGATCTCCTTGCGGATGGAACCCGAATAGGCGATAAACCTGGACTAGAGACTTGTTCGGTTAGTCAGGTCGTGGCCGACTCCCTCGCCCGGCTTCCGCTTGAAGGTTGCCGAGGTACATGACGTGTACAGGGCGATAAGTGGCGAAAGCGTGTGTGAAGAAGTACATCCCTGCAGGGTTATGATTATCTATTCGAATAGCCAGATTCCTCGGATATGGAAACTTGGACCCCTTGTACAGTTCATAGACAAGTGAAAGTGGATACTCTAAAATACGCAAGATAAGCGTGAGTGCTATGGATGGCGTTCTCGTAGGGAGACGGGAGCGGATCCATAGTGGTGTATTGATATGGTGAATATGTGGACTCGTGTGCGCCACCTCAAGAGAGTTACCTTGCAGTCGTAGTTCAGGATAGCCACCGAGTCAAAGCTGGCTTGCTGCAGTTAAACTCCACCATCCCCTTTGTTGATAATGATGCATATGTAGATAGATCTGATGTAAGTCTTGCTGGGTACATTTGTACTCACGTTTGCCCATTTTATGTTTTGCAGAGAGACTTCAGTCTCGCTAGTAGTACCGCGTGGACTTCGACGTTTAGCTTGTTACCTCAGCTACGATCTTGTGCCCTCGGCAGGATCTGGTAGATAGTCAGGCTTTCAGCCTTTTTCATTTATAGATGTCTGTACTCAGACATGATAGCTTCCGCATGTGCTTTGACTTGTATGCTCTGAGTGTTGGGTCATGAGACCCATGTTTGTAATATCTCGCTCCTGGAGCCTATTGAATGAATACTTGAGTTGTAGAGTCATTTTGTGATGCCATGTTGTGTTTGCACATATCGAGCATATTGTGTGTATGTTATTGAAATGCTTGGTATGTGTGGGATCTGGCTATCTAGTTGTTTATCCTTAGTAGCATCTCTTACCGGGAAATGTCTCCTAGTGTTTCCACCGAGCCATGGTAGCTTGCTAGTGCTCCGGAACACTTAGGCTGGCCGGCATGTGTCCTTCTTCGTTCCTGTGTCTGTCCCTTCGGGGAAATGTCACGCGATGAATACCGGAGTCCTGTTAGCCCGCTATAGCCCGGTTCACCGGAGTCCTGCTAGCCCAGTGCTACAGCCTGGATTCACTCACTGATGACCGACACGTTCGATGTTGGGTCATGGATGCCTGTCCCTGTAAGTTTGTGCCACTTTGGGTTTACGACTAGCCATGTCAGCCCGGGCTCCTTATCATATGGATGCTAGCGACACTATCATATACGTGTGCCAAAAGGCGCAAACGGTCCCAGGCAAAGGTAAGGCGACACCCGTGGGAATACCGTGCGTGAGGCCGCAAAGTGATATGAGGTGTTACCTGCTAGATCGATGTGGCATTGAGTCGGGGTCCTGACAGCTTTGGTATCAGAGCCTGACTGCCTGTAGGATTACCAAGCCAAACTGGTCGAAGTTGAGTCTAGAAATTCTTTAGTTATATAAGGGAATTGATTGTGGGATAGAACGAAAGGCTCTTTTTACTCCTTATACCTCATGCCCTTCTGATCTGAGTCATCTTATCTTTCCTACGGGGATTAAGAACTAGGCTATCTCTTCTTTCTATCAGGATCACGTGTTACTAATCCGTAGACTTATAAGATTGTTGGATTTAAGCCTCAGTCCAGTTCCTACTACTTCGGTATGTCTCTGATGATCTCGAAACCTTGATATTGTGCTTCTGAGTGGTTATGCCACCATTTTGTGAATGTCTCAAGTCTTTTTTGAGCATTTACAGCCGTTATGCTGTCCGAGTCATTCCAGGTTTCTAAATAGTCTGATGCATTTGCAAAATTCTTTCCCCCTGGTTTCGATGTTCCTTTATGCCAGCTCAATCACACTAATTGTTGAGTTGAGGTATTCTATTGCCTTGAATTTTATGTTGGAGTTATTATTATGACCCTAGGTGTCTCAGGGGATCATCTAGTGGTCTAGCCATGATTTGTGTCCTAGTGTGATGATTCTGGCCTTTATTCTCGAAAGCATTCCGTGATGCTACTTAGTAGTAGGTATTCTATTCCTGGGTTCTTGAACCCGAGATTCACCCTACTTACTTCATGTTGATAGTAATTGCTAGCTCCCTTAGGTTATTAGTAACCTTTGCGATAGTCCTTGAAGTCCGTGGTATCTTCTTCTTCCAAATACCATGAACTACTTATGGCAGAAGTTCCTCGTTGAACTGAACGATCACAACCAGAGTGCTCTTGATGAGTTCTCCATTATATATTGTGACTCTGCCAGTTCTACCTTTCCGCATGGATTGTCCGGAAGAAATATGTTGAACTTGTTGGACATGCTAATCCATGCATACACAACTCAGAAAATCATATGTTCTTTTGAGTTGTCCCATATTAGTTGTTTCCGACCCTCGCCTATCAATTGATAGTCAAGAGTATGCGTGCATTCGTTCGTCGATGCCTATTACCCTTGTGGTCCGCCAAGCCATTCTATTTTAGAATGAATAGGAGAAACAAACTCCAGAATCTCATCCATATCTAGGATTGGGTCAAAGCAATTGTATTCCGCAGATCAAAATGCCAATCCAGCTTCTGGTCTGTTCTACCTTGAAGTATTACCATCTTTATATCAGGAATATCATGGGAATTGCACACCATCTTATGAATTCTTGACGCAGTAATACTTCTGATCATCATTGATAATTTCTCGGTTTCCGTGTTATTATAACCGGAATGCCGACAAGTGAATCGTGGTGTGTGAAATCAATACTCCTAGCAACTCTGTTGCTTGGTAGTTAAATGGACAATAACCTCATCCTTAGCGAGTTGATTATTGAATCATCACCCTGAGGTTGATCGTGCTACCTAGTCCACTTTCCTGGAGCACTCTTCGATTGATGAGTTAGGATTTTGTCAAGTCCTCGCTCATTTGATCATATCATCTTGCCCTGAAAAGCAAGATTGTTCTCGAGCTTAGAGACATATCAGTGGTTCGTGATTTTCCGTATATCTTCTCGGAAGTATTACCAGGTTGTCACCTGACTGTTATGTTGAGCTCGTGATCAAGTTGGTTTATCCTGTAAACCACCCCTTCTCCAAGAATCTGTGTGGGATACCCCTGAGCTAGTTGGCTAAGCTGAACAACAACTTGGAGAGTTGGAAGATGGAAGCTTGCCCGACTTAGTTCATGTTAAGGGATATCTTTTTGTGTGTGTGTGTTGAAGAAATATGATATCTTCATCAATTGGTCCTTGTGATCAATTGTTGGATCTATTATCTTACCCAAACCTTTGATTGAGTATGGGCTATCGTCAAATCAAATCAGAACCAACGATATTCGTAATGTTGTCTTACTCGTGGTTGTTCCTCGAGCATACACCATTATATCTTTCGGGTCTAACCAATACTACCACCGTGTTCACATGATGGTGGAAGTCTAGTGATATGGAAATTCCGATGAGTTGTTGTTGAGCCCATCAGCAGGATATTTAACCTCTCCATGATTATGTTGAACATCCATCTAGTATTGGAAACTTTGGTAAACATTACCTTCGTGTTCCATTCATGAGGTATATGTTCGGAGGAAAGAAGTGACTTTCTTTAATTCACATGCACTTGGTGTAAGTTGCTGCCGTGTATCCGAGAAAGATTGTTTTTGCTTCCTTGGAATCATCCCAAGTCAGTCATGCATGTGTGAAGTATACATTGGATTGTGAGATTAGCTACCTCCATTCTATATGTGTCCCGAGCACACCAAGCCACTGATTGATTTGTTCAAGGAGAAGAAGTTCCTTCTTAAGAGTATACCTTATGCAAGGACTTCGGTATCCTCGATGATGGTTTTCCCCCGGAACTCGGTAGTATTTTATTATAAGACTACCATGTGTTCATGTTTGTCTGTGACAGCGTGTTCACACGTGTGTAGCAGAACCAGCTCATGTTTTGGAGCTTGCTATCGTAGTTCATTTCCCGAGAATCTCGCAATGTCATCTCGTCGAATTGTGTTGCAAACTTTTTTTTTCTTCCTAGACTCGATGAGTCTGGAATATCCTGACACCAACCAGATCTGAATCTCAGGCAGATATGATGGTTGGAACATTTCCCAAGAACTATAATATTGGTCCCTCGATAACCGGTAAGGTGGATGTCGTGGCCAACACACCCAGCCGAAAGACTTATTATTGTAGTATCTTGATTGAATAAGTTGGCCACCTCCCCATAAGGATTTCGTAGGATTTACCTCCGTAGTTATTCCTTATGGATTCTTGTGCTCCCGAAGTCCGACCTTTTACTTGATGTTCTAGATATCAAACCATAATTATCTATGGATTACGCTAGCACATCAAGGAGAAAATTAGAAGCGGAGTGCTAAATGTCTCTCGGTCGATCATCCAGATTTTGTTTCCTTGGCCTCGCTAAGGTGAAATCTGAGAAAGTGTTATCTTCTTTTGCATCTGCATCATCCATCATCATTCATCATGGTAGCAAGTTGTGTTGCCAGGATCCTTGACACGGATGTTGGTAAAACCTTGATGAATATGGAAATGCTCAAGTTCTTGAGAGCACACACAAGCGCTAGGTGTTATCATCGGCACTAACTGGATTGCTCCCAGTTTCCTCGGCAATGCTATGACCTTTTCAAACAGTGAATTCACTCTCTATTGTTGGGTTCTTCCCCAGTTACCAGAATCATTCCCAGCATTTGCATTTTGTTCCCAGCTTGCACCGCCAATGTGCCATTCTACCATGGGTCTCTTCCATTTGCGGTGGTAAGCAAATTCATCCATTACGTTGTCTTCAACAAGGTAATCCACATCATCCAAGTCCGAGTATGCCATTCTACCGAACCCCTCCAAACGATCGCTTGAGAATTGCCTTAGGCTGGTATAAAGGTTTTCAATGATCTTTGAATCAAAGGTAATTCTTTTTGCCACTTAAGGGGATATTTCTATGAGTCACCTTGCCTAAGATGTCTCGTTATGGTATCATGGCAATTCAACTCCTCGCTACGTTGACAACCGCTCACCACCTTCTCAAGCGTGAAATTGTTGTCCACCTAGTGAACCTTCGTCATCCGTTTCTTTCCACCCCTCTTGATGTGTATCTCGTGTCTCAACCCGAGAGATGGTTCTATGTCTCATTCCGTGAGTTGTTCGACCTTCGAGAAAATCGATCCTTCTAGAGTTTTCCTTTCCGCTTCTTGTCATGATTAGCTAGAGTTCTCAGAGCAAGACATCAATACAATGATGGTGATCGAATTAATGTTCTTATGAAGGGCAACCTGGATCGTGAAGATTGTGTTAGGTTGCGCTCCCCATCGTCTTACCCTACACTTGAATCTCGGGTCGAGATTCTTGTTTAGTGGGGGTGAGTTGTCACATCCCTAGTTCTGGCCTGACCTATGCTTGCTTCCATCTGTGCATCATGTTTAAATTTTTGAAACTTGAACTGAGGAATTTGGAAGCCTCAAAAACTTAAATAAAAGAAGGGCAAAAACCCTAAAATCTCATTCATTGTTCCAAAATGCTCTTCTTAAATGTTTGATAATTTTGGCAAGGGTTCTGGTCCCAACCAAAATATTGAACATTTTTAAGAATTTATTTTTGGGACTTTGAATTTAAATCATTAACTATTTGAATTTGAATTATATTCATATAATTAGAATATAATTTCAAATACCCCTGAAATATTTTGTGAGCTTTTGGAAAAGTCCATCTAGCAAAATAAAAATATTCAGAGGAGTTTTTGGCATTGTTTGAATTTGTTTAAATTCAAAACAATGGCAAAAGATATTAATAAAAGAAAAACAGAACAATAGAACAAAAAAAAAGAGCAGAAACTACTTGGCGCTTACCTAACCAGCCTGGCGGCCCAGCACTGTAGCTGGCTGGCCCAGCCCACTTACCTCCTCGCTCGTCGTCTTCCTCCTGCCAGTAGGCAGGAGCAAACACACGCGCGCACCGCGGAGCCGTCCACCTCCTGCTTCGCGTTGGAGGCCGCCCTTCGTCCTAATCCGCGCCACGGAGACGCCCAGCACCTTCCCCCTCACTCCCCCAAACCCTCTGGTGCCTCTCCCCTCTCCCACCGAGCTCATTCCCCTCCTCTGCTCTTCCTCCCTCTCATCACCGAACGCGCCTGCCGCTGCTGACTTGCACCACCGCGGCCATGGCCTCTCCCTCGTCCCCTTGAGCAGCCCAGAGGCTCCGCCTCGACGCCCTCGCCCTCTCCACCGAGTCACGCCACGCCAGGTACCCGGGAACACCGCCACCACCGTCGTCTTCAAGCTCGGCGGGGCGAGATCGCCGCCGCCGTTCCGTCGTCACCAAGCCGTCCCCGAGCCCACTAGCCTACTCTGCGAGTTTACCGTGAGCACCGGAATTTCCCCCCCTCTTCCCTGCCTCGTTTGCACCGCGTAGCTATCAAATCCGCCGGAGCCGCGAGCTTACCACCGCCGGCGATGTCGCTGCCGCCGCGCTAGTCACTGGAGCTCGTGTCCGAGCACTCCATCGTGCTCAGCACGCTTCCAGTAGCACATATCACCCCACCACCGTCCTCCCCGTGCACCCCAACGCAATCCCGTGCACAACCGAACTCCGGCGGCTGCAAAAGAGCACGCCGCCGTCGATCTAAGTCGTCTCCGGCGACCCCACTAGCACCAGACGACGCGGACGAGGCTCGGGGTTCCAACGGTGCCATTCGCGCCTCGAACCGTGGCCTGTGCTGCGATTCCGCGCATCGCCGCCGTCTCGGACCTCGCCGGCGGTTAGTCGCCAGCAGGTTTGACTGAGTTGACCAGGGTTTGACCCCCCTGGGTCATTAACATGTGGGCCCGAGGCCCTGCTAATTTAGTTTAGATGCTAATTAAATTTTAGCTTACCCACTGGCTCGCTGACTGTGGGCCCCAGCCCTTCTAATTACTTTAGTTAAGGGTTAACTAAGCCCTGGTTAGTGCTGAATCAATGACAGGTGGACCCCACTGGTCAGTTTGACCCGGACCAGCCCCTGTTGACTCTGCTGAGGTCAGCATGACGCCATGCTGACGCAATATTTCTTTTCTGGAATTTAGTTTATGTTATAAATAATCAGGAAATTCCAGAAATAGCTAAAACTTCAATAAATCATAGAAAATTAACCGTAACTCCAAATGAAATAATTTATATATGAAAAATTATCAGAAAAATTCAAGGAATCCATCTGTACCATTTTCATGCATGTTTGAACAATGTTTGTTCTCTGTTTTGGACAAAACAAATAAAGGGCATTTAAATAACCATATATGGAGTTGGAATTTGAATCATGTATTCAAACCAACTTCATTTAAATCATAGCTAGGTGCATTAGCCCAAAACACATTCATATTGCCATGTCATAGCATGCATCATATTGTGCATTGCATTGATCGTGTTTCTTCTGTGTTTGCCGGTGTTGTTCCCTCTCGGTAGACGTTGTACCGACGATGTGATCGTTGACACTGATGAAGACTCAATGTTATCTTCAGAAGTGCCAGGCAAGCAAAACCCCTTGTTCATTCCGATAAAATCCCACTCTCCCGCCCCTGCTCTCTTTTACTGCATTAGGACAACAACGACTTATTGTTACTTGCTGCGGTAGCTGAACCCCTTTATCCTTTGCATGACCTGTCATTGCCACAGTAAATAGATGAAACCCACTAGCATGAGTAGGAGTTGTTTGAGCCCTGTTGTGCCTACTCATTCATGCTTGTTTGTCATGCCTGCTACTGCTTAGAGTTGAGTCAGGTCTGATTCATCGGGGATGAATCAGAGGTGTGTAAACATGTCCTACCATTGAGAGCTAAGTGTGTGAACATGATTTGGTAAAGGTAGCGGTGAGAGGCCATGTAGGAGTACATGGTGGGTTGTCTCATTGCAGCCGTCCTCAGGAACTGAGTTCTGTGTTTGTGATCCATGACCAGCTACTACCACACATTGGAATGCTTAAGTGCCCCTCTCGACTTATTAATCAACTTGATCTCTGTCCAGGAGTTGCAACTAGTTTCTGGTGTTTGTAGGTAGCGTTAGTAGTCTACCAAGTGGCACCCGGTACAGGTGGGCTTGGGACAGACTAGGCACAGTGGCCCGGTGTACCAAGTAGCACCCGGATGGTGGGCTTGGGAACCCTGCACACATCGTTTGGGGCCGTGAGCGACACCCCGGCCGGATCTCCTTGCGGATGGAACCCGAATAGGCGATAAACCTGGACTAGAGACTTGTTCGGTTAGTCAGGTCGTGGCCGACTCCCTCGCCCGGCTTCCGCTTGAAGGTTTCCGAGGTACATGACGTGTACATGGCGATAAGTGGCGAAAGCGTGTGTGAAGAAGTACATCCCTGCAGGGTTATCATTATCTATTCGAATAGCCGGATTCCTCGGATATGGAAACTTGGACCCCTTGTACAGTTCATAGACAAGTGAAAGTGGATACTCTAAAATACGCAAGATAAGCGTGAGTGCTATGGATGGCGTTCTCGTAGGGAGACGGGAGCGGATCCATAGTGGTGTATTGATATGGTGAATATGTGGACTCGTGTGCGCCACCTCAAGAGAGTTACCTTGCAGTCGTAGTTCAGGATAGCCACCGAGTCAAAGCTGGCTTGCTGCAGTTAAACTCCACCATCCCCTTTGTTGATAATGATGCATATGTAGATAGATCTGATGTAAGTCTTGCTGGGTACATTTGTACTCACATTTGCCCATTTTATGTTTTGCAGAGAGACTTCAGTCTCGCTAGTAGTACCGCGTGGACTTTGACGTTTAGCTTCTTACCTCAGCTACGATCTTGTGCCCTCGGCAGGATCTGGTAGATAGTCAGGCTTTCAGCCTTTTTCATTTATAGATGTCTGTACTCAGACATGATAGCTTCCACATGTGCTTTGACTTGTATGCTCTGAGTGTTGGGTCATGAGACCCATGTTTGTAATATCTCGCTCCTCGGAGCCTATTGAATGAATACTTGAGTTGTAGAGTCATTTTGTGATGCCATGTTGTGTTTGCACATATCGAGCATATTGTGTGTATGTTATTGAAATGCTTGGTATGTGTGGGATATGGCTATCTAGTTGTTTATCCTTAGTAGCCTCTCTTACCGGGAAATGTCTCCTAGTGTTTCCACCGAGCCATGGTAGCTTGCTACTGCTCCGGAACACTTAGGCTGGCTGGCATGTGTCCTTCTTCGTTCCTGTGTCTGTCCCTTCGGGGAAATGTCACGCGATGAATACCGGAGTCCTGCTAGCCCAGTGCTACAGCCTGGATTCACTCGCTGATGACCGACACGTTCGATGTTGGGTCATGGATGCCTGTCCCTGTAAGTTTGTGCCACTTTGGGTTTATGACTAGCCATGTCAGCCCGGGCTCCTTATCATATGGATGCTAGCAACACTATCATATACGTGTGCCAAAAGGCGCAAACGGTCCCGGGCAAAGGTAAGGCGACACCCGTGGGAATACCGTGCGTGAGGCCGCAAAGTGATATGAGGTGTTACCTGCTAGATCGATGTGGCATTGAGTCGGGGTCCTGACACCACCATACATACCTATTATGGCATTTCCATAGCCATTCCGAGATATATTGCCATGCATCTTTCCACCATTCCATTTACTATGACACGCTCCATCATTGTCATATTGCTTTGCATGATCATGTAGTTGACATTGTATTTGTGGCAAAGCCACCTTCATAACTCTTTCATACATGTCACTCATGAGTCATTGCACATCCTGGTACACCGCCGGAGGCATTCACATAGAGTCATATTTTGTTCTAGTATCGAGTTGTAATTTCTGAGTTGTAAGTAAATAAAACTGTGATGATCATGTTTTGTAAGATATCTGACAACCGGTAGGAGCCTTATGGTTGTCTCTTTATTTTATGAAATGCAAACGCCATGTAATTGCTTTACTTTATCACTGTGCGTTAGCGGTAATTGTAGAAGCAATAGTTGGCGAGACAACCACGATGCTATGATGGAGATCAAGGTGTCGAGCCGTTGATGATGGAGATCATGAAGATGCTTTGGAGATGGAGATCAAAAGGACAAGATGATGATGGCCATATCATGTCACATATTTTGATTGCATGTGATGTTTATCTATTATGCATCTTATTTTGCTTAGTACGGCGGTAGCATTATTAGATGATCCCTTCATTAAATTTCAAGGTAAAAGTGTTCTCCCCAAGTATGCACCATTGTGACAGTTCGTCGTGTTGAGACACCACGTGATGATTGGGTGTGATAGACTCTACGTTCACATACAATGGGTGCAAGACAGTTTTGCACATGCGGAATACTCGGGTTAAACTTGACGAGCCTGGCATGTACAGATATGGCCTCGGAACATTGGAGACCAAAAGGTCGAACGTGAATCATATAGTAGATATGATCAACATAGATATGTTCACCATTGATGACTACTCCATCTCACGTGATGATCGGACATGGTTTAGTTGATTTGGATCATGTATCATTTAGATGACTTGAGGGATGTCTATCTAAGTGGGAGTTCTCGAGTAATTTGATTAATTGAACTTAATTTATCATGAACTTAGTCTTGATAGTTTTGCATATCTATGTTGTAGATCAATAGCTTGCGATATAGCTCCTATATATTTTTATATGTTCCTAGAGAAAACTAAGTTGGAACATGATAGTAGAAATGATGGAGACTGGGTTTGTGATCTGAGGATTATCCTCATTGCTGCACAGAAGAATTATGTCCTTGATGCACCGCTAGGTGAGAAACCTGTTGCAGGAGCAGATGCAGACGTTATGAATGTTCTGAAAGATCGATATGATGACTACTTGATAGTTTAGTGTGCCATGCTTTACTCCTTAGAATCGGGACTTTAAAAACGTTTTGAATGCCATGGAACATATGAGATGTTCCAGGAGCTGAAAATTGGTATTTCAGATTCATGCCTATGTCAAGAAGTATGAGACGTCTCACAAGTATTTTGCCTACAAGATGGATGATAATAGCTCAGCCAGTGAGGATGTACTCAGAATGTCTGGGTACTACAATCGCTTGAATCAAGTGGGAGTTAATCTTCTAGATAAGATAGTGATTGATAGAGCTTTCTAGTCACTATCGCCAAGCTACTAGAACTTTGTGATGAACTATAATATGCAAGTGATGACAAAAACGATTCCCAAGCTCTTTGCGATGTTGAAATCGGCGAAGGTAGAAATCAAGAAAGAGCATCAAGTGTTGATGGTTAACGAGACCACTAGTTCCAAGAAAAGGGCAAGGGAACGAAAGGTAACTTTAAGAAGAATGGCAAGAAAGTTGCCACTCCCATGAAGAAGCCCAAAACTAGACCCAAGCCGGAATCTGATTGCTTCTACTGCAAAGGAAATGGTCACTGGAAGCTGAACTACCCAAAATACTTGGCGGATAAGAAGGATGGCAAAGTGAACAAAGGTATATATGATATACATATTATTGATGTGTACTTTACTAGTGTTCATAGGAACCCCTAGGTACTTGATACCGGTTCAGTTGCTGAGTTTAGTAACTCGAAACAGGAGTTGCAGAATGAACAGAAACCAGTTAAGAGTGAAGTGGCGATGTGTGTTGGAGCTGATTCCAAGGTTAAAACGATCACCATCGCACACTCCCTCTACCTTCGGGATTAGTGTTGAACCTAAAATAAATGTTATTTGGTGTTTGTGTTAAGCGCGAATATGATTAGATCATGTTTATTGCAATACAGTTATTCATTTAAGTCAGAGAATAATTGTTGTTCTGTTTACATGAATAGAACCTTTTGTGGTCATACACCCAAGGTGAATGGTTTATTGAATCTCAATCGTAGTGATACACATATTCATAATATGGATGCCAAAAGATGCAAAGTTCATAATGATAGTGAAACATAATTGTGGCACTACTAGTTAGGTTATATTGGTTTAAACACATGAAGAAACTCCATGTTGATGGACTTTTGGAATCACTTGATTATGAATCATTTGATACTTGCTGAAAGGATCGAGAAGAGGTGTCTAGAGGGGGGTGATTAGACCCTCAACAATGGAAAGTAGCAGTTTTAAATTCTTCAAGTTAAGGTAGAGTTATAGCACAAGCTTAAACATTCACAATACATTTCAAGCAAGTATGGAAAGAGTATATGAGCAGTGGAAAGTAAAGCATGCTAGTTGCAAGAAAGTAAAGGGATGGGATTGGAGTGTGCAAACACAATTGGAGACACAGAGATTTTTGGTGTGGTTCCGATAGGTGGTGTTATCATACATCCACATTGATGGAGACTTCAACCCATGAATGGTAACGGTTGCGCGAGTCCATGTAGAGCTCCACCCACGAAGGGTCCACGAAGAAGCAACCTTGTCTATCCCACCATGGCCATCGCCCACGAAGGACTTGCCTCACTTGGGTAGATCTTCAAGAAGTAGGCGATCTCCTTGCCCTTACAAACTCCTTGGTTCAACTCCACAATCTTGACGGAGGCTCCCAAGTGACACCTCACCAATCTAGAAGACACCACTCTCCAAAAGGTAATAGGTGGTGTGTTGATGATGAACTCCTTGCTCTTGTGCTTCAAATGATAGTCTCCCCAACACTCAACTCTCTCTCACAGATTTGGCTATGGTGGAAAGATGATTTGAGTGGAAAACAACTTGGGGAAGGCTAGAGTTCAAGATTCTTGTGGTTGGATTGGAATGTCTTGGTCTCAACACATGAGTAGGTGGTTCTCTCTCAGAAAAATGAATGCTGGAAGTGTGGGCACGTTCTGATGGCTCTCTTACTGATGGAGAGGAGCGTGGAGGAGTATATATAGCCTCCACACAAAATCTAACCGTTACACACAAAAGAGCCAACTTGGTCAGACCGAATATATGAACTCGGTCAGACCGATTCAGTTCAAAATGTGAACGTTAGGATTTTCGATGGGACCGACATAATCAACTCGGTGGGACCAATGTGCTAGGGTTAGGGTAAAATCTCATCTCGGTTTGGCCGATTACACAAACTCGGTGAGACCGATTTTAGTAATGAGAAAACAGAGAGTTGGTCAAGCAAACTCAGAGGGACCGACCGCATATTTCGGTGAGACCGAAATAGATGCAACAGGCAACAGAGAGTTTGCAAGCCCACCTTGGTGAGACCTAACTGATTAGGGTTTCTGGCAGTGGCTATATCAAGTGAACTCAATGGCGCCGGATGAATCAAATTGGTGGGGCCGAGTTTGACTTTTAGGTTTAGGACATGTTTGGAATTGAGAAAGTGGTTGAGGGCTTTGGAGCATATCACTAAGCATTTTGAGCAAGTAGACCATTAAGCAACAGCTCATCCCCTTTTACTAGTATTGGCTTTCCTACAGAGTCAATGTGACCTTGGATCACTAAAATAGAAATGAACAGTCTTGAGCTTTTACCAATATTTGTCATTAGCATTTTAAAGGGGTTCCACATCCTCTTGTCCATGCCACGCCTTTGTTGAACTTTTTGAAATATACTAGTTGAAACTATTAGTCCAACAAGAGATATGTTCGCATTAATTACCAAAATCACCCAGGGAGCACTTGAGCTTTCAATCTCCCCATTTTTGGTAATTGATAACAACATACATCAAAGCCTTAGATATAAATATGAAGGATAACAAGTAAAGCTTTGGAAAGACATGTAACATGCATTGGCTGCCCCTACATGTATGCAGTCATGTAAAGATGATATGTAAGATAATGTGAATGCATAAGCATGTCAGAGCAAGCAATGTGTTACATGTATCTTGGCTATATGCATCAGAGAAAATGATGTAAATATAAGAAATGCACCTCCATGTTCATGAGTCCTTCTTGCAAACAAAATGTACATCAGCAAGAGATCATCATGCACATGAGAGTGATGCATATACTTACCTTATGGTCTTGAGTTGGCTTTGGAGAAGGTGAACTTGAGAAAATAGGGTCATATAACACAAGAGCACCTAATAAACAAAACAAATTGAGAAAGCCACAAGAGTACCAAGATTGGGATGACATGTAGTGAATGAGTACATAGTACTCTATTTGGATATAGACATGTCCCCGAAGAATAAAGATATGCAATGACTTCCAAAGATTTTGTTCCCTTAGAAATGAGCTCATTCTCCCCCTGAATCTGATATTGTATAATGGGAGAAGATAGGGAAAAAGAAAATCAGGACAAGGCAACATAACATTTACTTAACATGTCTTTCCCCTCTTAAAGACATGTGACTTCTCTCCTTTATGGTTTATAAGCATCTGGAGAAGCTAAGATGTGCTTCCTCTCTTATGTGATAAGATTTGATGTGCTTTCTCTCCCCCTTTGACATCAATTTCCAAGAAGGGATCTTCTAGACCATGAGTCATATAGGTTTGGCCCTTGAGTCACATTACAAAGAACCATGTAATTTAAGATGCTAGTAGAGGACACGATTCATCAAGTGGAGCTGGAATAAGAAATGATAATGACAATGGCAAAATGTTTTCTAAGTAGTGAAATCAGTTACTCTGAGTTATTCTCATCGGTGACACCGAGTTGGGAGTGTCACAGATGATGCATATCGGCCAGTCTGGGTTTGTCCTTGTCGGTTGAGCCGATGAACAATCTACAATGTAGCATTGTAGTTCGGTCTAGATGGGATGTATACATCGGTGAGACCGAGTTCAATACTGATGAAAATATTCTATGATCTCAGCTCTCTAGTCAAATAAGATCTCACAGAGATTTTCATGGAATTAACTAAATGATCTGCAATGAATTAGATGCAGGGAAAGAAGTACAAAATATAGAAAAGAAAAGAATAGAAATCTAGATGAAGTGAAAAAAGGAAACAAGTAAGCTAGACACGAATGCAAGAACGCAAAGGAAATACTAGAAAACTTCTTCTGGAAAGGGTCGGTGACAAAGTCACCTATGTTAGACTATATTGACTGAGGAGTCAAGTGAGATCACTTGATCATAGGTCATACTCATCGTTTAAGATCTAAATGGGGTTACCATTTTTCATTTAAGCACTTTGATGTGTTCACATCTTGTTGAGCTGCTTTGACCCATGTCCTGGGGTAAAACTTCTCTAAGATGGAATAACATACCTTGGGTGGTGGTGTTGATCTTGATCATGTAGTTGAACTTGTGTAGGATGCTCAAGGTTGATGTAGTTCATCAAGAGTTGGGAGCATCGCTTGTAATTTGAGTTCATCTACCTACATCGGTCAGTTTTGCAAGGAAGAGCACTTGTGTATCCAACATGATAATCATGAAATTTGATACCAAATGAAATTTGATATATAGAAATTTTCAAAGGATATGTTGAAAGGATTCATGCTTCCTTGACTCCAACCACCAAATTGTAGAGACTTGGTGATGTAGAGATTGCTCAAGATGTGAGTGAGTTGCAATCTCATGGATTTGGGATCATCCAAGTACCTACAAGTGTTAGATAACATGCAAGGGTACAAGTATAGATCCATGACATATGATCATCATCATAAGAGAAATATCAAGGATTAGTCCAAGGCTCATGCCTTGCATGAATCCAAATGGAGTTTCTACTCCAAGTTTGAGGCATCAATGATGTTAAATTCACCTCTCAAACAACAAAATACTTTCTCATCAAGCGGTTTGGTGAATATATTCGCCAATTGCTTATCGGTACGAAAATGCTTAAGATCAATGTCCCCTTTAGCAACATGATCTCAAATGAAATGATGACGAACTTCAATATGCTTAGTTCGAGAATACTGCACGAGATTGTGAGCAATCTTAATTACACTTTCATTATCACAAAGCAATGGAACATGTTTCACATAAATCCCATAATCTTTAAGAGTTTGGGCCATACAAAGTAATTGAGCACAACATGACCCAGCGGCAATATATTCCTCTTCGGCGGTGGATAAGGATGCCGAGTTTTGTTTCTTGGAGGACCAAGACACAAGTGATCTACCAAGAAATTGACAAGTACCCGAAGTGGACTTTCTATCAACCTTGTCACCGGCATAGTGCGAATCGGAGTAGCCAACAAGATCAAAAGAAGACCTCTTAGGATACCAAATGCCAAAGTTTGGTGTATGAATTAAGTATCTCACTATCCTTTTCACAGCCTTAAGATGACATTCCTTAGGGGCCGCTCGATATCGTGCACACATGCACACACTTAGCATAATATCGGGACGAGAGGCACATAGATATAACAATGAACCAATCATAGAGCGATAGACCTATTGGTCAACCAGTTTGCCATCCTTTGTCAAGTCAAGATGTCCACTAGTAGGCATGGATGTTTTCATACCTTTGCTTTCTTGCATGTTGAACTTCTTGAATAAGTCCTTGGTATACTTTGTTTGGGAAACAAAGGTACCCTCCTTAGTTTGCTTGATTTGCAAACCAAGAAAGAACTTGAGTTCACTCATCATAGACATCTCAAACTTCTCCGACATTAGCCTTCCGAACTTTTCACTAAAAAGTGGGTTAGTCGACCAAATATGATATCATCCACATAAATTTGGCACACAAATAATTCACCATTAACCCTTTTAGTAAAAAGAGTAGAATCATTTTTTCTAATCTCAAAGCCTTTTTAAATAAGGAACTTGGTCAAGCATTTATACCACGCTCTAGGAGCTTGTTTAAGACCATAAAGAGATTTGTGAAGTTTGTAAACATGATCAGGTTTCTTAGGATTAACAAAGTCGGGAGGTTGTTTCACATAAACTCACTCCTCTATTTCACCATTTAAAAGGGCACTTTTATGTCCATTTGAGACAATGTGATATCATGATGATTGGCATACGCAAGTAAGATGTGTATGGACTCAAGTCTAGCAACGGGGGCATATGTCTCACCATAGTCCATACCTTTGACTTGAGTGTAGCCTTGGGCGACGAGACGGGCCTTGTTGCATACAACTTGTCCATCTTCATCTTGCTTATTCCAAAACACCCATTTGGTACCAATGACATTTTGGTTGTTGTCCGGCTTTTCTACCAAGGTCCATACTTGGTTCCTCTCAAAGTTGTTTAGCTCTTCGTGCATGGCGTTCACCCAGTCCGGATCATCAAGTGCTTCTTCAACCTTCATAGGTTCAATACTAGAGATCAATGAATAATGTACACAAAAATTTGCCAAACAAGTTTTAGAGAGAGTAATGCTCCTGGTTTGGATATCATCCAAGATTTGTTCAACGGGATGGTCTCTTGAAACTCTTGCTCTGACTCGCGAGAGCTTCTGTTTGGGTCGGGGTGGAATCCTCTTCATAATATTGTTATTCCTCTTGGCCTTCTTCGCTCTTGATGTTGTTGTTCTCTTTTGGAGGTGGAGAAGGAGGTTGATGAGGTTCATCATGGTGCTCTTCCTCGTTTCCCTCATCTTGGCGTGTCCCGCTCATGGATGCCTCTGAATCAACTCATGGTTCACCATGTTGTGAGATAGAGGCTTCCACTTGAACAGATGAGGTACTCTCCTTCACCTCTGTTGGGCGATCTTGCCAGTATACAAGTCTTGGATTGCTTCCGAGGGGTCTTTTTCGTCTACATTAATTGGCAATTGCTCTACTTGTGAGTCGTTAGATTTATCAAACTTCACATCTACCGTCTCTTCAACCTTTCAGGTGAAATTGTTGTAGACACGGTAAGTGTGAGAATTTGAGCCATAACCGAGTAGGAATCCTTCATGAGACTTAGGAGAAAATTTTGAGTGGTGATTCTTATCAAGAATATAGCACTTTGAGCCGAACACTCTAAAGTATCCAACTTGGGGTTTGTTACCGGTCAGAAGCTCATATGCCGTCTTGCCGAGTAGCTTGTGAAGATATAGACAATTTGTTGCATGACAAGCTGTCTCAACTGCTTCCACCCTAAAGTGTTTTGGCGTCTTGTACTCATCAAGCATCGTTCTTGCCATCTCAATAAGAGTCCGGTTCTTCCTCTCAACAAGTCAGTTTTGTTGAGGCGTGTGCGTAGTCGAGAACTCATGTGAAATCCCTTCTTCGTCAAGAAAGGTGTCCACATTTGCGTTCCTGAACTCCGTTCCGTTGTCTCTGCGAACCTTCTTGATCTTCACTTCAAATTTGTTTTGGGCCTTCCTAGCGAAGTTCTTGAAGATCTTTTGTACCTGCGATTTATCATCAAGAAAGAACACCCACATAAATGTTGAAAAATTATCGACTATGACTAAACTAGACAAATTTCCACCGAGACTTTATAGGTGTTTGGACCAAAAAGATACATATGAAGCAGCTCGAGCGGTCTTCTCGTGGTCATGATGTTTTTCATGGGGTGGCTACCTCCAACCTATTTTCCTGCTTGACAAGCACTGCACAATCTATCCTTGTCAAATATAACGTCTTTCACTCCAAGGATATTGTCGGTGTCAAAACCGGCAAACCTCGGGTAGGGGGTCCCGAACTGTGTGTCTAAGGCGGATGGTAATAGGAGGCAGGGGACACGATTTTTACCCAGGTTTGGTCCCTCTTGATGGAGGTAATACCCTACATCCTGCTTGATTGATCTTGATGATATGAGTATTACAAGAGTTGATCTACCACGAGATCGTAGAGGCTAAACCCTAGAAGTTAGCCTATAGTATGATTGTCTGTTGTCCTACGGACTAAACCCTCTGGTTTATATAGACACCGGAGGGGGATAGGGTTACACAAAGTCAGTTACAAGGGAGGAGATCTACATATCCATATTGCCTAGCTTGCCTTCCACGCCAAGGAAAGTCCCATGCGGACACGGGACGAAGTCTTCAATCTTGTATCTTCATAGTCCAACAGTCCGGTTGTCCGGAGACCCCCTAATCCAGGACTCCCTCTCAGTAGCCCCCGAACCAGGCTTCAATGACGATGAGTCTGGCCCGCAGATTGTCTTCGGCATTGCAACGCGTGTTCTTCTCCAAATTTTGAATATCTGCTGAGTAGTGTTCGGCTCCCCATAAATGTTGTACTTCTTGGCTTCTGTGCCCAATAAGGGCTATCTTCCATGTGTCGAGTGAATGCGACGAGCCAGGGCATTTTTACATTCGCCACCCTAGCCATATAAATAAACTGACTATTAAAGGGATGGGGATTCTTAGATCCAAACCACACCATCCTCCCACGGCGAGTATCCATCGGAGCGCGCTTGGAAAAATCCATTCCAACATGGCCGGCCACCGCAGCTCATCCTCCCGCTCCTGTAGCCCTAAGCCCGGTGACTGGGAGAAGTGTTCCTTCCCGCACATCCAATTAGTAGAGTTGCAGACCCAGGGATTTCTCCATCCAGCATATATGGTCCCTGTTCGAGCTGGGCTTGACACCTATAATGGCGGGGAGCAAGCGAAGAGCTTCCCCAATCCCTCCAAGGGGGAGCGGGTATGCCTTGTCCCTTATTTACTAAGGGGACTCGAGTTTTCAATCCATCCGTTCCTCCGCGGGCTCCTGGAGTTTTACGGCCTCCAGTTGCATAATTTCACCCCTGCTTCCATATTACACATTGCTGGTTATGTTGCCCTTTGTGAGCTGTTTTTGGGCTACGAGGCTCATTTTGAGTTGTGGAAGAGGCTATTCTGCCTTGTGCCCTGTACACAGGAGGGGTCACTATATCAAGTGGGCGGAGCCGAAATATGGCGCATCGCCGGGACCGGATACCTGTCCGGTACCCTTAAGAAGATGCCCGAACACCAGCCTTCGGAGTGGTTTTACATGGAGGACGTCCCCCTTCCAGATCCTATTTGGAGGGGTCTTCCCGAGTTCCACAATGCTCCTCTGAAGAAATGCCGAAGCTGGCGCCCACGGAGCCCCCAGGAGGAAGATAACAGAGAAGTCCTTTACCTGATGGACCGGATTAAAGTGCTGGCTCAATCAGGATTGACAATAATCGAGGTTATGTCAATATGCATAATGCGGGGGGTGCAGCCACTTCAATATCGAGGGCACCCCCTGTGGTGCCTTAACAGGGAAGATGATGCCACCTGCTGCGGGCGTAAGGGACCGGACTCCGCTACTACTCTAGCAAAAATTATGTCCGAGTTGTTCAAGGGAGACGAAGAGGAGTTCATCCATATCAAGCCACGGCATGGCCTCCAAGCTGGGTGAGTTGTCACTATTTACTCCCAACCTTCCCGCATTCTTCGTCGTAAATACTCACCTTGCCATTTCATGGCAGGAACTACAAAAAGCTGTAAGGGAGGTCAACAGCCCACCTCCACAACCGGAGGACCCTGACCGGGCCCTCAATCCCGGACTTAAAGAGGATCCGGACATATTTGTGGAGCTGATAGACAGGACGCTCTATCAATTGAGCTGCAATGACGCCATGGTGGCCATCATAGACGACTATCCTGGGCTACTCCCTGCATCACATGTAAGAAAAAACCAGAGTCCCAACTTGCGAGAAGGATCCCCTTTTTATGCACTTCACCTACCGTACACATATGGTGTTTTACAGGGAAGGCCTTCGGGACGCCATGCCGAACCCGCAGTGACTCGCCAACAAGGGGCACCGAAGCCGGGTAGGCCAAAAAGGAAGGCGGTCAGGACTGAGACGCCGGCGTAGAGGTATGATACAGAACCTTGCTCTGTGATTGTCGTATTTCTTAAATATAGTGATGTCCATGTTTCCTAGTTGGAAAAACGCTTGCTGGACTATATCCGGAGAGGTTGCCGATCACGCCTCCACCAGTCAGGCTCCAGGGACAGACATAGAGGCAGAAGCTAACACGGGGCGAACTCTGAATGCTCCTCCTACAGAGGATGCGGATAGACTATCTGCTACAAATTCCAAAGTGGAAAGCGCCATGAATCACAAGCGTCGCCGGGCCATACTCCGTGATGCTTGTTTCTCCCAAGAGGCGTTCGATGCCTTCAACTCAGGAGACACGTACATCCGTGCTGCTCAAAACGGTCTTGCCAGAGGCACGAACCAGTATGTAAAGGATATACGGGCAAGAAAAACTGACAATTATATATATCAGTAGCCCCTGAGACTTGAAACAGTTGACGCAACTGATTTAAGGATCATTATTTGTGCAGGTTCTTACAGAGAAGAATTCCCAATTGTCTCAAGAGCTGGAAGAGTGCAAGGCCCAGCCAGGGGCCGCTATTGCCATGTTGTAGGAGTCCGAGAAGGGCCCCTCTGGTAACACTTGTTTCCATTGCAAAAAATACAGGTACCAGACAGTATGCGGCATGCATGCAAATCTAACAATAGATGCTGCAGATGACCCCGGAGTGAATCCGGAGGCCGTGCCGGTGAATGCGGAACGTGCTGATCGACAGCTAAATGCGGGCGAGCGCGTGCTTATGAGGACGCCAATATCCATCTGGGCATGGAACTGAAAGATGTCTGATCCTAGCTTGCGGACTCCGTGAAGGAGAATAAGCGGGTTCGACGCAGCATTTTCAGTAAGTGCTTGAACGAAATTTGGAAGGAGTTCGGCAAAGAAGCCGGCTAACAGAGTTATGTCTGCAGCTATGCTGACGGGTCATCCCGTGGAGGAGATGCCCGGGTATGCAGGTGATCTTCTACTAGAGCTCTCACAACTGCACAAACAAGTTCGGCAGGTGATGCAGGGTATTGCCCAAGTCTTGTGGCCATCCGCGTCCCCGACAGGAGGCATGGGGGAGCTTATAGAGAAGCTCAAGGGAGCGCGGCGGCGCTTCCGATTATGGAAGATATCGGCCTGCCGACAAGTTGCAAGGGAAGCCTGGGCTATGGTGAAGACGCGATATACCAAAGATGGCCCAAACCACATGGCCGAGGTCGGACCTGTGGGGCCCGATGGGAAAGAGATCCCCGTCAGTTTGGTATATGACCAAGTAGAATTAGCCGCAAATTATTCCCAACGGGATTGTAGGCTAGATAGCCTGTTGGATGGTACAGAAGAAGAATTTAATCAGTCTTAGTGACTGTGTACTTCAAGTGACATATATAATGTCCCTAGCCGGATTGTAAATCATTTGTCATGTTAGACCTTTTCGCTTCGACCTCCAGACCTGATAGTCCGGAGTGTATCCGAATACCCGCTCAGTTATGTAAAAACCGGGGCATGCATGGAAACTAGGCGTAGGGGTCATAAGTGCTTGAACAGACAAGTACCCAACTAGCTATGTTATATTACATGGATAGTAAGAAACATCTTCCAGGGAGAACAGTTCCGTTAAGGGTTCCTTTCCCTGGGTACGCATGCCCTAATGTGCATGTCCAAACTGCGAAAAGAGACACAGGCTATAAACATCTGGGGGCATGTGTCAAATTAAATAAAAGTCATCTTTTGTTCACCGACCGAATATTCCCTTAAGAACGCTAGCTTTTGGCTTCACCCAGTCTGAGGTACACATCCGGCTGACCCGGCAGTAACAACCGCAGAGGTGCTCCCCTTATGCCCTAGCCGAATTAACAGGAACGTAGGGCATAAATACAAGAGCCAGGCAACCCAGCTTGGCCAAAACATAAGTCTCGATGCATATAATGGTGAAAAAAGGTACATGTGGAAGAATAACACATGTGCGGGGCATAAAGCCTATAAAAATAGTTATGTTTAGCTTTTGTATAAGAAGCCCCAGGTATAATAAGCGCGATTAGCTCGTCAACATTGTGTAACCAAGACACAAGTTTAGCCTTTTAAGGCCTTGAGGAGAATAAAAAGAGAGAAAGAGAGAAAATACAGATAATTGATATGCAAAAAATTGACGGAGGTTAGGAGACGGACATAGAGTCCGGCACTAGGCATAGAATCGTCTGAGTCTGGCTGCGTTCCATGGGTTTGGCTCGAGTCGATTGTCCGATGCATCCCATAGACGGTATGCTCCACCGGTCAGAACCTGGTCAATAATGAAGGGACCTTGACATTTGGGCTTGATCTTGTTCTTTTTCTTCTCTGGCAGGGGTAGAACTAGTTCGGCAACGTTATTGGTTTTGGCCCGTACTTCTCTGCTTTGATACCTTCGAGCATGTTGCTTATAGAATGCGGAACGGGCTTTTACCACATCGCGCTCCTCCTCCAGGGCGTCCAAAGTGTCCTGCCGATCGAGCTTGGCCTCTTTTTCTTTGTAGATGCGCACTCGAGATGAGTCATGAATTATGTCGCAAGGCAGAACCACCTCTGCACCGTACACCATAAAAACGGTGTGTATTCGGTAGTGCGATTCGGCGCGGTCCGCAACCCCCATAGTACGGAGTCGAGCTCCTCTACCCAGTGCGTGTTTGATTCCTTTAAGGAGCGCACTAATCTGGGTTTGATGCCACTCATGATAAGACCATTTGCTCGCTCGACTTGACAGTTAGTTTGCGGGTGATAGACAGAAGCATAATCCAGCTTGATGCCCATGTTGCTGCACCAAAGTTTCACCTCGTCGGCTTTAAAGTTCATGTCGTTGTCAGTGATGATGCTGTGGGGGATGCCATAACGGTGTACAACCCCAGATATGAAGTCTATCACCGGCCCGGATTCAGCTATCTTGACAAGTTTGGCTTCTATTCATTTGGTGAATTTATCCACCATGACCAGTAAGTATTTTTTCATGGGTTCCCCCTTTAAGGGGTCAACCATATCAAGCCCCCAGATTGCAAAGGGCCAAGTAATGGAGATTGTTTGGAGAGCGGTAGGTGGCATATGGCTTTGGTTTGCAAAAAGCTTGCAACCAACGCAATGTTGGACCAGATGCTGTGCATCTGCTCAGGTCGTCGGCCAATAAAAACCTGCACGGAAGGCCTTGCTTACAAGTGCCGGGGCTGCGGCGTGATGGCCGCCGAGTCCAGCATGGATTTCTGCCAAAAGCTTCCGCCCTTCCTCTTCGGAGATGCACCTTTGAAGGACTCCGGTAGTGCTTTTCTTATAAAGCTCTCCCTCGTGGACCTTGTACGATTTAGATCGTTGCACTATGTAGCGTGCCTCATTTTGGTCCTCGGGTAGTTCCTTCCTGGTTAGCTAGGCCAGGAATGGTTCTGTCCACGGGGCGATGACGGCCATTATCACGTGGGCTGAAGGTGTTATTTCGATGGCAGAGCCTCCGATTGTGTCAGAGTGTTCGGTATCTGATGTTGTGGCCGGGTCCGGACTATTGTTACCGGTGTACCCTTCCCAAACCACGGATGGCTTAAACAGTTTTTCCAGGAAGATGTTAGGTGGGAGAGGGTCGCGCTTAGCGCTGATACGAGCGAGGATATCCGTCGCCTGATTGTTTTCCCGAGCCACATGGTGGAATTCAATCCCCTCGAACCGAGCTGACATTTTGAGGACGACATTGCGGTATGCCGCCATTTTCAGATCCTTGGCATCAAAGTCTCCATTTATTTGAGATATTGGGAGGTTCGAGTCCCCACGCACCTCCAGGCGTTGAATGCCCATGGAAACTGCCATCCGGAGACTGTGTAATAGGGCCTCGTATTCGGCTGCGTTATTGGAGTCTGTGTATAGTATTTGGAGTACGTATTGCATTGTATCTCCGGTGGGGGACGTCAGGATGACGCCAGCCTCCAGACCAGCTAGCATTTTAGAGCCGTCGAAGTGCATGATCCAATTGGAGTATGCGCCGTACTCTTTAGGGAGTTCGGCTTCTGTCCATTCGGCGAAGAAATCGGCCAGTACTTGCGACTTAATGGCTCGCCGTGGTCTATATGTTATGTCGAACGGGAGGAGCTCAATAGCCCATTTGGCAATCCGGCCCCGTGGCATCGCAGTTGTTTATTATGTCATTGAGTGGTACTTCTGAGGCCACCATAATTGAACACTCTTGAAAGTAGTGTCATAATTTCTGGGATGCCATGAATACCGCATATGCTTTCTTTTGATAATGTGCGTACCATGATTTGCATGGAGTGAGGAAAGTGGATACATAATATATCGACTTTTGAAGTGGGAATTTATGTCCGTCCGTCTCTCGTTCGACGATGAGCACTGCGCTTACAACTTGGTGAGTTCCCGCTATATATAATAGCATTGGCTCGCCGACATTTGGCACGGCCAAGATTGGGTTGGTGGCCAAGATGGCTTTTATTTCTTCCAATCCGGCCGTGGTTGCATCCATCCACTTGAAGTGTTCGGTGCGCCGAAGAAGGCGATAGAGGGGGAGTGCCTTTTCTCCTAATCAGGAGATAAAGCGGCTTAAGGCCGCCACACACACAGTTAACTTCTGGGTTTGCTTCAGGTCAGTTGGGATAGACAATTGTGACAGAGCCCGGATCTTAGCCGGATTTGCTTCAATTCCTCTACTAGAGACGATAAAGCCCAGGAGCTTTCCGGCGGGTATGCCAAAAACGCATTTTTCCAGATTGAGCTTAATGTCATATGTTCGGAGATTGTCGAATGTGAGCCTCAAGTCATCTATTAAGGAGTCGACGTGTCTGGTTTTAACGACCACATCGTCGACGTATGCCTCCACTATTTTGCCGATCTCCTTTTCCAGACATGTCTGAATCATGCATTGATATGTTGCGCCGGCGTTTTTGAGCCCGAAGGGCATTGTGTTAAAACAGAAGGGGTCGTACGGAGTGATAAATGCCGTTGCGACTTGATCGGACTCCGCCATCTTAATTTGGTGGTAACCGGAGTATGCATCGAGGAAGCACAATGAGCCGTGTCCTGCGATAGCGTCGATAATTTGGTCGATGCGAGGGAGGGGGAAGGGATCCTTTTGGCAAGCCTTATTAAGGTCCTTGAAGTCGATGCATAGGCGCCAGGATTTGCCCTTCTTTGGTACCATCACCAGGTTTGCTAGCCAGTCTGGATGCTTTATTTCTCTAACGAATCCGGCCTCTAGTAACTTGGCTAGCTCCTCTCCCATGGCTTGCCGCTTAGGTTCGAAGAAACGCCGAAGAGTCTGCTTGACCGGATTGAATCCCTTTAGAATGTTAAGGCTATGTTCGGCCAGCCTGCATGGGATTCCTGGCATGTCTGAAGGATGCCAGGAGAATATGTCCCAATTCTCGCGTAGGAACTCCCGTAGTGCGGCGTCTGTAGCGGGGTTTAACTGTGCCCCGATGGATGTTGTTTTTGTGGGGTCTGTTGGATGGACTTGGAATTTGACTATTTCGTCCAATGGTTTAAAAGAGGTGGACTTGGATCTTTTGTCTAGTATCACGTCGGCCCTGTCCACTATGGAGTGCAGCGCGGTTAATTCCTCCGCCACAAGGGATTCGGATAATGCCTCGAGGGCCAGTGCGGTTGTTTTGTTCTCGGCACGGAGTGCTATGTCCAGATCACTAGCTAGAGTGATGATTCCAATGGGCCCGGGCATTTTGAGCTTCATGTACCCGTAATGGGGTATGGCTTGGAAGATCATGAATGCCTGCCGCCCTAGAAGGGCGTGGTATCCGCTACTGAACAAGGCCACTTGGAATGTGATTTGTTCAGACCTGTAATTCTCTAGAGTGTCGAATACCACATCTAGTGTGATTTTCCCAGCGCAATGTGCCTCCCGACTAGGGATGATTCCTCGGAAGGTCGTGCTACTTCGCTCGATATAGTTTCTGTCTATTTCCATTTTTTGAAGAGTCTCCTCATAAATGAGGTTTAATCCGCTGCCGCCGTCCATGAGCACTTTAGTGAGCCGAAAGCCATCGACAATTGGACTCAGGACCAAGGTGGCTGGTGCTCGGGTTGTTCGGAATTTAGGTTCGTCACTGGCATTGAAAGTGATAGCAGTGTTGCTCCATGGATTTATTGCTGCCATGTGGCAGACTTCGGCAAGGCTGCGGAGTGGTCGCTTACGCCTATTATTTAAGGCAAAGGTCTCGAAGACTGTCAATACTGTATTGTTATCCACGGGATGGTGCTCTGAGGTGTTTTGGATGAGGAGATCCTCACCGCTCTTGGCCACCTTCCGGAGTACCCAACATGCTCTAAGGCTGTGTGTTGGTATGGTATCCGTTGTACTATGAATTTTGCAGGGCCCGTTAAGGCATTCATCCAATATGGTTCCACGCCCTGTAGTGGGCTTTTGCTTCTTTGTAATTTAGTCGGGCGACTTACGAGAGTCCACCCTTTTAGTTTGGACTCGGGGTTTTATCAGAGCCGGATTATCCAAAAATTTTGTTTGGGTTTTCCAGGCGCTTTCCATCGCACAGTACTTCCGTACTATGGCCGCCAAGTCAGCGAAGTGTGTGCTATGTCATGGAGACTTATGGCGTTGAGGATTCCCTTGTACGTGCAATTGTTGCAAAAGAACAAAATTGTGTCTTCCTCGCGACAGTCCTTGACCTTGTTCATTACAAGGAGGAATCTGGCCAATCTGAGACCCAGGGGCAGAGGAGTTTCCGATCTTGGAAGTTCGGGCTCTGGGATGTTGCCCCGCAGGTTTGGCATGCAGCCTGATTCTAGGTTCAGGTTTAGGGCGATGTCCTCCTGTGGACGAGTATCCGGCTTGGAGAGCTTGGGAATCCAGACATAGTTCGTCCTCAGGATAGAGGAAGATTCGCCGCATTGCTCCTCCACCACCTCTATCTGATGGGTGACCGGCGGAGAGTTAATCTCCCTTTGGTCGGGTTTAGGCCCAATCCGATCATAGTCCGTAGCGACTCCCAGAGCGGCGATGCGATCCAAGAGCTCGTTCAAAGAGGAGAGCTCCATTGGATCCATCTGCTCGGTGAATTTTTAGCCAATGTGTAGGCTATTTCCGATGACCCGAGAAGTCATCGTCGGCACAGCGGCCGAGCGGGTGGTCATGACGAAGCCGCCTAGTCAGAGAGTTTGGCCTACAGCCAAGGCTCCCCCAAGAGGTGATTCAACAAGACGAGCCATCCCTCCTTATGATGACGACACAGTGGAACTCTCAATGAAAGCACCAATGTCGGTGTCAAAACCGGCAGATCTCAGGTAGGGGGTCCCAAACTGTGCGTCTAAGGCGGATGGTAACAGGAGGCAGGGGACAGGATGTTTACCCAGGTTCAGGCCCTCTTGATGGAGGTAATACCCTACGTCCTTCTTGATTGATCTTGATGATATGAGTTTTACAAGAGTTGATCTACCACGAGATCATGGAGGCTAAACCCTAGAAGTTAGCCTATGGTATGATTGTCTGTTGTCCTATGGACTAAACCCTCCGGTTTATATAGACACCGGAGGGGGCTAGGGTTACACAAAGTCGGTTACAAGGGAGGAGATCTACATATCCAGATTTCCTATCTTGCCTTCCATGCCAAGGAAAGTCCCATCCGGACACGGGACGAAGTCTTCAATCTTGTATCTTCATAGTCCAACAGTCCGGCCAAAGGATATAGTCCGTCTGTCCGGAGACCCCCTAATCCAGGACTCCCTCAGATATGATCACCTTTAATAAGCTTATCAAGATTTTGCATGCCCACATGGCCTAACCTTCTATGCCACAACCAACCTTTAGAAGATTTAGACATTAAGCAAGTTCTAGGTTGAGCCTTTTTAGTGAAATCAACAATGTATAGATCACCTCTATGTATACCGGTAAAGACAATATTATGATTATGTCTTTGAAACACTTGGCAATCTACTTCAGTAAATAGGACATTCAAACCAAAGTCAGCTAAATTATAGCCAAGAGATTCAACGAGCATAACATTTTGGATGGAGCTGTCATGTGAGATGGCCACCTTACCAAGGCCAACCACCTTACTCTTTGAGTTATCACCAAAAGTGACATATTTTCGAGGGCCGTCATTTTCAGCAATCTCACGAAACATATCCTTGTATCCGGTCATGTGATCCGTACATCAACTATCAAGAACTCATTCCTTTCCTCCAGCCATGTAGCCGTGAAGATTTTTTTTGACTAAAAATGATAGTGGGAGAGGCTCCCACTGACTTTTGTATTACTCACAAGAAACTAATTAGATCAATGTTACAAGTGGGTTTTTTGTGGCCCCCCGGCCATGGCCTCAAGAATATAAAACGACAAGTGTCACAAGCCTTGTATATAGGCAGCTAAGAAAGGACAATGTTCCTCTCTACAATTGTGTATCAGAAGGCCCAAAAGATATTTGAACCTAGCCAACCATGAATCTATAGAGTGTGGGATCCCTCTGAAGTATTCATTGTTTCTATCCTTCCACAAACTCGACGTAGCCATTATAAAAATATCCATAAACAAAGGTTGCTGCCAACTCTCTCTGCCCTAGTGTAGCATAGTTGTTGCACAATGCTGGGCATTGTATTCCAACTTTATCCCAACAATGTTGGCTAAACGGGCAGGCAAATAATAGGTGTTCGAAGGTTTCCTCGGGAGGGTTTTGGCATAGCATGCAAGTGTAGTTATTGCTCGCAATGACATATATATTGCCTACGTCTCAGCATGTTTCTCGTGTTTAGGTGGTCCACCAGTAGCAGCCACCCAAACATTTTGAATTTGATCGGGCTTTTGGCCTTCCAAAGCCAAACGAAAGCATCGTCAGCAACCATCTCTCTGAAACAGTGGTCATAGAATTTATTGGAGGAGAATTTCCCACCAAGGATGCACTCCCAAGTGTCATTGCAATCCCTTTCTAGAAGTACATGCATCGAGCCTTGTTGGATCTCCCTACCTTCCTCTCTAGCTTGAGCCGATAGAGGCAGGTGGAACAGCACGCCCGGATCTGTAGCTGTAAGAACATTAACAACAGATTCATCCTCATATACACAGAAAGAGAAAGCCCTGGGGAAGAGCTCCATGAGGGTGGCATCTCGGTCACTATCAAACCAGAACAGGGAGGAGGAACCATTCCCTAGAGTGACTCTGGTGATCCCATGAAACACGTCGCTCTGAGTTGCATTACATCACACCACCAGAAGGAGCCAATTGGGTCTGTTGCATGTGGAATTTTGTCTGTGTAGTAAGCTTCCCAGATCAAGTTTACCCAGGGGATCTCTCCATAGTTATAAAACTTGAAAATGTGTTTTAGAAGGAGGGCTACATTCTGGGTTTTGATGTCAATAACCCCGAGTCCACCTTTACGTTTTTGTCTACAAACCAACTCCCAGGCCGCCAGCTAGTTGTTCTTGACCCCATCTTCAGAGTTCTTAGCCCAAAGACAATATCTGTGTAGTTTGTTAAGGTGCCCAATCACTTTAGGGTGTAATTTGATTGTGCACATGGCATAGATCAACATCGATGTTACAGTTGAATTGGCCAACGTGAGCTTGCCCTTGGACGACATCAGAGACAGTGCCGTATACATCTTCCTTTCCACTCCATGCACCAGTGGCATGTGTTCTAGCAAGGTTGGCCTCATCGTGCCCATGCGGAGACCAAGATAAGTGAACAGGAGCGAGCCAACGGAGCAGCCGAAAACCCACACCAACTCAATCGCACGTTGTTGGTCAATGTCGATGGGTATCAAGGTGGACTTGTGAAAATTGATTTTCAAACCCACCAAGGGAGCATAATACTCCAGGATGATTTTCATACGATTAGCTTGATCAGGGCAGGCTAGCATCACCACAATGGTGTTGTCCGCGTATTGCACCATTGGGAAGTCACCACTATGATTACATGGAAGGGGCGGGTCAATCAGGCGCCGAGCAAAAGCATCATTGATCGCGGCTTGAAGGAGATCTGTAGCGAGGACAAAAATCAATGGTGATAAAGGATCGCCTTGCCAGACCACACATTTGCACTGAAATTTTCTGCTAGGAACTCCATTAAGGAGAACAGAAGAAACCCCAGAGCCAAAGATTCTTTTCATCCAGCCCATCCATTTGTCATCAAAGCCCATGTGTTGCATGATCTCCAGCATGGGGGCATGCTCAATTGTGTCAAAAGCTTTAGCGAAATCAAGTTTAAGGAGCACAATCTCACGCGATGATGTCTGACACTGATGAATATATTCGAATGTCCATGCTAGAAAATCTTGGATGTTCCTTCCTTTAATGAAGCCGTATTGGTTCGTGTGAATAGTTTTTAGAATGACTTTCTGCAGACGATTAGCTAAGATTTTTGTGAAAATTTTCAGACATCAGTTATGCAGAGTTATGGGTCTATAATCATTGGCAGTCTCTGGAGATGAGGTCTTTAGGATCAAGGTAATGTATCCTTCACTAATACTAGTTATATCCAGCTTGCCGCCATGGAAATCCTGACACATTCTGTAAAAATCCTCTTTGATGATCTGCCAACAACTCTTAAGAAAGGAACCATTAAATTCGTCAAGGCTAGGAGCCCTATCAGTTGGCATTTCCTTAACCACGGTGTCAATCTCCTCATTTGAGAAGGGGCCGATAATTCATCCAAGCCATCAATCCGTCGGATGATCCGAGGGAGATCAAAATGCATCCTGGTAGGCTTAGATGAACCTAAGCGCTCCTTGTAGGTTTTGTACAACACCCCCTCTTTGCCAACGTGGTCACTCACCACCATGTCTCCATCCCGTAGATTGGCAATCAAATTGTGTCTAAACCTCTCTGTCGCAAGTGATTGAAAGAGTTTGGTGTTTTCATCAGCAAACCTGAAATATCTGACAGTGCATCTCTTCCTCCAGTATTCATTTTGATATTTGAGCAACTTGTTCAGATGTAGTTTTAGAATTCGCCTGAATTTTAATTCTTGTAGGAAGAGTGTTCTCTTGTCCTCAATGTCATCTAGCTGAGAAAGAGCCGCATTACTGTTCTGAATCATGATTTTCATATTTGAGATCCCCGACTCCAATGTTTGAGATCATATCACAAAGTTTTGAGCTTTTTGCAGATAAATGCAGCGGAATTAGGAGCATGTCATGACTTGGACCAAGAGCCAGCGACCATGTTTAAGAAACTCGTGTGATTGATCCAGAAGTTATCAAAGCGAAACCGTTTGGACTTGGGGATTTTTGATTCAATGGACACCACACACGGGATATGATCATAAACAGGTTTTCCCAATGGCAAGACCTTCATGTTTGGGAAAGATGTGGTCCAATTAGATGATGAGAAAAACCAGTCAAGTTGTTCGAGCAGGGGATCATCCTGCATATTGCTCCAAGTGTACGATCTCCCCTTGATAGGGAGTTCCATCAAAGATTGTGCTTGTATGATTTCATTAAACAAGAGCATATCTGCAACATCTCCACCTGGTTTATTTCTATTCACCATGGAATGAATGAAATTAAAGTCTCCTAGGATCAACCAATTTTCATCATCAGGTATATTAAGATCAAACAACCAAGAAGTAAAATACACCCATCTCTGACCAGAGCAAGGACCATAAACATTGACTAGATTCCAAGACTCACTGGATTGCGTGGCAACAAAAAAAAACACCCACCGCAAAAGAATCAATGTGCCAAGGCATTCCCACAAACGCAGTGCTGTTCCAAATAGTGATAATGCCACCCGAGGCACCCAACATGGGCGCAAATACAAATTTATCAAAGCGCTTGGGGCAGAAGGTTTTAATAAAAGCTAAATCAAAAGATTCACGCTTAGTTTCCTGGATACATAGCACCGAACAACCGCTAGTATCAATAGTATTCCTAAGAGACAAAAGTTTACTTTCAGAGTTTATGCCTCTGATATTCCATGATAACACATTCCAAGATTTATTCATGTCGAAGGAAGGATCATATTTCACCGCCAGAAGTCTTATGCTGGCCATCCAGCAGCTTCTTTGCAGATAAATCTTCAGGAGCAATCCCGCAGTGGCCACCCACCTGTTGAATTTCCTCGATGGAAGTAGGAAGCGGCAAGAACCAGCAACAGCCTGTGCAGGAGCAGCGGCCCTGGATATAGCACTTACAGACGGCACCACATGAGCTTTGACCCTTGATCTGGTTTGCTTGTTGTTAGAAACATGGTTGACCTTGAAGCGATCATACTTGTTCGATCTGGTACTCCTTCTAACTGCAGTACTATCAAGTGGCACCTTAGCATTACGAGAGATAGTAGCGTTAAACAGAGACGAAGAAGCAAGCATCTGAAGGGCATTCCCTTGGTCAGGAAGAGCAACAGGAACTGACTGAGAGCCTGTAGTTTCAGATGCAAAATGCGCAGTAATTGCCTTGAGTCCAGGGGATCAATCAACCAAGTCCCATTCCACATTGGCAGTATCATTTATGACAAATGAGTCCTCATGCAGCAGGTTATGGGGAATTATGTTGGCTCCCAACTAAAAGTTAGAACAGAAGATCACAGACATGATTATAAAGTATGGTTCTGGCACAACACGTAACATCCACCCGGCAAAGACATAGTTCAGCTGACTCTGAATAATCCTGAAGGGATTGAGAGGGAACATGGCATTTTCCAACTAGACATTGGTGAGGGTTGGTGTGTATATGCGTTTGAGCATTCCTCCTATCTAAGGCAGCGGTTCATGATCAAGTGCAACAGTGAAATTAACCGACTCTCCACCAGCTATGAAAAAGGCCATATGGGCGACAGGGTTCCCAAGGACAAAATTGTCAGCTAAAGCTTCGACAGCCTCAATCTCCTCCTCGGAAGACCAAACATCAGACAAGTTATCATGAATGTTATGCTCAGGATCCGCACCATCCATCAGAGACGACCCATCATACTAAAAAAAGGTCCTGAAGCTGAAACTAGAGTACAGTGGGGGGATCACTAGCCACATACGCCACGCATTTTCTTGAATCTGTTCCTAAGCAGGTGCAGGCGCATTCTAGGAAGCTTCATTCAGGGCAGCCTGCGCAGCCATCTCATCAATTCTGGCCTGCTACATGACAGTATAGTATGGGAGCCCGTACGGATGGGGTGAAGCATTAAGAAGAGGGGGAGCTTCTTCAGTGCCAACCAGACCTGGGATGGTGTTTCTGCCATTGAGCACATACACTGGAACTAACCAAGAGCGACCAAGACCTGGCAGCAAACCAACTCTAGTGACCAAGAGACTATGCGGGACTTTAGCAACATCCTTAATGTGACACTTAACCAGAATGCGGGTTTATTTTGACCCGGACGAGGCGAGACTAGCAGTTTACCAAAGTTAGGAACTGCCTTATGGACATAATGTTCAGTCTGATAATCCATAGGGAACGCAAGAGACATAACCCAGACTTCATATTCAAAAGCAGGCATGCACATATTGATACTCTCATCATGCGGAACTTAAGAAAACTTAGAGAGTCATCAGTCAAAGTGTGAGGCCCTTCCCTAATCACCGCATGTCTAATTTCCATATCCGCAAGCACCACACAACCAATGCCAAGCAAATAGATGAAATCATCAAGCAAATCATACTCCAGATCAATCATGATAATGCGGCAGACTTCAGCAAGCCGGAACTCCTTCTAATGGTCAGGAACGGGAGGATCGACAGAAACGATGGCATACCTATCATGGTTGAGCGGAGGATCATCCACCACAATGGCATGGCGTTGGACGCGGTGAGCAGCACCTCCGTCGAACGTTGTGTTGAAGAACGCAGTAATTTCAAAAAAAATTCCTACGCACACGCAAGATCATGGTGATGCATAGCAACAAGAGGGAAGAGTGTTGTCTACGTACCCTCGTAGACTGTAAGCGGAAGTGTTATGACAACGCGGTTGATGTAGTCGTACATCTTCACGATCGACCGATCCTAGCACTGAAGGTACGACACCTCCGTGATCTGCACACGTTCGGCTCGGTAACGTCCCATGAACTCACGATCTAGTAGAGCTTCAAGGGAGAGCTTCATCAGCATGACGGGGTAATGACGGTGATGATGATGCTACCGGAAGAGGGCCTCGCCTAAGCACCGGTATGATATGACCGAGGTGGATTATGGTGGAGGGGGGCACCGCACACGGCTGGAAACAATCAACTTATGTGTTCAAGGGTGCCCCCTTGCCCCCGTATATAAAGGAGCAAGGGGGGAGGCCGACCCTTGGGGCGCACCCGGAGAGGAGGTGTCCTGCTCCTAGTAGGAGCAGGACTCCCCTTTCCTACTCCTACTAGGAGGGGAAAGGAAGGAGGACAGGGAGAAGGAAAGGGGGCCCCCTTCCCAGTCCAATTAGGACCAGAGTGGGAGGGGGCGCGCGGCCTTCCCTGGCCGGCCCTCTCTCTCTCCACTAAGGCCCATGTGGCCCATTAGTTCTCCTTGGGGGAGGGAGGGGGTTCCGGTAACCCTCCGGTACTCCGGTTTTCTCCGAAATCACCCAGAACACTTCCGGTGTCCGAATATAGTCGTATAATACATCAATCTTTATGTCTCAACCATTTCGAGACTCCTCATCATGTCCGTGATCACATACCGGACTCCGAACTATCTTTGGTACATCAAAACACATAAACTCATAATACCGATCGTCACCGAACGTTAGGCGTGCGGACCCTACGGGTTCGAGAACTATGTAGACATGACCGAGACATGCCTCCGATCAATAACCAATAGCGGAACCTGGATGTTCATATTGGCTCCCACATAATCTAGGAAGATCTTTATCAGTCAAACCGCATAACGATATACGTCATTCCCTTTGTCTTCGGTATGTTACTTGCCCGAGATTCGATCGTCGGTATCTCAATACCTAGTTCAATCTAGTTACCGGCAAGTGCCTTTACTCGTTCCGTAATGCTACATCCCGTAACTAACTCATTAGCTACATTGCTTGAAAGGCTTATAGTGATTTACATTACCGAGAGGGCCTAGAGATACCTCTCCGATATTTGGAGTGGCAAATCCTAATCTCGATCTATTCCAACTCAACAAACACCATCAGAGACACCTGTAGAGCACCTTTATAATCACTCAGTTATGTTGTGACGTTTGGTATCACACAAAGTGTTCCTCCGGTATTCGGGAGTTGCATGATCTCATAGTCATAGGAACATGTATAAGTTATGGAGAAAGCAATAGCAACAAAATAAACGATCATCGTGCTAAGATAAGGGATGTCTCAAGTCAATCACATCATTCTCTAATGATGTTATCTCGTTAATCAAATGACAACTCATGTCTATGGTTAGGAAACATAGCTATCATTGATTTAACGAGCTAGTCAAGTAGAGGCAAACTAGTGACACTCTGTTTGTCTATGTATTCACACATGTACTAAGTTTTTGTTTAATACAATTCTAGCATGAATAATAAATATATATCATGACATAAGGAAATATAAATAACAACTTTATTATTGCTTCCAGGGCATATTTCCTTCAGTCTCCCACTTGCACTAGAGTCAATAATCTAGTTCACATCGACATGTGACTTAACAGCAATAGTTCACATCACCATGTGAGTAACACCCATAGTTCACATCTCCATGTGACCAACACTCAAAGGGTTTACTAGAGTCAGTAATCTTAGTTCACATCTCCATGTGATTAACACCCAAAGAGTACTAAGGTGTGATCATGTTTTGCTTGTGAGAGAAGTTTAGTCAACGGGTCTGCCATATTCTGATTCGCATGTATTTTGCAAATTTCTATGTCAACAATGCTCTGCACGAAGCTACTCTAGCTAATTGCTCCCACTTTCAATATGTATCCAGATTGAGACTTAGAGTCATCTAGATCAGTGTCAAAACTTGCATCAACATAACCCTTTACAACGAACCTTTTGTCACCTCCATAATCGAGAAACATATCCTTATTCCACTAAGGATAATTTTGACCGCTGTCCAGTGATCTACTCCTAGATCACTATTGTACTCCCTTGCCAAACTCAGTGTAGGGTATACAATAGATCTGATACACAACATGGCATACTTTATAGAACCTATGGCTGAGGCATAGGGAATGACTTTCATTCTCTTTCTATCTTTGCCGTGGTCGGGCTTTGAGTTTTACTCAATTTCACACCTTGTAACACCGGCAAGAACTCTTTCTTTGACTATTCCATTTTGAACTACTTCAAAATCTTGTCAAGGTATGTACTCATTGAAAAAAATGTATCAAGTGTATTGATCTATCTCTATGGATCTTGATGCTCAGTATGTAAGCAGCTTCACCGAGCTCTTTCTTTGAAAAACTCCTTTCAAATACTCCTTTATGCTTTCCAAAAAATTCTACATTATTTTCGATCAACAATATGTCATTCACATATACTTATGAGAAATGTTGTAGTGCTCCCACTCGCTTTCTTGTAAATACAAGCTTCACCGCAAGTCTGTATAAAACTCTATGCTTTGATGAACTCATCAAAGCGTATATTCCAACTCCGAGATGCTTGCACCAGTCCATAGATGGATCGCTGGAGCTTGCACATTTTGTTAGCACCTTTAGGATCGATAAAACCTCCTGGTTACATCATATACAACTCTTCTTTAAGATATCCATTGAGGAATGGAGTTTTGACTTCCATTTGCCAAATTTCATAATCATAAAATGCGACAATTGCTAACATGATTCGAACGGACTTAAGCATTGTTATGGTTGAGACGGTCTCATCGTAGTCAACTCCTTGAACTTGTCGAAAACATTTTGCAACAAGTCGAGCTTTGTAGACAGTAATATTACCGTCAGCATGAGTCTTCTTCTTGAAGATCCATTTATTCTCCATGGCCTGCCGATCATCGGGCAAGTCAACCAAAGTCCACACTTTGTTCTCATACATGGATCCCATCTCAGATTTCATGGTCTCAAGCCATTTTGTGGAATCTGGGCTCATGATCGCTTCCTCATAGTTCATAGGTTTGTCATGGTCATGTAACGTGACCTCTAGAACAGGATTACCATACCACTGTCGTGCGGATCTTACTCTAGTTGACCTAAGAGGTTCGGTCGTAACTTGATCAGAAGTTTCATGATGATCATGATTAGCTTCCTCACTTATAGGTGTTAGGAATAACTAGAACTGATTTCAGTGATGAGATACTTTCCAATAAGGGAGTAGGTACTATTACCTCATCAAGTTCTACTTTCCACCCACTCACTTCTTTAGAGAGAAACTCCTTCTCTAGAAAGGATCCATTCTTAGCAACGAATATCTTGCCTTCGGATCTGTGATAGAAGGTTTACCCAATAGTTTCTTTTGGGTATCCTATGAAGACGCACTTTTCGGATTTGGGTTTGAACTTATCAGGCTGAAACTTTTTGAAATAAGCATCACCACCCCAAGCTTTACGAAACGACAACTTAGGTTTCTAGCCAAACCATTGTTCATACGGTGTCGTCTCAACGGATTAGACGGTGCCCTATTTAACATGAATGCAACTGTTTCCAATGCATAACCCCAAAACGATAGTGGTAAATCGGTAAGATACATCATAGATTGCACTATATACAATAAAGTACGATTATGATGTTCAGACACACCATTATGCTGTGGTGTTCCAGGTGGCATGAATTTGTGAAACTATTCCACATTGTTTTAGTTGAAGACCAAACTTGTAACTCAAATATTCGTCTCCATGATCAGATCGTAGAAACTTTATTTTCTATGTATGATGATTTTCCACTTCACTCTGAAATTCTTTGAACCTTTCAAATGTTTCAGACTTATGTTTCGTCAAGTAGATATACCCATATCTGCTTAAATCCTCTGTGAAGGTCAGAAAATAATGATACCCGTCGCGAGCCTCAACACTCATGGGACCGCATACATCAGTATGTATTATTTCCAATAAGTCAGTTGCTCGCTCCATTGTTCCGGAGAACGGAGTTTTAGTCATCTTGCCCACGAGTCATGGTTCCCAAGTACAAAGTGATTCATAATCAAGTGATTCCAGAAGTCCATCAGAATGGAGTTTCTTCATGCGCTTTACACCAATATGACCTAAACGGCAGTGCCACATATAAGTTGCACTATCATTATTTACTTTGCATCTTTTGGCTTCAATATTATGAATATATATATATATATATATATGTGTGTGTATTACTACGATCGAGATTCAATAAACCATTCACCTTGGGTGTATGACCTCAGAAGGTTTTATTCATGTAAACAGAATAACAATTATCCTTGACCTAAATGAATAACCGTATTGCAATAAACATGATACAATCATATTATGCTCTACGCAAACACCAAATAACATTTATTTTAGGTTCAACATTAATCTCGAAGGTAAAGGGAGTGTGTGATGGTGATCTTATCAACCTTGGAATCACTTCCAACTCACATCATCACCTCGCCCTTAACTAGTCTCTATTTATTTTCCAACTCCCATTTCGAGTTACTACTCTTAGTAATGAACCAATATCAAATACTGAGGTGTTGTTATAAACACTAGTAAAGTACACATCAATAACATGTATATCAAATATATACTTTTGTTCTCTTTGGCATCCTTCTTATCCGCCAAGTATCTTGGACAGTTCCACTTCCAGTGACCATTTCCTTTGCAGTAGAAGCACTCATTTCCAGGCTTGGGTCTAGCTTTGAGCTTCTTCATGGGAGTGGCAACTTGCTTGACTTTCTTCTTTGAAGTTCCTCTTTCTATCCCTTTTCTAGAAACTAGTGGTCTTGTTAACCATCAATACTTGATGCTATTTCTTGATTTCTACCTCCACCGATTTCTGCATCGCGAAGAGCTTGGAAATTACTTTCGTCATCCCTTGCATATTATAGTTCATCACTAAGTTCTAGTAACTTGATGATAGTGACTAGAGAACTTTATCAATTACTATCTTATCTGGAAGATTAACTCCCACTTGATTCAAGCAATTGTAGTACCCAGACAATCTGAGCACATGCTCACTGGTTGAGCTATTCTCCTCCACCTTGTAGGCAAAGTACTGTCAGAGGTACCATACCTCTTGACACGGGCATGATTATGAAATACCAATTTCAACTCTTAGAACATCTTATATGCTTTGTGGTGTTCAAAATGTTTTTGAAGTCCTGGTTCTAAGCCCTAAAGCATGGTGCACTAAACTATTAAGTAGTCATCATACCAAGCTTTGTCAAACGTTTATAACGTGTGCATATGCTCCCGCAATAGGTCTGTCACCTAGCGGCGCATCATGGACATAATTTTTCTGCGCAGCAATGAGGATAAACCTCAGATCAGTTTCTACTATCATCTTTCAACATAGTTTCTCTATGAACATATCAAAAATAAACGGGGAGCTACATCGCGAGCTATTGATCTATAACATAGTTATGAAAATACTATCAGGACTAAGTTCATGATAAATTAAAGTTCAATTAATCATATTACTAAAGAACTCCCACTTAGATAGACATCCCTCTAATCATCTAAGTGATCATGTGATCCATATCAACTAAACCATGTCCGATCATCACGTGAGATGGAGTACTTTTCAATGGTGAACATCACTATGTTGATCATATCTACTATATGATTCACGTTCGACCTTTCGGTCTCAGTATTCCGAGGCCATATCTGCATATGCTAGGCTCGTCAAGTTTAACCCTAGTATTCTGCATGTGCAAAACTGGCTTGCATCTTTTGTATGTGAACGTAGAGCTTATCACACCCGATCATCACGTGGTGTCTCGGCACGACGAACTGTCGCAATGGTGCATACTCAGGGAGAACACTTATACCTTGAAATTTAGTGAGATATTATCTTATAATGCTACCGCCGAACTAAGCAAAATAAGATACATAAAGGATAAACATCACATACAATCAAAATATGTGACATGATATGGCCATGATCATCTTGCACCTTTGATCTCCATCTCCAAAGTACCGTCATGATCTCTATCATCACCGGCATGACACCATGATCCCCATCATCTTGATCTCTATCAACGTGTCATTACATGTGCGTCTCACCAACTATTTCTCTTTGCAACTATTGCTATCGCATAACAATAAAGTAAATCAATTATTTGCCACTTGCATCTTATGCAATAAAGAGACAGCCATAAGGCTTCTGCCAGTTGCCGATAACTTCACCAAAAACATGAGCATCTCATACAACAACTTATATCTCATCATGTTTTGACCATATCACATCACAACAAGCCCTGGAAAAACAAGTTAGACGTCCTCTACTTTGTTGTTGCAAGTTTTATGTGGCTGCTACGAGCTGAGCAAGAACCGTTCTTACCTACGCATCAAAAACCACAATGCGGTATTGTGATTGCTTTTTGATCTTCAGAAAGAACCATGTTCATTGAATCCGATTCAACCAAAGTTGGAGAAACAGACACCCACTAGCCACCTGTGTGCGAAGCACGTCGGTAGAACCAGTCTCGCGTAAGCGTATGCGTAATGTCGATCTGAGCTGCTTCATCCAACAATACCGCTGAATCTAGAATCAACTAGTGACGGCAAGCAATATGTATATACCCACGCCCACAACTCCTTTGTGTTCTACTCGTGCATATAACATCTACGCATAGACCTGGCTCGGATGCCACTGTTGGAGAACGTAGTAATTTCAAAAACATTCCTACGCACATGCAAGATCATGGTGATGCATAGCAACGAGAGGGAAGAGTGTTGTCTACGTAACCTCATAGACCGTAAGTGGAAGCGTTATGACAACGCGGTTGATGTAGTCGTACGTCTTCACGATCGACCGGTCCTAGCACCGAAGGTACGGCACCTCCGTGATCTGGACACGTTCGGCTCGGTGACGTCTCACGAACTCATGATCCAGTAGAGCTTCGAGGGAGAGCTTCGTCAGCACGACGGTGTGATGACGGTGATGATGATGCTACCGGAACAGGGCTTCGCCTAAGCACCGCTATGATATGACCGAGGTGGATTATCACTACTAGGAAAAGGCCTACTAGTGGCGCACCTGTTTTGCCTACTAATGGCGCACTACAGGTGCGCCACTAGCATCACACCATTAGTATTTTTTACTAATGGTGCACCTGTGGTGCGCCATTAGTATCTGGTATACTAATGGCGCACCACATAGAAGTGTGCCATTAGTAACAATTTTAAAAAAAAATCATTTTTTTTTAAAAAATCAATTTATTTTTTTCGTTTTTTTCTTAATCTCGGGTCACTATGGCTTAATCTCGGGTCAATATGCTTAATCTCAAGTCAAATCGCACTCTATGGTCAAACTTCCCGGAAGGTCACCCAACCTCACACTACTCCAGCCCGAGCACACTTAACTTCGTAGTTCTATCCAACCCCAGCACCAGCTCACTTCACAGGCACTTGTTGATATATCTATCATATCAATCCTATTAAACCTTGTTGATGTCTAGGACTTTGTTCATGTTCATGAGTATGATGAAATTTTAAAAAAATATTTCAAACTTCCCGGTCATATTACGTATCACATTTAGAAAAAAAATTCCAATTTTTTTAAACCATTTTTTTTTCTGTTACTAGTGGCGCACCTAGCAAATGGTGCGCCACTAGTAAGTTTGAATTTTTTTTCATTTCCCCCCCTCTAGATCTTAAAAGCCCCGTATCTTTCGTTTTGGTAGGTTTTTTTGGGATTTTGAAGATGTTGAACGGGATTCCCCCAGTTCAATTTGGATGTAACTTTTCGAGTAGATGATTTTTCATATAAAAAACTTTTAATCCGAGTTCGTATGCAAAAGTTTTGCCCATTTTACTAAATTCCAGAGAAATTTTGCAAATAAAGTCGAAATTCATATTTGTAAATTTTCCCAACAACTAGACCACATATCACATGGGAAACTTATTTTTTTGACATTTCCATCATTTTCTTTTATTTTTTAAACTGAAAAGGCGGTCCATGGGGGTGGGGGGGGGTGGGGTGCATTTAGCACCAGGGTTACTAATGGCACACCACACATCAGGTGCGCCATTAGTAACCCTTGTGCTAAATATATTACTAATGGCGCACCTGGTGTGTGGTGCGCCATTAGAAGTTTTGAAAAAAAATGTTAGTAATGGCGCACTAGTGGACGGTGCACCATTACTAATGGCGCACGGTGGGTGTGGTGCGCCATTACTATGTCAACTAGTAATGGCGCACTATCCCATGGTGCGCCATTACTAACAATTTTTTTTTATTTTTTCAAAACTACTAATGGCGCACCACACACCAGGTGCGCCATTAGTAATATATTACTAATGGCGCACCTGTATCTGGTGCGCCACTACTATATAGAAGTGGCGCACCACATACACGGTGCCCCATTAATGTCCATATCATATATAGCCCTTTTCCTAGTAGTGTATGGTGGAGGGGGGCACCGCACACGGCTGGAAGCAATCAACTTGTCTGTTCTACGGTGCCCCCTTGCCCCGTATATAAAGGAGCAAGGGGGAGGCCGGCCGGACCTTGGGGCATGCCAGGAGAGGAGGAGTCCTCCTCCTAGTAGGAGCAGGACTCCCCTTTCCTACTCCTACTAGGAGGGGGAAAGGAAGGAGGAGAGGGCGAAGGAAAGGGGGGAGCCGCCCCCCCCTTCCCTAGTCCAATTCGGACCAGAGGGGGAGTGGGAGTGTGGCCTGCCCTGGTCGGCCCTCTCTCTCTCAACTAAGGCCCGTGTGGCCCATTAGTTCTCTCGGGGGGTAACGGTAACTCTCCGGTACTCGGATTTTCTTCGAAATCACCCGGAACACTTCCCGTGTCTGAATATAGTCATCCAATATATCAATCTTTATGTCTCAACCATTTAGAGACTCCTCTTCATGTCCGTGATCACATCCGGGACTCCGAACTATCTTCGATACATAAAAACACATAAACTCATAATACCGATCATCACCGAACGTTAAGCGTGCGGACCCTATGGGTTCGAGAACTATGTAGACATGACCGAGACACGCCTCCAGTCAATAATAAATAGCGGAACCTGGATGTTCATACTGGCTCTGACATTTTCTACGAAGATCTTTATCTGTCAAAGCGCATAACGATATACGTTGTTCCCTTTGTCATCGGTATGTTACTTGCCCGAGATTCGATCGTCGGTATCTCAATACCTAGTTCAATCTGGTTACCGGCAAGTCTCTTTACTTGTTCCGTAATGCTACTTCCCGTAACTAACTCATTAGCTACATTGCTTGCAAGGCTTATAATGATGTACATTACCGAGAGGGCCCAGAGAGACCTCTCCGACAATCAAAGTGACAAACCCTAATCTCGATCTATGCCAACTCAACAAACACCATCGGAGACACCTGTAGAGCACCTTTATAATCACCCAGTTACGTTGTGAGGTTTGGTAGCACACAAAATGTTCCTTTGGTATTCGGGACTTGCATGATCTCATAGTCATAGGAACATGTATAAGTCATGGAGAAAGCAATAGCAACGAACTAAACGATCATCGTGCTAAGCTAACGGGCGGGTCAAGTCAATCACATCATTCTCTAATGATGCGAACCCGTTAATCAAATGACATGTGGGGACCCCGACTCATAAGTCGAGATCACCGAATGCATGTGTACAGTGATCCCAGAGATCAATGCTCACTGAACGCACAGAAGCTGAATAACAAGAGTCTTACATCCATACATACCGTTTTACACAAGTAGGACCATTATGGTCAAGTCTTACATAGATAAAGCCACAAGGGCTGAACACCAAATAAACTTAAGCAGCGGAAATCTTCATCGATAAGTAGAACCCATGCATCTGCCTTAACCCTACAGGCATTCTGACTGGGAAGCGTCCTAGCTCGCATGTTCGTCACCAATGTACTGTTCATTATATCATGTTCTTTCATGCCTAGCCAATAAAATAACCAGTGGCAAGCCAATGAGTACTTCGAATGTACTCGCAAGCAAGCCATGGTTTGGTTCGAGATACAACAATGCATGATATAGGTAAATTTTTGCAGAAAGCTAGTTTTGAGTGCAACGACATGTTCAACAACTTGTAAGACGTGCATCAGGAGAATTCAAGTAACCATGAGGACAGGTTGCAGATATCAACATAAATAGAGTGGGCACCAACCCAACTCAATCATGTCAAGTCCTTGACTTGACCCAAGTAGTTCTCCCCACTTATCCAAACACACACACTGGTTTGTAAACATGTGGACGTAGCCCAAGAGCGTTACCCAACTGTCCTTGACCGTGGACACGGCTATTCGAATAGTTTTACACTCTGCAGAGATTGCACACTTTACCCACAAAATCCGGGGAACTTCCGTGTCATCCACGACCCGCGGTACCTCAAGTACCTGGGGTAAGCACCCGATCACTATCTTTCCCTAGACGACACTAACATGGAGTCCACTCGATTGGTAGTAACCCCCATGCCCAACATTTCACATCTTAAAATTGTGGAGCCTCGCTCCCATTTTCATCACATACCACAAGCACGGGGTACCAACGGTGTGTCTGGTGCCCTGTGAAGACAGTCATGGCCGCCCTACCTGGCACGACCCCGTCCCGAGAGAGAGCACAATCTCTCCCCCGTCACTAGTAATGCGGGCTCCAAGCTAGTATCAGCCTAGGTAATCAATAATGCCCTTTCCCATACAAGGGTAGAGTGGTTGCGCATGTAAGGTTGGAATAAGGGTCGCAACTTAAACCAATCCGTTTTTGAAAACAACACACACACTTGCCTCGGTACACCACTTCGCCATCAAGTGGCTACCCAACTCATCATCTCCCTCGGGCATAAGTGGCACCCGACGGGGTTTTCGAAAAGTCCTTTGAAAATACTTTGTCTCCATCACCATGCATATTCCCATCCCTTCTTGCGTAGCACTACTTAGCATCCTATCTACTCCCACCGGCATGACCCTCATAGAAAGGTAGGGTCATGCATCATGCAAGTGTCAATGAGAAAAGCAACAGAGGCAAACCACCCCAAGTGGTCACCATTTTATCATGACTTCGATGCAAGCAATAAAAGTGCCATATGACATGCATAAAAGGGGTTTCATAGACATGGTCAAAGGGCTGCTTGCCTGGCTCAACAAAGTCTTCTAGGTCTTCAAAGTCTTCTGGTCCAATTCGTTCGTCAGCAACGCAATCTATCGCCGTAAAATAATAACGAGGAAATAAGGCAATAATAAAACAGAAAAACCAAAGTGCTCAGAAAAATGTCAACTCATTTTTGTTAAATACTAGGGTGAAAACTAAGAAGGGGAAAATTCGTAGTTTTGGATTTGTAGTAGCAGAATAGGAGAAATGGATTTTCAGAGGGGAATATAAATGCTCAAATTTGAATTTAAATTTGAATAGTACAGAACAGTGTGATGGATGTGCATGAATATTACATCAATAAATAGGTGGAATTATTCTAAGATTTTAGGAGTTGGAATTATTCCACTTGGATAAATATTTTATCCTGTGGAATTTTTATAAAACAGACAGAAAAAGGAAAAGAAAACTGGCACTGTGCCACTGGGCTAGAAAGGCCACAGTGCAGCAGGCCCAGAGGGGATACAGCCCGCGCGAGGCTGCCACGTCGAAGGCGTAAAGGTAAAATACGCCTTCAGCCGTCGCAGCGAAACGGTTAGCTCGCGCGTGCATTTTAAACCTAACGGGTGGGGCCCACCCGTCAGTGTGTGAGGCTGACCGAAGGGCCCCACGGCCGTCGTCTTCAACCTCGGGCCAGAGAG
>NC_041388.1:78974682-78994689 GCF_002162155.2 Triticum dicoccoides
GAGCTCACCAGCATCGCTGTGGTCAACGGCGAGGCGATCCGAGCGCACCGGCTTGCTCAGGGCGGAGTCGCCGTTCGGGTGGAGGTGGAGGCGGTCGCCAGAGTGCAGGGGTTCGCCGGTGACGAGGAAGCCGGCGGAAGGGCCTCGGGAGGAGCCTGGTTAGCTCGTTCCGAGCTACAATAGTAGCGGGAGAAAGAGGGGAATGGATCAGTGAGGTGAGGCGGTTCCAGATCGAGAGAGAGAGGGGGCAAAGGAGGCCTGTACCACGAGATCGATGGCGGCCCGAAGCGGCGGGGCTCGAGCTCGATCTCGAGCTTGGGCGGCTCTGGGGATGAACGGGAGGCCCAGTGGGGCTATTTGGAGTGGGAGGGAACGAGTGGTGGCGAGAGGAGGGCTCGGGAATGCCTTATATAGGAGAGCGGCGGTCCACCGTGGGCTCGTGCGCCGGCGAGCTCGTGCTCGTCGCTACGAGCCTCGGGAGGGTGCTGCGCCGAGTCTAGGGTGTTCGTGGGGGTCGACTACTCCCAGGGGAAGAAGAGAGGGAGCGGGGAGGGGTCAGAGACGCCGCGCGTGTGAGGCCGCTTATTGGAGCTCTCGGGCGGCCGGCGCGCGTGCGAGCAAGGGCAGCAGGAGGGAGAAAGAGGAGGGGGACAGAGGCGTAGCATGCTGCGAACGTCGAGGAGCATCGGCTGGCGTGAGGGGGAGAGCCGAGGTGGCCGGAGGTGGTTGGCAGGGGGCGGCTACAGTGCGGGAGCGCACTGTAGCACGCTCCAGAGCATGCAAATGGACGGCATGCCATTTTTTTGGCAAAGTGGGCACGGACAAGCATGTCTGGTAGCTCTAGGAAGGAGTAAAGAATGTGGGGAAAGCCTTGGATGCCTTGGGTGGCCACTGGAGTGAGGAGGGAGGAGAGGAAGAGGGGTGTAAGGGCTGTTCAGAGAGGTAAAAGAGGTGGTTTCACCCCTCAATTATTGATCTGAGATGCAGCCATTGCTTCTGGAGGTAGAAGAGGTCTAGGAGGAGCTGTGGTAAGAAGTTGAGCTCAAGGAGATTAGTGGAAGAGGTCAAAATGGAATTTTTGGTAAGGTAGCAGAAGGTGTTTGATATTTGTTTGGGTAAGCAAATGAACTCCATTTGGCATGAGACTTAATAGGAGAAAATGGACAATAGAAATAGGGTGTTTCATAAAGTTTGAGGTCATTTGGGCAAAGTTGCCAATGTAACTTTGGTAAACCCTAGAAATCAGCAAAAATGGCTTTACCAAGATTTCTTCATGTAAATCTATTCTCCTTGATGCACCACTTGGTGTAGTGTCATTATTTGAGGATTTTAACATGTCCACAAAAATTCAGATCAAAAGGACACACTTGGCAATGTAGAGTTGTTCAAATGTGGTTCTGGACAGAATGGGTTTTGGGGCACTTTTGTGAACCAAACTTGTTTTGATTGATATGAAACTTTGCAAGATCATCAAATTATGCATATGGGACTTGCTAGAATTTTGCTGGATTTTTATGAAAATATTTCCTGTAGAAATATTTCAAATCCTTGAAATGGGCAGAAATGGTTTTGAGGGGATTTCATGGGGTTATTCTATTCTCCATGACATGAGGCTTGGCAAGATCATCGAAAATGTCATGCGTGACATGCTAGAATTATCTTGGATTTTTATGGAAATATTTCCTGTAGAAATATTTCAAATCCTTGAAATGGGCAGAAATGGTTTTGGGAGGTTTTGTCCAATATTTTGAACATGACCATGTGTTGAAACTCTTATATATGGAAAATATATGTCCATTGAGTCTCCCTAATTTTTCTCAAATTTTTTTAAAGCTTTAAAATAATTTTAACCTATTAAATACAATTTCTGGCCTTAAGAAAAAGCCTTTAAATCAAATAGGAAAATAACTTCTAAAATTATATTTTTGTGGTTTCTGGGTATCCTATATCTAATAGGAGTTAAACATATTTTTGGAAAGATTTTTACTGCCCTGAATTAAGTACCTACAGTACAAATCTTAATTCAGGGGTTTTTGGAAAACTAATTTTTGAAAATACTATTTGGCCAAATTATTTTTGTAAGAAAATACTATATTGTACTATACACATGGCATGATCATTGGGCAGAAGTTTGGGGCAAGGAGATGAAGTACAGAAGGTGGAGTAGTTGACTTTAAAGAGCACTTGAAAAACCACACAGAGAAATCTAACTCCAAAACAAAAGCCAAACAATGCAAAAGTTTTTGTTGGTCCAAATTTTCATGCTTTATTAATGCAAATGACATGTTACAAAATGCAGGGTGTGACAGACCTACCCCCTTACAAGAATCTCTTCCCCGAGATTCCTAAACTAGGCTTTAAAGAGATACGGAAACTCGGATCTAAGGTAGTCTTCACGTTCCCAGGTTGCTTCTGCTTCAGTGTGGTTGCTCCACTGGACCATGAAGTACTTGATGGTGCGGCTTCAAGTGCGTCGCTCAACCTCATCCAAAATGCAGATGGGCCTCTCACGGTAAGTAAAATCAGGCTGGAGGTCAATGGCTTGGTGATCGATGCCCTTGTAGAGGACGGGCTAGTTAGGAAGTTGGAAACACTCCCGAGGTTGTGTTGTGTGCAAAAACGGTGTGCACAGTGGGTGACTCAGGTGATAACTCTAGCTGGTAGCCGTCTATTCTTCGTCTTGCGGTGATCTTGGAGAGGGCGGATAAATCTTGGTGTGAGCTTCCCTTTGACATGGAAATGCTTGGTTCCTTTGAGAGAAGTGGCTTGCAGATACACCTGGTCTTTGATGAGAAATTTCACTCCTTGATGATGGTGGTTTGTGTAGTTCTTCCTCCTTGACATGGCGGTCTTCAGATGTTCCCTAACCAGCTGAACGGTTCTTCTTCCGTCTTCGGGTAGGCAAGTAGGTCACCAAATAAAGACGACAACCAACTTGTCCAAGTACTCCATGAAGTTTCTGTTCATGGGGTACATAAAGTTGGCTGAGGCATTGGTGATGGTCACGGTTGAGCATTGGCCAAGGTCTTATCGATCTAGAGCCAAAGCCCAAGGTCAGGATCCGACCATGTTGTGGCTTGGTAGGGCTTAAGGGTTTCAAGGATCTAGTATGCGAGCGAACGTTTGTCACCTTATCCTTAAGCACGGTTCCTGAGATGCCAGTTGTTCTATCTAGTCCTTTAAACAAATAACATTATACCACCAAAAGCATCAACTCTTGTGCTATATTAGGATGACAATGTGCTTGCTCACTATGTCCACTAGTTCCATAATGATCCCAGTGCTGTGCAAGGTTTATAGAGGCTTAACTGGTTCTCTTGCAATTATGTGGGTTAAGCACATGGTTAAGGACTCGAGCTGGGGTATCTTGTGAAGTCCCGAAGGGTCTAGGAATGGGTTTCTAGTCTGGAGGGTTAAATATAATCTCTACAGGGTTTCACTTGGTCGAGGAGACGGTAGCAAAACTCTTCATTGCCAGTTGGTTGCCGAGGTAGAATCCTTGGTGCATCTTGTCTTGCTAATCTTCAGTTGATGAAAGAGATGCGGGGGAAAAGTAGCATAGAGGAGGGGAATGCCTAAAGGGGGTTCTATAGTGCAAGTGCAACCAAACGGGTGCCAAAAGGGCCAAACAAAGGAAAACAAGGAAGGTGATATGGTTGCGTACTTGTTGCCTAGGGCAAAAGTGTGACTTATATCAAAACACAATGAAATAAAAACAAGAAACACACAGTCATGGTTCTATTCGAACCATCATACAGACTCGACTGTGCATAGGGGGTACACGACTCATCCTACCCTAGGGGTTCTCGGACTAAGCAGTTGTGCTTTACTTTGTGCCTCGTGCAGTCTTCTGGATTTTTCCTCAGGTGTTGCTACGTCTATTGTAGTTGTTCGATGAAGCAATCCGGGTTGAGCCTGAAGATTCTTCAACAACTTATCGTCTGTGAAGAAGATGGGGTGAAGGTGGCTCCTCGTAACTGGCACTGACTTGGCTCCTTTTTGTCTTCTAAGCCGTCGATGGTACCAGGTAGGTAATCCTTTATGCAATGACATTAACAAGGCATAGTAGAGGTCCAACATCTTGGCTTCATTGATGATAACATCGACACCAAGGGCGGGGGATGAAGAGAACCGTTTTCCTGCTCACTCTAGTGAGGCGGACCTAATGGCGAGGTTCTCATCCACTGGTGGTTGCCGATACAACAACGATAAAGACATGGTTGCTCTATTAGCGATGTATATCATGATCTTGCATATCTTACACCCTGATTGTCGTAGGCTAAGGTTGCATCATCTTGGGGCAGTGTCAAGGGTGTCACCATCTCTTGAGTCTTCATGTCCTCATTCCTCGAGGATGTATCTTCTGTTGGTGTCGTCTTGTTGTGGTGTCACCAATCTTGTGTTTAAGAGATGTGGGTGAAGGTCTGGCAAGACATCTTCCTCCTAGATTATCCACGAGGATTAGAAGGAATCCAGTGGTCAGGGGCATAAGGGTTCTAGCGAGCAAAGGTTTTGAAGGGGAAGAGATCAATAAGGAAAGTATACCTTGAAGAAAAACTGAGAAGGGGAAGAGAAGTATAGATAGTTTTTGAAAACTAGCGATAGTTTTGAAAATAGTTTTACCCTAACTAACGGCCATGCTAACTAAAGCTTCCTACAGTCAGGATGGCTCTGATACCAGCTCTGTGGGGACCCCGACTAATAAGTCGAGATCACCGAATGCACGTGTACAGTGATCCCAGAGATCAATGCTCACTGAACACACAGAAGCTGAATAACAAGAGTCTTACATCCATACATACCATTTTACACAAGTAGGACCATTATGGTCAAGTCTTACATAGATAAAGCTACAAGGGCTGAACACCAAATAAACTTAAGCAGCGGAAATCTTCGTCGATAAGTAGAACCCATGCATCTGCCTTAACCCTATAGGCATTCTGACTGGGAAGCGTCCTAGCTCGCATGTTCGTCACCAATGTACTCTTCATTATATCATGTTCTTTCATGCCTGGCCAATAAAATAACCAGTGGCAAGCCAATGAGTACTTCGAATGTACTCGCAAGCAAGCCATGGTTTGGTTCGAGATACAACAATGCATGATATAGGTAAATTTTTGCAGAAAGCTAGTTTTGAGTGCAATGACATGTTCAACAACTTGTAAGACGTGCATCAGGAGAATTCAAGTAACCATGAGGACAAGTTGCAGATATCAACATAAATAGAGTGGACACCAACCCAACTCAATCATGTCAAGTCCTTGACTTGACCCAAGTAGTTCTCCCCACTTATCCAAACACACACACTGGTTTGTAAACATGTCGACGTAGCCCAAGAGCGGTTACCCAACTGTCCTTGACCGTGGACATGGCTATTCGAATAGTTTTACACTCTGCAGAGGTTGCACACTATACCAACAAGATCCGGGGAACTTCCGTGTCATCCACGACCCGCGGTACCTCAAGTACCCGGGGTAAGCACCTGATCACTATCTTTCCCTAGACGACACTAACATGGAGTCCACTCGATTGGTAGTAACCCCCATGCCCAACATTTCACATCTTAAAATTGTGGAGCCTCGCTCCCATTTTCATCACATACCACAAGCACGGGATACCAATGGTGTGTCCGGTGCCCTGTGAAGACAGTCATGGCCGCCCTACCTGGCACGACCCCGTCCCGAGAGAGAGCACCATCTCTCTCCCATCACTAGTAATGCGGGCTCCAAGCTAGTATCATCCTAGGTAATCAATAATGCCCTTTCCCATACAAGGGTAGAGTGGTTGCGCATGTAAGGTTGGAATAACGGTCGCAACTTAAACCAATCCGTTTTTGAAAACAACACACACACTTGCCTCGGTACACCACTTCGTCATCAAGTGGCTACCCAACTCATCATCTCCCTCGGGCATAAGTGGCACCCGACGGGGTTTTCGAAAAGTCCTTTGAAAATACTTTGTCTCCATCACCATGAATATTCCCATCCTTTTTTGTGTAGCACTACTTAGCATCCTATCTACTCCCACCGGCATAACCCTCATAGAAAGGTAGGGTCATGCATCATGCAAGTGTCAATGAGAAAAGCAACGGAGGCAAACCACCTCAAGTGGTCACCATTTTATCATGACTTCGATGCAAGCAATAAAAGTGCCATATGACATGCATAAAAGGGGTTTCATAGACATGGTCAAAGGGCTGCTTGCCTGGCTCAACAAAGTCTTCTGGGTCTTCAAAGTCTTCTGGTCCAATTCCTTCGTCAGCAACGCAATCTATCGTCGTAAAATAATAACAAGGAAATAAGGCAATAATAAAACAGAAAAACCAAAGTGCCCAGAAAAATGTCAACTCATTTTTGTTAAATACTAGGGTCAAAACTAAGAAGGGAAAAATTCCTAGTTTTGGATTTGAAGTAGCAGAATAGGTGAAATGGATTTTCAGAGGGGAATATAAATGCTCAAATTTGAATTTAAATTTGAACAGTACAGAACATTGTGATGGATGTGCATGAATATTACATCAATAAATAGGTGGAATTATTCTAAGATTTCAGGAGTTGGAATTATTCCACTTGGATAAATATTTTATCCTGTGGAATTTTTATAAAACAGACAGAAAAAGGAAAAGAAAAGTGGCACTGTGCCACTGGGCTAGAAAGGCCACAGTGCAGCAGACCCAGAGGGGATTCAGCCCGCGCGAGGCTTCCACGTCGAAGGCATAAAGGTAAAATACGCCTTCAGCCGTCGCAGCGAAACGGTTCGCGCGCGCGTGCGTTTTATACCTGACGGGTGGGGCCCACCCATCAGTATGTGAGGCTGACTGACGGGCCCCACGGCCATCGTCTTCAACCTCGGGCCAGAGAGGGGGGCGAGCTCACCGGCGTCGCTGTGGTCAACGGCGAGGCGATCCGAGCGCACCGGCTTGCTCAGGGCGGAGTCGCCGTTCGGGTGGAGGTGGAGGCGGTCGTCGGAGTGCAGGGGTTTGCCGGCGACGAGGAAGCCGGCGGAAGGGCCTCGGGAGGAGCCTGGTTAGCTCGTTCCGAGCTACAATAGGAGCGGGAGAAAGAGGGGAATGGATCAGTGAGGTGAGGTGGTTCCAGATCGAGAGAGAGAGAGAGGGGGCAAAGGAGGCCTATACCACGAGATCGACGGTGACCCGAAGTGGCGGGGCTCGAGCTCGATCTTGAGCTTGGGCGGCTCTGGGGATGAACGGGAGGCCCAGTGGGGCTATTTGGTGTGGGAGGGAACGAGTGGTGGCGAGAGGAGGGCCCGGGAATGCCTTATATAGGCGAGCGGCGGTCCACCGTGGGCTCGTGCGCTGGCGAGCTCGTGCTCGTTGCTACGGGCCTCGGGAGGGTGCTGCACCGAGTCTAGGGTGTTCGTGGGGGTCGACTACTCCCAGGGGAAGAAGAGAGGGAGCGGGGAGGGGTCAGAGACGCCGTGCATGTGAGGCCGCTCATTGGAGCTCTCAGGCGGCCGGCGCGCGTGCGAGCAAGGGCAGCAGGAGGGAGAAAGAGGAGGGGGACAGAGGCGTAGCGTGCTGCGGATGTCGAGGAGCATCGGCTGGCATGAGGGGGAGAGCCGAGGTGGCCGGAGGTAGTTGGCAGGGGGTGGCTACAGTGCGGGAGCGCACTGTAGCGCTCCAGAGCGTGCAAATGGCCGGCATGCCATTTTTTGGCAAAGTGGGCACGGACAAGCATGTCTGGTAGCTCTAGGAAGGAGTAAAGAATGTGGGTAAAGCCTTGGATGCCTTGGGTGGCCATTGGAGTGAGGAGGGAGGAGAGGAAGAGGGGTGCAAGGGCTGTTCAGAGAGGTAAAAGAGGTGGTTTCACCCCTCAATTATTGATCTGAGATGCAGCCATTGCTACTGGAGGTAGAAGAGGTCTAGGAGGAGCTGTGGTAAAAAGTTGAGCTCAAGGAGATTAGTGGAAGAGGTCAAAATGGAATTTTTGGTAAGGTAGCAGAAGGTGTTTGATGTTTGTTTGGGTAAGCAAATGAACTCCATTTGGCATGAGACTTAATAGGACAAAATGGACAATAGAAATAGGGTGTTTCATAAAGTTTGAGCTCATTTGGACAAAGTTGCCAATGTAACTTTGGTAAACCCTAGAAATCAGCAGAAATGGCTTTACCAAGATTTAGTCACGCAAATCTATTATCCTTGATGCACCACTTGGTGTAGTGTCATCATTTGAGGATTTTAACACGTCCACAAAAATTCAGATCGAAAGGACACACTTGGCAATGTAGAGTTGTTCAAATTTGGTTCTGGACAGAAAGGGTTTTGGGGCACTTTTGTGAAACAAACTTGTTTTGATTGATATGAAACTATGCAAGATCATCAAATTATGCATATGTGACTTGCTATAATTTTCCTGGATTTTTATGAAAATATTAATGGGCAGAAATGGTTTTGAGGGGATTTCATGGGGTTATTCTATTCTCCATGACATGAGGCTTGGCAAGATCATCAAAAATGTCATGTGTGACATGCTAGAATTTTCATGGATTTTTATGGAAATATTTCCTGTAGAAATATTTCAAATCCTTGAAATGGGCAGAAATGGTTTTGGGAGGTTTTGTCCAATATTTTGAACATGACTATGTGTTGAAACTCTTATATATGGAAAATATATGTCCATTGAGTCTCCCTAATTTTTCTCAAAGTTTTTTAAAGCTTTAAAATAATTTTAACCTATTAAAACCATTTCTGGCCTTAAGAAAAAGCCTTTAAATCAAATAGGAAAGTAACTTTTAAAATTATATTTTTGTGGTTTCTGGGTATCCTATATCTAATAGGAGTCGAACATATTTTTGGAAAGATTTTTACTGCCCTGAATTAAGTACTTGCAGTACAAATCATAATTCAGGGGTTTTTGGAAAACTAATTTTTGAAAATACTATTTGGCCAAATTATTTTTGTAAGAAAATACTATATTGTACTATAAACATGGCATGATCATTGGGCAGAAGTTTGGAGCAAGGAGATGAAGTACAGAAGGTGGAGTAGTTGACTTTAAGGAGCACTTGAAAAACCACACAGAGAAATCCAACTCCAAAACAAAAGCCAAACAATGCAAAAGTTTTTGTTGGTCCAAATTTTCATGCTTTATTAATGCAAATGACATGTTACAAAATGCAGGGTGTGACATGGCAACTCATGTCTATGGTTAGGAAACATAACCATCATTGATTCAACGAGCTGGTCAAGTAGAGGCAAACTAGTGACACTCTGTTTGTCTATGTATTCACACATGTACTAAGTTTTCGGTTAATACAATTCTAGCATGAATAATAAACGTATATCATGATATAAGGAAATATAAATAACAACTTTATTTTTGCCTCTAGGGCATATTTCCTTTAGTCTCCCACTTGCACTAGAGTCAATAATCTTGTTCATATCGCCATGTGATTTAACACCAATAGTTCACATCACCATGTGATAACACCCATAGTGCACATCACTAAAAGCCTTGCAAGCATTCACTACAAAAAATACACTTCCGTGATGATACGTGTTTGTCACAGTAGGTCGCATTTTTGTCATGCATGTACATCCATGACAAATTTATGACAGAATCAAGATAGTCATACCTGTGCTGTTGTAGAAGTGTTCCATGACATTACCAAAATTATCATCACGAAAGTGTCCACTTCCATGACGATAAATCACGCGTCACAGAAGTGCTTTCGTCAAGGGTGACCGACACGTGGCATCCACCGTAACGGAATACCGTTAAGCTATCGGGTCAGGTTTTGGATCCGATAACCCGTTAACAGCCTCGACCAATGGGAAATTTCCACGTGTAAAATTCTTATTGGCCGGACGAAACACGTGTCAGCTCGTCAGTGGGTCAAATAGGCGCCTATGATACGTCGACATGTGGCACGGCCCAACAGAGGCCCATTCCTGTGAAAAGGATGACCCATTTGACTTGGTCAAAAGGTGGCGGGCCGGCCCATGTAAAGCCTGTTAACGGCATGTTCGCATATTGCCCATTTACAGCCCGCTAACCAAAGGCCTGTTACGCCCTATCCGAATTTGGCCCAGTAGTGTCATCTGGGCCACCCAATATGATTCCAAACCGTTTTCACTTCTGGCCCATGTATGGCCCATGACGTCTTTCGGCCCATATGAGGCCCTATGTAACTCTTGGCCTATTAACGGCCCATGGTGAAACTGGCCCGTAATGAACAATGTATCACTTTACACCCATTAACGACCCGTGGTGAAACTGGCCCGTAATGAACTGTGTATCACTGTATACCCATTAACGGCCCGTTATTCTGTTGGGCCGTTTCCAGCCCATGTTATCTTTCGGCCTTCTCAGAGCCCATTTATTCTTGGGCTCATTTCCAGCATTCATTTACTTACGGCCCGTTACTGTCATTTTCTGCTTGTGGGACAAATTCAGCCCGTGGTTACAGTCGGCCTGTTTGTGGTCCGTTAATACGTTGGGCCATTTTCATAGCATCATCAAGTACGGCCTATTAACGATGGCCCGTTATGGTCGGCCCATGAACGGACGATTCCAACTCTAGCCCGTTTGCGACCATAATGCGGCATGTTATTGGCCCATGTTTGGCCATCGATCATACTGCCCGTATAAGGCCCATTGATGATATGGCCCGTAGAAGGCCCATTATTTCTACGGCCCGTAGAAGGCCCATTGTTTCTATGGCCCGTAGAAGGCCCACTGTTTCTACGGCCCGTAGGAGGCCTAGTGTCACTATAGTAAATATTAGTCCATGGTTATTGTGGCCTAGTTTAAAAAAATAGGTTATTGGAGCCACTAGCAAACCGCGGAAAAAGAACTGCAATTACTAAAAGCAAACAAATAAACAAGACAACAAGGAAATAAATAAGCAAGCAAATTACGCTAGGCTATCACGGCTATCACACATATTACACCCACTGGGCATGAAAGTTCGCCACCAGTGCAAATAAACGCGCCGACAAAAGAATATACAAAACTGAGAGCAATTCAGAAGGCACTAGGCCTGGCCAGGTCGCCCCCCCAAACAGCTGAAGAAGCTGAGTAGACCTCAGTTGTGTCAACGATAGATGCCTCAACACTAGATTTAAGGCATGATGATGCGCACGGTAGTCCTCTAACATCTTCATTGCATCTTTGACTTCAAGTCGGAGCTAAGCTGAAGCAAGCCTTTGCGCTTTAAGTTGAGACTGAAGAATTCGAACTGATTGAGGCAGTGACTGCACAGAGGTTGTCTCACACCTGCTGCTGAGTAGCTTCAACTCACTGTCTTCATCAAGACAGGACCTTGGGGTCATCTCGTTGTCCTCAAGATGGTTTGGCTCACTATCTTCCCTAAAATTCTGCCTGGCGTAAGAGATACAAGTCTGAAAGAGAAACATGGAGACACGTAACAAGTTTCACAATTATATAAGCAAATAAATAGATCTGTTCTGCATAACGAACATGTTTTTACAACTACAATTTGAAACTGGTAGTTGTTGCAAACATCCAATCAGATGTAAACAGCAAAGCAAACAACAGTGGAGGAAATGATGCCTACCCAAATCTATACTAGAACAAAGTTTGAAGGCCTGAGAAGGATAAACTTACATTACATGTTAACACGGGCTGGACAAAGCCCTTCTTCATGTTGATGGAAGGATAATTCAATAAATTCCCCAAAGAAAATTCTTTATAAGCGTTGCCACTATTCTACATTTTTCAAAGAGTAAACATAGATCAAATAATATTGGAAGAAACAGAGGATAATGAAGCTCAGGTGTAGACTGATGATACATAATCAAATAGCAAATAATTAAGTACAGCGTTACAAGGCAAAAGGGAGAGAGGTACTGACAAGAGCAATGCAGAGCCCATTATTGTTCTGAGATCGTATGATCCTTTGAGCAAGGAGATTCATCTGAAATTAGTTTTCATACAAGAGAGAAGGTAAGGCACAAGCAGAAATTTAGGAGTTCAAATTTTGAATTGATATCATAGACAGTACCTGACGCTGGGCTCCCAGTAGTTCTAATAGGGCTTTGGCCACCGGAGTAGGGGTAAAGTGTGGTATAGTTGGGCATGTGTTTTCTGTGGCTGCTGATCTATCTAATTTAACAGGTATCACTACCTTTTCCAAATACCTAGTTTGTACTCCTTGACGGCCTGCACTCACCCTCTTCCTTTTGGACACCTATTACTAAAGAACAACATTTGACTGAAAAACATAGTGTGACGACACATGGAATAGGTACAGAAAATGGATAGGTATGACATATACTCATATATGATGCTTAAACTAAGCAGATGGTGTAACAAAGTAGAAGTAATGCAAGAGGTCAGAAGCAAAATATGTGCGACCAATACAACTTTGCAAAGTTAGAGAAAGCACCTTGATGGGTGAATAAGATAGGCCATCCTCCACCATGCCAAGTTTGTTAGGCAGTGGATCATTCCCCAATATTCCTCTCGTGCGCCGATTCCCATATTCATTTTGATAATGTTCAATATCTCACGCGCATGAAAACATAAAAACAAGTGAGATTTTCTTTGTAATGCAGAGGTGATTCTAATCCAATACTGCCTCCCTGTAAACCCCTTTGTGCTATCTCTGCAATTCTTTTAAAAGATGCCATGCATGCTATAATTTGTTGTGTGCATTAATATAATGTGGCCTACTACTCAAAATATGAGAGCTCCAGAAGTGATGACACTTCGCAGATGATAGCTTCAACATATAGTAAAGAAGAACAAGTCGACCTGACCTGACAGATTCAAAATATACTAAGGGAGAACAACTCGACCTGACCAGTCGACCGCAACAGAAGAGTATCATCTTAAAGAAGAGCAGAATAGCAAGCAGATTGAAGATATTACAAGTCTTTTAATACAATGTCGGTTGGCCACCCATGATGAACCAGAGCGCATAGAGAAATACTATTCTATCCGGTCTCTCCATATGTGGCTCACATGCATTTCGAAACTAAAGTTGGAACATTTAGCTAACCAATTAAACATCTCTCAGTTTTACTAATATCAGCAATAATATCATATATGAATTTATACAACTAAGCTTGTTTAGCTTGATGGGTGGAGCAGTGCTATTACGACACGAACCACGTAGGCTGATTGTGGTCATCATAAAATGGGGAAAACATAAGCATGATGAGTACAATGTTGACCATAGCAGTGGGATGGCAGATCTAAAGCTGCAAACCGTGCAAAGGGTAGTTAGCAACCGATGTTTGCTTTGAAATAACAACTAAGATTTGGTATGGACAAGAAAGTACGGTCAACAAGTGACAAAGAAATGCAATTATGTTGTCTCTCTATATGTCGCGACATGCATTTGGAAACTCAAGTGAGACCTTTAGCTAACAAATTAAATGTGTCGGTTAACTAATATCAGTATCATATCACACTCATATTTGAACAACTAAGCTTTCGAATTCTGATTGTTCTGTTGTTTAGCTTGAAGGGTGGAGTAATGCTAGTACGACAAAAAGCACCTACGCAGATCATAGTAGAGCAGATAAACGGGAAAACCCTAAGCATCAGGAGAAAAATCAGGAAAGTGGAACTAGCTGGACCAGTGGGTGGCGCACATGCTTTTCGAAACGAATATAGGAACATTAGGTGACCAATTAAACGTTCTCTGTTTTAGTGATATGAGCATCATATCAGATTCGTATTTCAACATGTAAGCTTTGGGTTGAGGTCTTGAGGAGCAGTGCTAGCACGACACGAAGCACCTACGATGATGGTAGTGAATATAAAGGGGGGAAACCATAAGCTTTACGAGTATAGTGCCCGTGCCATGGCGGATCTGAAGGTGCAAACCGGACAAAGCTACTTCGCAACCAATGTTTGCTTTCAACTAGCCACTATGATTTGGTACAAACAAGAAAAGTATAGTAAACAAATTATGATCTATTCCGGGTGAGATCAATAACTTAAGCACATATGGAAGAGTACCACCTCTCTTCTGACGCCGTGTACGCCTATGCTGATACGTTGAGGGTGCTGCGGGTGCGATGGCTATCGGCGGCTGGGAAGAAGACTTTAGACGGCAGACGACCGGGTCGGGGGATATATCCTATTGCCGTGGACGAGGTAGTCGTAGGAGCGGCAACGACAAGGTGGACGATGGCGCCGATGAAGCGAGAGGAGGCGATGAAAGGATGCTGGTCCAGCGCCGTGGATGAGAGACGTCCATCTCTTGCAGTGGACGACGGGGTAGGGGTAGCAGCTCCGGCAAGGTGGAGGATGGAGTGGCGGACGGAGGAGGCTGGCCTCAGTGCGGAGGTTGTCGTGCCGCCGATGGTGTATGAATGGGGAAATGGAGGGGAGGGGGGGATCTCAAACTTTGGGACACGCTTCTCTAAAATGGGGGAAAGTTACGAACTTATCCCCCATTTAAAATTTCGGACATCGCGTCGGTTGGGGATAGGACGGTAATCTCGCATCTCCCAAATATTTGCCGGTAACTATTTACGGCGAGGAAAGGGTGTTTTGCCGCCCACGGTTGGCGCCCATGGTGTATGAACGGGGCTGACAGGTAGGGCGGTTGTGTCACGTCTGATAGAAGTTACACATCTGCCCCTATTTAAAATATTAGCCTACATCGATTTCGGGCGAGGAGAGGGTGTTTTGCCGCCCACGGTTGGCGCCCATGATTTATGAATTGGGCTGACAGGTAGGGCGGTTGTGTCACGTCTGATGGAAGTTACACATCTGCCCCTATTTAAAATATAAGCCTACATCGATTTCGGACGAGGAGAGTTTGTTTTGCCTCCCACCGTGTATGAATGGGGAAATGGAGGAAGAGACACATGTATTTCGGACGAGGTTGAATCAAATGTGTTTGCCCGCCCACATTTGGCGCCCACCGTGTCTGAATGGGCTTAGAGGCCGTCGTGTCACGTTTGATTGAAGTTACTAGTCTACCCCTATCGACAGTAGTGTAAATCCTGTCGATAAGGATGTCAAGTGTCAGGGGTAGACAGTAATTTCCATCTCGCAAACACTTGCTTCGAGCAGCCCACAAATTATAGTGGGTGTTTAGCCGCTTCGTTCAAAACTTGGGAGAATTAGCATTCACGTTTGCCCTGGGACCTGGCAAACTAAATTCAAATCCAATTTGTATTCGATTACGAATATCAACATATAATTATATGTTTTGTTATTTATTTCTTCTAAACCACAACAAAGATTTATTCCACCTTTATATATGATTATGATTTAGAAATGTCGTGATCTTCGAATTCAGTAGGTTGGATACACTGTGAGTCCAACAGTTATTTAATCCAATACAATATGCTCACATGACAAACAGTTCACCTTATGTCAATCATACAAGTTCTGAGGATTACCTCGACTAAAAAATTCAGATCATTACAACACATGGACAACATAGGGGGTCTTGCAGCATAATCCATTCAGAGACATGACACAACATGCAAGTACAATAATCTAATGAAAATTTCAACTGGTATCTAAAGAAGAACCGGGATTATCTTGGTCTTCAGATAGCAGAAACAATAGGACCTCCTCCGTCTTCAAATGCAACATTATTACTTCCTCCAATTCTTGGGTTGCTTGCATAATGCGTGCCGCTAATTCCGCAATTTCCAGCCTCAAGATAAATATTACCTCATTCATGGCAGCCACACCATCTCTTTCTGCCTCTAGTAGAGCCTCAAGCACTATAATATCTGTGCTTAGCCTACTCTCCGGCGGTGTTGCCTCTGAACTGCTACCATCTGGTAACATGGATGGCGCACTGCTTCCACGAATAGATTCTGGGGTTGTACATTGTGTCGTAATGTGAACGGCATCCTGAAAGGTTTCCGCTAGACATCAGTAAGAGATAGTTATCGTATGATCCAGTTAGTAAGATTACATGGTAAACGATGGACGAATTATTGCCGAGCATGGCAAACTATATTTAAATGGTTCGAAGCAGCATCAGCCAAAAAGAAATTAAAATGGTAAGATGAAACTAGGGATGTAAGTGGCAAATAAACGAAATCCGCAGTCCCATCTAGTTAGTTTTTGCTACCTCCCTAGTTCATTTTCCTCAAAAAAACAAAAACTCTTTTGAACTATCATACCACTAGTGGACTTTAATCGGGATTAAACCAGACCCAGTTGACATCCCTAGTTGAAAGGGAGTGTACAACCGCTATATTTAAGTTGCCAAGGCATCTAAGCAGTTGAAATAATCTGAGAAAGCACTTAACAGTGTGGCCTCATATAAACTACGAAGACAGTCTTGTGATGAAGTTGAGAGGAAAAGTTAAGGACTCAAATGAAATAGGCATGCATTTCTTTATGATAGTATAGCAGGCACTGCTGACAGATTGGCCAACTCAGGTATAGCGTAACAACGAATAAGCATTCGAATCAAGCAATAGAGCAAAGCAGACAACTGAACTATTTGTTATTTGGTAGGATTACACGTTTAGGGCACAAGCCAAGAAAGCAGCCCACTCGCATTACATTTCACATGTACTAAAACACACTGGCTTACCATATGTTGCTGTGAAGCCAAGTTGCTATTGCAATGTTCTTTGAAGATATCGTCAGCATCCCGTAGTTGCAAATCTAGTTGTTGTAGTTTATTCTACACCATCTATTTAGGTAAAATTAATTTTAATCGCATGCACTGGTCCGAATTGATCATCAATGGTTCATCTAAACTAATGAAAGAAGGGTGTGTGCATACACGACAATACTCCCTCCGATTCTTTTTACTTTGCGTATAACTTTTTCTCAGTTTTCTCGTATTAGTATGCGTGTTGCCGAGTCCTAGCGCTGGTTTCCTTTTGTGCCCCGCCCCATCCGCCTCTACCCTAATTAATTGACAAATTAGTCTAGAAAAATTAAACCAGTACCCTCCTTGGTATGCGGGTCAAGAGTTATGCGCAGAGTAAATAGAATCGGAAGGAGTATATCTGCTTCCCTCTATTTTTATGCTTGTTCGAGGTGCCAGCCCCAAAAGAACAAATATTTTGCTTGATGGGTTTGGCAGCTCCATAATTAATAGAAGCATCAAATTAGTCATGCAACTTGGGAAGATCAAGAACACACAAACAAGTAATGAACAGAGGCTCGGAGCAGTGATGTAATAGCTAGCATCAGAAAATGTAGGCTAAAACGAACAAAAAGAAGCGGAACCACATGCTAGTTTGCTGATGTGTAATTAAGCATAGAGAACATTAAGTAGTGTGATGGAACCAACAGGTGGCATCAGAACAAAACTAAATCATATTAACTATATGTGCACTGGTATGTAATTTAGCACATGTAACATGTCCACTGCCAGAAGAATGGCCCTACAGGTGCAAGCAGAATAACGCGTCTCATGAAAAACTGAATGATGCCCTGAAGAAATTCAAAGGTGCGATGCTTATGCTAGGAAAGTGAACGTAGGCGCCGGCCGTTGGATAATAGTACCTGATTCTCGGCGGTGTATGGGTATCATTGTCATACTTGATACCTAAGGATCGTCGATGGTGCTCGTGTTGCGGTTGAGTTTGGGCCGGCTGTCGCCGTCGCTGAAGCGCCTTCGGTGCTACGGTTGCGGCGCATGTTGACATACAAGAAAGCTCATCTGTGGTAAGTGAACAGTTGCATGATAAAGAGAAAAACCGAAGGAGTACAAATTGAAATAACCTGCTGAGGCTGCGGCATCGGTAAAGCAGGGTCGGTGGAGTTGAATATGGCGTCCGTGGAACGGGTCCGGTGCAGTGGACGAAGGCTTCGGCGGGCGCGTTGTACAGTGCTTTCGATGAGGCGGATTTGTTGAGGCGGACGAGGGCTTGTATGAAGGGCCAGCGAAGGGGCGCACGAGGGAGTCAGTGAAGGGCCTATGCTGTGGTGGACGACGGTGCCAGTTAAGCAGATCTGGTGCGGTGGACCATGATGGCGGTCAAGGAGATCTTGAGCGGTGGAAAAGCCAGTCGCTGAACTGGCTCCAGTGAAGTGGTTAGTTCGCAGTTGGGGGTTCCAAGGTGCGGAAGGTAGATCCAGCGGGGTGTGAGGTCCACCGCTGCGGCGGAGGACAAGATTCGGCGGCTTGCCGTGGTTGGGGGGTCGGGGAGGGGAAGGGGAGGGGCTCTGGGGAAGAATGTTGGGGGCAAAGAGGGGGAAACAATGGAGTTACCAAAGCAGCCTTTTCCATTCATGTGGCAGGGGTAAAACAGGAATATCGCAGGGCTAAACTTTCAGGCGCGTGATATTTCGATGTGAGTGGGAAGTTCGAAAGATTTTGGCGCCTAAAATTATAAGTATTCTGCTCTCGTACAGCCGACTATGATATCATGGCCGATAATTTGTTTGTTTTGCACGCAAAAAAATGTGCAAGTTTTGAAAATCAATGTCTCCATCTCGAAACTTAGATTGTCCATTCAATTCAAATATGGATCATTGAGCTACTACAAGCAAATACCATCATACTTTCCAATTCAAATGAAATTCCAAATGTGTTTATCCTAAATATGATGACAAAAGCAAAAATGTGTATGTGTATGAATAAAGTGGATGATTATAAAGTTTGAACATGCCCGTATGTGTATATATCTAGGTTTGATATATGAATTTGAAATCACAAAATCCCAGCTTAAAAAATTTACCTCCGTTTAAATGAATTACAAAAGCTAATGATGGAGTCGAATTCCAAAATTCCAATCTTAGGTTTGTAATTCTGGTACATCAAGGTATATCACGCATGTTCAAAAGTATCGTTATCTCATAGTACAAACTGTGAAACAAATTGATCAACCATGAGTGCACAATATCTCAATTACGCTAAAGTCCCTCAAATATAGACACCTCACTCTTTATCTGAAGTCACCCCCCCCCCACCACACACACACACACACAGAGAGAGAGAGAAGTCGTTCTCTCCCCCAAAAACCAACACACAAGCACATTAACACCCCACTCTGTTGTAAAGTCCGGACCCCAACATAGGTCTCTATCACTTTGTCTCTCGGGCATGCACACATCTCTTCCCTCACTCTCTAGGTCTCCCGCTATCTCTCTTACCCAAGCACACACACTATGTAGAGTGTATATTTCCCATACGCTCAAAACGTCGCCCCCAAACGTCTATCTCCCTAGTTTTGTGGTTCTCACGCACTCACCTCACACACCACCCCCACTGCAAACAAGCACACTTTGTCTCCTTGTGCACCACTCTCCTCTTTCTATCTCTCCCACATGCGGACCCGCCCCAGCTCCTTCCCTGTATACATATATGTCGTGACTGCATAGCTCCCTAATGTATAATCGTTCTCGATTTCGCACATTGTTCTCTACACCATCTATTCTAGCTCTCTCATGAAGTCCCTATCACACACACGATGACTCGCTGCCCTTGCGTCTCCGTTCATAGGCCAATTTCAGACAACATGAACATTGTCTCCCTATCTATACGCCATTTATGGACACAAACGACCCCTCTCTCTCTCTCTCCGTCGCTAGCTCTATCTTTCTCTCGCTCTCACACCCCTCTCCCACACACACACTCGATGTCTCTTCCAAATAGTCTGCTCCCCCCACCCGCACCCGTGCTATCTCGCTACTACACATGTCACGCCATTCGCCCTTCCCTTATACTACACTTCTAGGAAAAGGGCTATAGATGGAAATGACACTAATGGCGCACCAGATATGTGGTGCGCCATTAGTATATACTAATGGCGCACCATGTGTTGGTGCGCCATTAGTGTCCAAATACTAATGGCACACCACATCCACGGTGCGCCATTAGTAACAATTTTTTTTCATTTTTTTTCAAAACTAGTAATGGCGCACCGTGGGAGTGGTGCGCCATTACTAGTTAAACTAGTAATGGCGCACCACATCCACGGTGCGCCACTAGTAAATTATTTTCAAATTTTTTTTCCAATTTTTTTTCAAAACTTAGTAATGGCGCACCAGTGGACAGTGCGCCATTACTAGTTAAAACTAGTAATGGCGCACTATCAACTGGTGCGCCATTACTAAGTTTTTCTTTTAAAAA
>NC_041388.1:78994983-79018000 GCF_002162155.2 Triticum dicoccoides
AAATGTCCAAAAAATAAAAGAAAATAAGTTTCCTATGTGATATGTGGTCTAGTTGTTGGGAAAATTTACAAATATGAATTTCGACTTTATTTGCAAAATCTCTCTGAAATTTGTAAAATGGGCATAACTTTTGCATACGAACTCGGATTAAAAAGTTTTTTATATGAAAAATCATCTACTCGAAAAGTTATGGGGCTTTTAAGATCTGGAGTGAAAAAAATTCAAAAAATTTCAAACTTACTAGTGGCGCACCATATGCTAGGTGCACCACTAGTAACAGGAAAAAATTGGTTTCGAAATTTTTTTTGAATTATTTTTCAAAATATGATACGTAATATGACCGGGAAGTTTGAAATATTTTTTCAAAATTTCATCATACTCATGAACAGGAAAAAAGTCCTAGACATCAGCAAGGTTTAATAGAATATATCAACAAGTGCCTGTGAAGTGAGGTGGTGCTGGGGTTGGATAGAACTATGAAGTTAAGCGTGCTTGGGCTGGAGAAGTGTGAGGATGGGTGACCTTCCGGGAAATTTGACCACAGAGTGCGATTTGACCTAAGATTAAGCCATAGTGACCCGAGATTAATAAAAAAATTTGAATTTTTTTTTTAAAATTGAAAAAAAAATTATTACTAATAGCGCACTTCTATGTGGTGCGCCATTACTAAGTCAGATAGTAATGGTGCACCTCTAGGCATACTAATGGCGCACTACTGGTGTGCCATTAGTATCTGGTATACTAATGGCACACCAGTGGTGCGCCCTTAGTAAAAAAATACTAGTGGCGTGATACTAATGGCGCACCAGTAGTGCGCCATTAGTACGCAAAACTGGTGCGCCATTAGTAGGCCTTTTCCTAGTAGTGCTAGGTTTACATCATCAGTGGTCTCTCTACTCCACATACACTCTGTCCCTCTCACACACAAACGCGTGCACAAACACACACAAACACGCACAAACACCCATTTACCTGGATCCTCATCTCTCCTCAGGTCTGCATGTGTATCTCACACACTCACTCTCTAATTATGTATATGTGTCTCCACGTTACACAACACAAAGCCCCATGTACATGTCTCTCTCTATCCTCCACACACATAGACACAAAGAATCTGTTATCATTGCCTCAGTCTCTAACATATCACACATGCATTCCCTCTCTCTCTCTCTCGCAAACACGCTCAACAAGGATTTCCCCATGAATAACTTACCGTCTATTCATGAATAGTCGTGGCAGTACGGCGAACACGAGACGTGAAAATAATAAATCTACACGTGCTTAGACCACCTAGTATGACTACTAAGACTAGAGCAAGCCAAAAAGCGCGCCGCCGTCACCCCCTCCTTGTCGACGACAGGAAAAACTTCGTTTTACACAGTCAAGAAGTCATTGTGCTAAGGCCCCACATGCCGATGCGTTGAATAGAATGTAGATGCTAGTTTACGGATGCAAGTATTGATAATATGTTTGTATCTCCATACTTATATTTCTTCTCTTATAAAAAACCGAGTTGGTGATGATGGTACGTGTGTCATATTGCAATATAGACCGTCCGATCTATATCTGACGGATGGAAGTTAAACTAAAAGATACCCGCACCCCTCCCCACATTTGCAGACAAGGCCTTCCCTTGTTCATCCTTATCTCCAACAAACCTCATTGTTGAGCAATTAAGAAAGGAAGCCTCTGGAACAAACTGGCCTGGTGGCCGCTGCCAGCGTCGTCAATCCCCATGCCTCCGCTCAGTTCGACCACCAACCACCACCACACCCCACTCCACTTCACCTTATCTCATATTTCTCGAGATATCATTAGTTTTTACACATGGGATTACTCCCGCAAGGGTCAATCACAACAAGTGTTTTATAAAAAAAATGCATATTGATGTTCCGTGCTATGCACGGATCTTGCTAGTACTCCTACACAAGACTAAGTTGGTTATGCTGGTGTGTCTGCCATCCGTCGTTTCTGACCATTAGATCTACATCTAATGATTGTGAGGTAAGTTGTTGCCTTTTCTCACCAACATCCCACTTGTCTACCAATTTGTAGAAAAACCCATAATTAGTATCTTAAAACCAACCACATCCCTCCCTGACCTCACCAAAACAGCCCAAGGAATATATTCTAATTGAAACATAATATATCTCTAGTGACATATGTATATCAAAATTAGAGTGTTTTGTACCAAGTTTGTGAATAAGTATTATTCTAATTATGATTCATTGCAACGGACATGAACATTGCTAGTATATCCAACCATGCATTTCTTTTCCTAGTATTCCATAGTTTCGAGTTTTCCATCAAGATATTAGTCACTCATGGTTGATATTTACTTTCAATCATGTACACATGTGCACTATGTAACTAGCCTTGCTTATTGGCTTCCAAAGCTTAACTTCCACTCCTACTTACAATATGTAGAGTATTTAACAAAAAACTACCACTTTCAACCAGCCCTAGGAGGAATCTATTGTACAAAAAAAGTGAAAACATACCCAAAATTTCTTAATCCACGCCAAAAACTACCTAGTACTCCTACCGATTAGGTTCGTTTAAACCCATTTATGACAGGGTTGCCCCACATGTCCGTGCTAACGAGGCAGCTTAAACCAACACATTTTGTTTGACCGTTGACACGAGGGACCCACATCTGACCTTCTATCCTATTATTCCCCCTCAAATCATTATTTTTCCTGAACATTACTTCAAACAGTACTGATGCGTGTTCGTCGGTGGCGCCGGTGATGAGCGAGTGGGCCGCCGCTCCGCCGGACGGGCCGGACACCGCGCTGGCCTCCGCACGGGTTGGCAGGCTGGCCCGAGCGTGACTCACGAGTGAGCAAGCCGCCGCGCTGGCCTTCGCTCGAGCCAGATGGCTGGCCTTAGCGCGACGCGCGCGAGCAAGCCGCCGCGCTGCCTTGCCAATCGAGCTAGCAAACCTTGCAGACAAGCAGCTGGACGGAGCTATCTTGGCTACCTAGCGGCCACGACATTGGCTCCGCACCGCCGGCGGTTTTGACCGCGCCTTCTGCCGTCGGCGGTAGCTGCGTCCCATGGCCGAGGATGACTAGGTGGACGGGCCGGAGGTAGGAGGTCACTCGAGGATTTTTGTTGGTAAGAGCATGTACAATGGTTGATAAGGTAGTCTTATCTTAAGTCTGTCACGTATGCAAGTGGTAGTTGTTTCTTGGCATTTTAGTGGTTTCTTGCATTATTAGAGCAAGTACGATAGAGTTGAGTCAGCGGGCTATAAGAAATAAACTACTACAACATGTTGGCTATAAGATGGGCTATAGATGACATGGCACTGGCTTATAGCCAGCAGCTGGCTATAGTATTACCCATGCTCTTAGGGGTTTCTTGTAAGGAACAATGTATGTACTACTAGTGACAAAAGGCGATTCTAGGTTGCGTTGTACTCCAACGAGTACTACTAGTGGTCACGGGAGTGTATACCTCGTTTTGTGGGTTCGATCCCGGCCAAACGCACGGCGGCCTTTTTTTAAAAATAGTACTACTACACTTCGCTGCGAGCCAATATTTTACATGGGTAGTTTGAGTTTTGAAGTCAAACTACCACGCGGCCCCACAATCTGGGTGCACTGGACAGCCTAGCTACGTGAACGGGTTTTCCTTCCCAACATCCCGTGGCTCGCGTGCTCGCCCCAGCCGCACCTTGCTTGCAGCTTCCAGCTAGTAGCATATTTAACCTAGCGCCTCCCAATTAAGCCCGAGGAGCCGGAAAAGCCTGGCGGGGCATTGGGAACTGTGCAATATGGCTCTGTACGTAAAGTGCTCTACTACTACTCTATAGCTTGTGGCGTTGCATGCATGGACTTCACTCCATTATCGGCTCTACCATCAAAGAAATTCCTCTTGCCGTGCTTTTTTTGAAACGGAGGCAAAAGCTTTGCTTCATCTCATTCATAAAGAAGGAACTACTAACAAAGTTCGACGAGATCCATTACACCACCACAAATGGAAGCGAAAAGCCTAGTCTCACTGTATCAAATAACTCAAATGTTCTGCCCCCGCAGTAACCATCGCTGATAAACAGGCTGCTAGTGTGTCCATGAGAGGAGCGGCTGAGTAGGCTAGCTACGTGAGAGGAGCGGCTGAATAGAGCACCGAGAGTACCCACTAGGCCACTACGCAGGTGTACTTCCCCTGCATTGATAGTACAACAATGGTTCTAGAGAACAGTAGTACCCTCCACTTCCAACTGTAGCTCCTTGGCCCTGAGATTCAATAGTTCAAAACTGGTGCACTATACTAGACTAGACTAGAAGTACAATACATCGCACTACTAGTTAAGAAAAGTAGTACTCGTACTGCTACAGTACGAGTATATACTCCTCCGTCACATGATGTAAGATGTTTTTTGACACTAGTTGGCGTGTACAAAAAATGGCAAAAACATACCCAACATTTCTTAATCCACGCCAAAAATTACTACCTAGTGCCAAAAATTTCTTACTAGAGCTATTATTTACAGTATAATGCAATCCCATAACGTTCCATAATCCCTTTCTTTCAGAAAAAATCTCTTCTGGAGAGAAGATTGCTATCTCCACGCGAGCTTCTCATAGGCCAGCACCACCGCATGCAGTCATGTGAGAGAGAGGGAGACATCCATGCAGCATGCAGAGAGAGGAGAATGCGGGCGGACAGCCAATGGGCTGCATGGGGCATTTATATCTGCTAACTCCCCCCATCCATGCGCCAGGGGTATTTCCATCCAGAAAGCATGCAGCGAGCCCCTGCCTTGGTATCCGGGTCTCCTCTTATGCGCAGAGTAAAAAGAATCGGAGGGAGTACTAGTAGTAAATAATGGCCTCACCCCTTCGCTGAGGAATGATCTATAGTTGGATGGGACGAGGCCCTATGGTTACTACGCTCTTGTCTCCTCCTCGTCAGTTCCCCTCCCCCCGAAGAGAAGGCAGTTCGTCGCTGCTCCCATGGATTCTCTAGGGGGTTCTCCTCCTTATCAGGGCTGGGAGACCTTGGACAACGATCCTATGGGAGAAATCGCACGCTGCTCCGACGTCCTCACAGCCGCAAGACTCGGTGCTTCCTGCACCAACTTTTTCAAGACGCTGCTTAAACAGGCCATGCTTGTTGGTGTAGCGACCCGAACTGAATGGATCAAGTCTCTATGCTTAAGCGTCATCCCTGGATCGGTATGCTGACACACACAGTACTCGAGGATTTATAACAGAGGTAAATCACATGTAAAAGTAACATAAATACTATTACCTCGATCCAAAATAGCGGAAGTAACAAGGTTGTGGATTCCCATCAATACTAACGACAAAGTTGAGTGTAGAAATCATAACCCTAACATATCACTTACTCATTGTAAGATAATCCTGCAACAGGAGACGTTGTAGCCACAAAGGGTCAGTACATTGAATGTACTGGCAAATTCACACCATAGAGAGAAATGATGAACAATGGCTATCACTACATGCATATATGGCTGGTGGAAAAGCTCTATGGTTATAAGGTTTTTGCGAAAAGCTAATTTTTCCCTACTGCAAAGAAATAAATTTTATTTAACTATCATGGTGGTTGTTGAACATTGAGAATGGTTGACAGCATTCTCAATCCCAATTAAGTAACATCATTAAACCAAACAAACTTAATTTAAAGTAACATGATGAGATTCACATGATAATACAAGTACTAGATACTCAAGACGTCCATAACCGGGGACACGGCTAATCATGATTAGTTTATACACTCTGCAGAGGTTTGCGCACTTTTCCCCACAAGACTTGATCTCCTCCGTTGGGATTCTCGCACTGCATGGTGTTTGAGAAATGGATGACTGAGACATAGTCTTTCAGAAGCGCTAGCACCTTACGACCGGGTAGACCGTTACACCTACTTTCCCCTACATCTGCTAGTCTACCACTATAAGAGTTCGCACAACTTAGTCAACTATGATAGAGCCCGTAGTAGCTTGTGGCTGCACACGGAAGTTTCTAGTATGAATAATCTCATGATCTCTTTGAGCCTGGGTGGCGGTCCATAAAAAGCCAGGCAATCCTGGAATACCCAGGTGCCTAGACAGGCAATCGCTGGAATACCCAGGTGCCTCAATCCACCCAGATGTGTGTTAAAGTTGCCACCTTAAGTAAACCATTAATTAACAATCTCACATCTGTTATGAAATTCTCTCAAACCCAATCCACCTTTACGAGCATAGCATGGCGATATAAGCATAACGTAATAGTAACTCCCAAGGTTTGAATGCAAGGCAATAGGTTCCTACCTCATCAACTACTTCCCGATACCCCCATGTTATCAATCCTACTCATGCAATGTTTGAGGGTTGAAACTAATGCATAAAAAACTGGGTATGAAAAGGGATATGATCAAAGTGTGAACTTGCCTGCAATGTTGATGAAGATGATTTGCACTCAAAACTCTTGATATTTCTACTCGTCACACTCCGGTCAATCTATCGTAAGCACGCAATAGTAACCACACATAAGCAATCACTCAAAAAAATCAGTAAGAACGAAGAAGATAATTCGGAAAACATCAAAACAAAGCAAATAACTCTTGCAACATAAAGCAATTTCTAACAGTACCAAAATTATGTGAATTTGGCCTTATCAGAAAGTTTAGGTCAAGAGCTTCGATTTGCAAAAAGAATCAACTCAAACGGAGTTACGAAACTCAAGTTACGATCAAACGAAGTTTGAATACAAATCTGGTCTAATTCAAATTTTTAAATTTTCAAAAACATGTTTGAGTTGTTTTACTGGATAGAGGAGATCATAACGAAGACGTGGGCATTGGTTTCGTTGGATTTGGATCAACGATTAAAAAGATGTGATCGTTTGAAGGACAGGGACTAATCTGTGAAGAAATTTATCACGAATAGGTCCCTGGCCGAAAGCTAAAAGTAAAAGGAAAAGACTAAATCACGAACGTTCGTTACCTAGCGCTAACGAATGAATTCATTCGCTGTGAAGGGATAAATATCAAACATTCTCTGAATAGGACTAACCACAAAGAAGAAAAAACTATCTAGAAGGAAAAACCGAAGAAAACCAGATCGGGTTTTTTTGCGGGTCTTTACCGGTCGGGGCAAATAAACCGGCGGCGGTGGCAGTTTAGATCGGGGGAGCGGCGGCTCCGGCGAGGGCGGTGTGCTCCGGTGCGGCTGCTGCTGCGCGAGCGGCGGGGTGCGGCGTAGGCGATGGCAGCGGGCGGCGGCGCTAGCAGGCGGCGGCGCAGGCGAGCAGTGGCGCGGGTGGCGATGCTAGCAGGCGGCGGCGCACGCGAGCAGCGACGCGGGCGGCGATGGGATTCGGGAGGCGGCGGCTCGGGAGGAAAGGAGTGGCGGCGGATCTGGGGTGGCACATAAATAGCGGGAATGGGGAAGCAGTGGCGTGGAGGAGGGGAAAGGGAGGAGGCGGCGGCTTCCGCATGAGGCGCAGCGGCGGCGATGGCGTGCGGGAGGCGGAGTCGGGGATGAAGGCGGCGGCGCACTAGGCCTTGGCCTGGCTTCGGCTGGGCCGGCCCAATCGGCGGAAAGGTTTAAAAAAACATTTTTCAAGGAAAACAAAAATAAAACCAAAATAAATAAAATTTTTACATAGACATATAATATATCAAAATTTGTGGAAAAAGATTTTCTACAACCTGAACATTTTCCTGGAGTCAAATAAAATCCAAACAAATTCAGATAATTCAAAGAGTGCTACTAGTCTAATAAAATCCAATCAAAATCATTTTAAAAATACCAAAATTAATTCAAATTTATTTCTCTCCAATTTGCTGTTGTAGGGAATCATGTTACCCTATTTTCCAATTATTTTTATTTTGGAGAAAAATAATTTGAATAAAACTCAAATAACTCCAAATTGGAAATAAATTCAAAGAGGGGCTTTGAATTTAATTCTTTGAAACTCACAACTCATATTTCATATGTTTTGAAGAAGTCATTTCATCTTCACTCTTGAAAATCATTGAGTTGCATAAAGTTTCTAGATTGGAAATATTTTCTAAATGAAATTCAAATGTTTTCAAAAACCCTTGTCATTTAAATAAATGGAAGAATTCATGTTATCTTCTCTCTGGGGTTTTGTGATGAAAAGGATTTGAATCCAAGGAGATTAGAAAGCAAAGATGAAAGTTTGGGAAAGTTCTTTTATTCCCTCTCATTTAACTTTCAAAAAGGTTTCAAATTCACTCACTTTCAATCAATCAATCAATCAAATCCATCTATTTATTATAACATATCAAAATTTAGAATTTTGGGATGTTACAGACCTACCACCCTTAAAATGAATCTCGTCCTCGAGATTCGGAGAGGTTAGCAAGAATTAGGTTAGGGGTTGGGGTCTCCTCAAAATCCATTGATCATCACACGGGGTCTGGGGTGCTACCACCCTTAGAAACGTCATTACGATCCCATCAATACTCATATACTCCATCCTTATTCTTGACAGTGCCAGTCTTCTCAGATCTTCAGGATAATTCCTTTTCAGGGCTCTTTCGGTAGCGGCATAACCTTTTCCTCAATTCTTCTGTCTTTCATCTCGGTAAGGTTCTTCCGAGACTGGGTCTTCTTAGCTGACGGGTCTGATGCCAATACTAAACAGCTATCGATATCTTAGGGTGGTCAACAATTTATGGCTTCTCTTGCAGGAACTGGGTCTGGGTTGAATCTCACCGTATAACCTACGGTTGGCAAAAGCTGCCTTGTACCAGGGAAAATTGCTATACCATTCTAAGGTTCAAACAAGGTTTAATACCATCATCTCTCTACTATAGGTAAGTCACTCAGATTTACCATCCCATATAGCAAGGCGAATAATAAGAGTAAGTCGGTATGGTGATCAATCCATCCCGCACCCAAATCATTACCATGTATACGTTTTAGCGAATCTCGCATTCTAACACTCCATCATCCTCACAAGCATTGCAGAATTTCTCTTGTCAATGAATTGGGTTCGGAAAATCCATTGATTCTGCAAGCCAAACAAACATCTATCGTTCCTTCACAACTCTCAGGTTTTGCGTTACTCCTATAAAATTGTCTGCCGATAAACGTCGTATCATCCTCCAGGGTTTTTCCTTCAGTAAGAATGTGCTTGCTTCTTGCCAGGTCCTGGGTCCTGTGGGTTATGGCCCATCTCCTCACTTGTAGTCCTTGAACTTATCATCGGGCAACTGATCATTATTCCAACTTCCAACTTCCTAGTATTCTTAAATCCATCCAATTGTACTGTCTTCCTTCCTTCTATTGGCACCAAACTAGGACATGATTACTCAAACTCATCATGGAGTTTCCATTGATCCATATTTCCGACATCATACCTCCTTTATATCCAATAGTAATTTTTCTCTTCATCCTCATGGGATATCCCTCATACCAAGATAAAAACTTATACTTATGGAGTCCATATTCCACTTCGTGGAACATCATTATCCTTTCCATGGTCAAGCGTCCTTACAGGGGAATATTGGCCATCTCTGCATGGCACTTCTACAACTGGGAAACGTGAAACACATCATGAATTCCTGACAGTCCTTCGGGTGACTCCAACTTGTTGGCCACTTCTCCCATACGCTCCAAAACTTGGTATGGTCCTACAAATCTCGGGGCTAACTTTCCCTTAACTCCAAATCGTTTAACTCCTCGCAGAGGGGGCACACAAAGACATGCTCTTTCTCCAATTTCATAGACTACCGCCTTGCGTTTTTGAGTCTGTATAACTCTTCTGTCTAGACTGAGCTACCTTCAGTCTATCTCGAATCAACATAACATTCTCTTCTGACTCCTTGATCACAGTTGGTCCAAACAACTGACGGTCTCCAACTTCATCCCACATACTCTTGGGGTATCACACATATCGAGACAAAACTCGTATTCATTTTGTCTGAAATCCACTCAGTGGAGTATCCTTATCTTTTCCAGGGGTCAAGGGTTCTTACAGGGTACTACCACCCTTAAAATGCACAAATCTTCCATAGAACATATTTCTCATATCTTCAGAAATGGTCAAAATCCTTCTTCATAGAGTAACAACTCATAAAATCCATATCAGTACCAACGATGCTAACTTTATTCACTCTCAATTGATTACAATCTCTCGCTTTTCCATTACATGTCTCAACTCAACACCTCAATATAAAAGAAAATGTTCTCACTTCTATTACTCCATTTCTTTTGTTGCAAACTCAACTATCTAGCACAAGTTTCCTTCTCCTTGGGCATTCTCTGGCAAAGTGCCCAGCTCCATTACAACTAAAACATATTACTTCTGACAAGTATCGAGGTTCCCTTTTTGGGCAACTGTTGAGGTAGTACCCTGACTCCTTGCACCTGTAACAGGTGATATGACTCAAGTCCCTCCTGGGCTCCAATCGGTTTCTCTTCCTGGACTTTTCTATTCCAATTAGGGCTTCTATTTCCTGTGGGTCATTGTTGGTGTCAAAACCGGCGGATCTCGGGTAGGGGGTCCCGAACTGTGCGTCTAGGCCGGATGGTAACAGGAGGCAAGGGACATGAATTTTTACCCAGGTTCGGGCCCTCTTGATGGAGGTAAAACCCTACGTCCTGCTTGATTGATATTGATGATATGGGTGTTACAAGAGTAGATCTACCACGAGATCAGAGAGGCTAAACCCTAGAAGCTAGCCTACGGTATGATTGTATGTTATGATTGTTGTCCTACGGACTAAAACCCTCCAGTTTATATAGACACCGAAGAGGGTTAGGGTTACACAAGGTCGGTTATAAAGGAGGAGATATCCATATACGTATTACCTAGCTTGCCTTCCACGCCAAGTAGAGTCCCATCCGGACACGAGACAAAGTCTTCAATCTTGTATCTTCATAGTCTAACAGTCCGACCAATGGAGTAGTCCGGCTGTCCGGAGACCCCCTAATCCAGGACTCCCTCAATAGCCCCTAAACCAGGCTTCAATGACGATGAGTCCGGCGCGCAGTTGTCTTCGGCATTGCAAGGCGGGTTCCTTCTCCGAATACATTACAGAAGAAGTTGAATACGAGGATAGTGTCCGACCCTGCCAAATAAGTTCCACATTCCACCACAGAGAGAATAATGCTTTCGCAGATCTAATCCGCTAGCTTGTTTTGGCAACATGACGTTACGTCATGGCCCGGTGATTATTCAAACCATTTTTAACCAGCTCCGCACATAACGCGAGGCAGTTTTTCGACACGTCTTGTCAAAGCAGAGATCGTGTCCCCTTATTACGGGATTCTCATTAATACGGGCGTGAGTAACCCAACCGCACCATCAATTGCGGCGCTTGGGGGATAAGCGAGTTTTACTAGGCAAGTGGGGATGTTTAATTTTGTCCGCCCATATAAAGGGATAAGGATTCACCTTTCTATCCACGCCTTCTTCCTCCTCTGCTCATCCGCTCCCGCATACTCGAGCTCAAGCGCCCAAGTCCTCACTTCCATCTCAACCTTCTCCAACCATGTCCGGAGCGGGAGGCAAGTGGATGGTCTCCTCCTTCGTGGAGGGAGACGTCAAGAAACTGAGGAGAGTCGCATGCCTGCACGACGACATCGCGCACCGGCTCCCAGATGAGGGACAGCTCATCCCCACCCCCGAGCCCCATGAGAGGGTGGTATTCCTCACCCATTTCCTCCGCGGACTGGGATTCCCTCTCCATCTCTTCGTCCGGGGGCTCATGTTTTATTACGGCCTGGATTTCCACGATCCGGCCCCAAACTTCATCCTCAACATCTCGGCGTTCATCGTCATGTGCGAGGCCTTCCTCCGCATCAAGCCCCACTTCAGCTTATGGCTGAAGACCTTCAATGTCAAGCCAAAGGTAGTGAGCGGCCGCCAGGAGGAGTGCGGAGGCGCCATGGTGGGCAAGATGCCCAACATCACATGGCTCGAGGGCACCTTCGTGGACACAATAAAGGGGTGGCAATCGGGGTGGTTCTATATCACCGAGCCGCGGGACCCCGCATGGGTAGCGGCCCCCGATTTCCGATCTGGCATCCCCATGCGTCTCACCTCCTGGAAAGAGAAGGGCCTGTCCTAGGGTAATTCAAAAGAGCTGACCGGACTACAGTCATGTATTCAAAACATGGTGGATAAGAAGCTCAAGCTTGTCAACATAGTCCAGGTTATGCTCGTTCGCCGGATACTCCTGTGACAACAACGAGAGTTTACCTTGTGGGAGTTCAATCCAGCGCAGCATCGAACTCTGAACAGGCTCTTTGACACGACTCATGAAGATGCCTGGAGGGTGCTGTTCAAGGGCGCCGTGGCCCCTCCCCCCATTACTGAGGATCACAGATTCAGCGCGAAGCGCCACGCCAGTGCGGTAAGTTGTTTTACCTCTTACAGGATATTTTTATATATATATATATATAGATTGGCTCTATGAGGGATCTAAACTCCCGTAATTTTGACAGGACTGGCAGAATATGGCCAGGCAGATTGACTGTCCGGCTCCCTTGCCCGAAGGCCCCGCAGACGCTCTTCTAACAAAGATGCTGACTCCAGCCCCTTATAAGGTGCCGGAGAAGACCAAGAAGGACAAGGGAGCTCGAAAGAGTTCCCGATGCCAGGCGTCGTCGGACTCACTGTCTGATGACTCTGCGGTGCACTCTTCCCCCGAAGACGAGGAAGAGGAAGAAGAAGCTCCCCCACCGACTGGGGGAGACAAAAAAAGGAAGGCCGCCCCAACCGGGGAGGCCGAAGGGTCCAAGAAGGGAAGGAGGCTCCTTCCGGACAGCTCCACCGCCGCCGACGAAAGTGAAGACGCGTGGTTGCCCAGGGGCAAGCCCCAGGGGAGATCGTAAGTATTTGGATACCAAAGTAACCCATAGGATTCCTTTGTCGCATTACTTTCCCTAACGCCGAACTCAATTGTTCAGGCCGCCCCGAGCCAATATGGAGGTATCCTCGGACGGCTCCCGGGGCGCGTCGGACATGGATACCGCGACGGCCACCTCCCCTCATCCGGCCGACGACACCGAGGTGCTGTCTCAGGAGGCACCAGATCGAGGAGGACAGTCCCGGAGCCGCCTCAAGGCGACCTTCCGGACTCCGGGAGCCAAGGGGACGGGGTCCCCGGAAGCTCCGAGTTCGGCGCTCAGCCGAACACCGCGCCGGACCCTCCAACAAATCCGAGCTCGGGCAGGCGGTCCCCTTCTAAGGAGGGTGAGACACCAGTGCTGTTGACCTCTGTCCACCCAGAGGTGCCGGACACTATGTTGGAAGCACTTCGCAGCGCTTCCATCGAGGAGGATCACCGCACTATCATGAGTGCGGTGATCCAGAAGGTTTAGTCCGCGAAGAGCGGATTGACTGAAGCCTATACTAGCCTTCTAACAGGCTTCGAGGTAAGTATTTCAAAATGTAGTAGAAGTGTTACCGCATAGACAGTAGCCCCTGATGCTGTGTTCGGTGCTCACAAAGAAAAGCCGAACAGAGGATCAAATAATATCGCAGGAGTCTAATATAAGTATGTCAATATGCATATCCAGGCTTCACTGCTGGCGTCCGCCGCACTAACTGCGGAGGTCGCCGTGCTGAAGGAGGCCCTCGAGGGGTCCCAGAAAGAGCTCGACCTTGCTAAGAGGCAGCTCAAGGAGAACAAGGGTAAGTAATACCCCGTCTATAGATATATGTATATAAAAAAGGACGCGATTGCAAAATGATAGGATCATCGTATGTTTGCCAGGGGCCACGACCGAGGTGGCGACCCTGAAGCAAGCATTGTCCCAGGCCGAAGAAAAGGCGGCCCAGGAGCGCACCGAGCGAGAGAGGCATGAGGCTCGGGTGGGCGAGGTGCAGCAAGAGCTCCAAGCTCTCGTGACAAAGCACGAGGCGTTGGAACTTGACTTGAAGACGAGAGAGTCTGAGCTTGCCGTGGCCCATGAGAGTGCGAATAGTGCCAAGGCCGAGGCCCAAAAGGCCCTTCAGGAGATTGACGCGATGAAGAAGATAGCGGCGGGTAAGGCTTTCTATATGCAAAGCAAGCATGTAAACGCGAATTACCGATTACTTACTCGAATCCGGAGCTCTTCAGGAGCATTCGCAGATTTGCCCCGCAGTGTGTCTGATGCCGCATTGTTCTACCAGGCCGAGGACGGAAGCTCGACGGAGAAGCTGTTCTGGTCTCAGTATGCTAAGGCCGAGCATCCGGTGCCAATGAGCGACCAGCTGAAGCAGATGGCCGAGCTACATAAGGCGGCCGATCAGGCCATGAAGGGCTTCATAGTCTGGTTGTGGCCTGGCGACGCCCTTCCGAACAGCTTCTTCGGCCTGGTGAGGCGGCTTGTGGATGCATGCCCACGGCTAGAGGTCGTCAAGCGATCCGTCTGCATTGAAGGTGCACGCCGAGCCTTCACCCGTGTGAAAACGCAGTGTGTTAAGCTAGACGCCATGAAGCTGATCAAGGAGGGGCCACTGGAGGGCAAGGAGCACCGCCACCCCGAGATGTACTATGAGGGTGTTCTACCGGGCGCCCGTCTTATCGCGGATGAGTGTTCACAAAATGTAATATTTGAATGAGACTTGCTCGTTTTTTATCCTTTGTAATGAAAACTTGTTTCATATGCGCTATGCAACGCTTGTGTGAATTTAAAATATTTCCTTCTGTTTGGATGTTTATCCAATCTGAGAGATGGCTAGTCCTCGGCTTCTGCCCCCATGCCACGAGTGCCGGGGTGTTCGGGATAAACCTGAGCACTCTTGTTCCCATGTTTGGGTCCTTCGAGGGAGGTGCTCAGCACAACGAAGAAGGCAACCAGACTAATAATGCTTTATCGCTCTCACTTAGCCATAGAATTCTATAATTTTAAATTTTGGCGAAGCCCCTGATATTCGAAAGGCTGAATTCGGGGCGCGATACAGATAGTGTAATGAGCAAAAGAGTAGGACAATGTCCCTTCCAAGGGCGAGCTGAGGAATTATGTGAAATCTGTAATCCACCTGGGAATTCTGTAGTCGTCGGCCTCCTTGGTTGTTGTATCATGTGTTCGGCAATAGATCTGCCAGACAGTGTTTCCAGAGATTGAAGTCCTGAAAGAAAAAGAAAAATAACCAAACGGGAAGCCCCTGGTGTGGTTTAGGCCGCGTTTTGGAACGTGCCGTAGTTGTGCCTCCCCCTCCCCATCTGTGCCCATGGTATTTTTAATGCGTAATGATGTACGCGTGGCACGAACAATGTCGTTGGGCTGGGATTGGGGTGGCCGTTGTATTGCTACGTGAGCTTAATCGCGCCAGGCGGTCTATTTGTCGATTGCCCCGAGCGCGCTTGAAGGTGTCCGAGCTTTGAAATGCCGAACTGGTAGATTGTCTGGAGAGGCTTCTTTGCGCTTCTGCTGCGAGGGCCGCGGTGTGCTCCTCTGTTCGGAGAGAGCGCTCTGTGTTTCCATTGACTGTAATAACTCCGCGAGGTCCTGGCATCTTGAGCTTGAGGTATGCATAATGTGGTACCGCATTGAATCTAGCGAATGCGGTTCGTCCGAGCAGTGCGTGATAACCACTGTGGAACGGGACTATATCAAAGATTAACTCTTCACTTTGGAAGTTATACGGGGATCCGAAGACCACTGCAAGTGTAATTGAGCCTATGCAGTGGGCCTCTACGCCTGGAATGACGCCTTTAAAGGTCGTCTTTGTGGGTTTGATCCTTGAGGGGTCTATACCCATTTTGCACATTGTGTCCTGATAAAGCAGGTTCAGGCTGCTGCCGCCGTCCATAAGGACTCGAGTGAGGTGAAATCCGTCGATGATTGGGTCTAGGACCAGTGCGGCGAATCCGCCGTGACGGATACTAGTGGGGTGGTCCCTGTGATCGAAGGTGATCGGACAGGAGGACCAAGGGTTGAACTTTGGGGCGACTGGCTCCAACGCATATACGTCCCTGAGTGCACACTTCCGCTCCCTCTTGGGGATGTCGGTTGCGTATATCATGTTCGCTGTCCGCACTTGTGGGGGAAACCTCTTCTGTCCTCGAGTGTGCGGCTGCCGGGGTTCTTCCTCGTCATCGCTATGCGGCCCCTTGTCCTTGTTTTCGGCGATTAACTTGTCGGCCTGCTTGAACACCCAACAATCCCTGTTGGTGTGATTGGCTGGCTTGTCTGGGGTGCCGTGTATTTGGCACGAGCGATCGAGTATACGGTCCAAGCTGGACGGACCCGGCGTACTTTGTTTGAATGGCTTTTTCCGCTGACCGGATTTGGAGCCTTTGAATCCGGCATTGACTGCCGTATCCTCAGTACTTTCGCCGTTAATGCGGCGCTTATGCTTGTTGTGACGCGACCTGCTGTTGTCGTCAGAGGTATCTGAGGTACCATGGTTCTTTGATATGTTGTTACTGTGAGCCAACCAGCTGTCTTCTCCCGCACAAAAGTGTGTCATGAGCGTCGTGAGGGCTGCCATAGATTTTGGCTTTTCCTGACCAAGGCGCCAGGCTAGCCACTCGTCTTGTATGTTGTGCTTGAAAGCCGCTAAGGCCTCCGCATTCGGACAGTCGATGATTTGGTTTTTCTTTGTAAGGAACCGAGTCCACAATTTCCTGGCCGACTCTTCTGGCTGCTGAATTATGTGGCTCAAGTCATCAGCGTCTGGTGGTCGCACATAAGTGCCCTGAAAGTTGTCGAGGAATGCGGCTTCCAAATCTTCCCAATAGCTAATTGAGTCTGCTGGCAAGCTATTAAGCCAATGCCGTGCTGGTCCTTTGAGTTTTAGTGGGAGGTACTTGATGGCATGTAAGTCATCACCGCGTGCCATGTGGATGTGGAGGAGGAAGTCCTCAATCCATACCGTGGGATTTGTTGTGCCGTCGTATGATTCAATGTTTATAGGTTTGAAACCTTCTGGGAATTGATGTTCCATTACTTCATCTGTGAAGCATAAGGGGTGTGCGGTGCCTCTGTATTGGGATATATCGCGACGCAGCTCGTATGGGTCCTGCCCGCTGTGTTCGGCCCGGCCGGATTTGCTTTTTCTGTATCTGGCATGACATTTACCATCTCGTAGAGTGGTGCGCCCTCGTGATGCGTAGATCGATCTTGAGTGCTTTGCTTTGTCCTCCATATGTCTCGCAGGTCTGGCATATCTCCCCATGCCTTTTTATTTGGATGGCGTTGGGGTGGAGGCTGAGCTTTCTGCAGGAATGCCTCTCTATCACGGCCAAGAGGTCGCCGGTCAGCCGTATCATACGCTTCTTCCTCTAGTCGGGGTAGTAACCTGCGCCTTGAGTAACTCTTGGGGGGACGCTCGAGTTTATATTCCTCGGCTGCGAGGACTTCAGTCCATTTATCAGCTAGCAGATCTTGATCGTCTTGATGCTGCTGCTGCTTTTTCTTCAGGCTATTTGCCGTGGCCATAAGCCTACGCTTGAAGCGCTCTTGTTTGACGGGATCCTCTGGTACGGCGAATTCATCGTCGCCGAGGCTTGCATCATCTTTGGAGGGGGGCATGTAATTGTCATCCTCCTCCTCTCCGCCAGCCGCTCTCTCAGGAGAGCTGGCACCTTCATCCTCCTGATCTAACTCTTGCTAGAGGGGGTTTTCGTTGTTTTCGGCGCTATCCAGAGTGTTATTATCTCCTGTGCCGGTATCACCACTTTTTCTTTGGCGGGACTTAGAGCGGCGCCGCTGACGTCGGCGCTTGGGTTGCTTCTTGGAGGGGTCATCCTCCGCTATCTCGTTGTCGTTGCCTTCATTGGTTGTATCCACCATGTATTTGTCATACGACGAGGTGGCTTTCCAGTGCCCTATAGGTGCTGGTTCATGTTCGTCTCCTACATCGTTGTCCATACCGTCGATGTCTTCGGAGTCGAAGTCGAGCATGTTGGTTAAATCATCGACAGTGGCTACAAAGTGGGTGGTGGGTGGGCGTCGAATTTCTTCGTCGTCCGCATCCCACTCCTATTGGCCATAATCTGGCCAGGGCTCTCCTGACAAAGAGAGAGACCTTAGTGAATTCAGAATGTCGCCGAAGGGCGAGTGCTGAAAGATATCCGCGGCGGTGAATTCCATGATCGGCGCACACTCGGATTTGATAGGCCGGGGAGCGGATGGTTCGGGGTCCGGAAGAGAGTCCGGCACCTTGGAGTCACGGGTTGCGCAGAGGATTATGCTGGTGTTTGGCTCGATCACCATCGAGACTGCAGCCCCTGAGGCGGTGTCTAGCCACCCGTCCTCGATTGGCGCAGTTGGCTCCGAGCTGAGGGTCGGAGCTGGTGTGGGTGCGACCTCTGGAGTACCGTCCGGTGGCAGAGCTAGGTCATGCCCATCGAGACAGTGCGGCGCGCCTGGCTGTGGCTCGAATCCGTCGAAGATCAAGTCTCCGCGGATGTCGGCCGTGTAGTTCAAACTTCCAAATCTGACATGATGGCCAGGGGCGTAGCTTTCAATCTGCTCCAGATGGCCAAGCGAATTAGCCCGCAGTCCAAAGCCGCCAAATACGAAGATCTGTCCGAGGAGAAAAGTCTCACCCTGGACCGCATCGCTACCGATGATAGTAGGAGCCATCAAGCCTAACGGCGATGACACAGAGGAACTCTCAATGAAAGCACCAATGTCGGTGTCAAAACCGGCGGATCTCGGGTAGGGGGTCCCGAACTGTGCGTCTAGGCCGGATGGTAACAGGAAGCAAGGGACACGAAGTTTTACCCAGGTTCGGGCCCTCTTGATGGAGGTAAAACCCTACGTCCTGCTTGATTGATATTGATGATATGGGTGTTACAAGAGTAGATCTACCACGAGATCAGAGAGGCTAAACCCTAGAAGCTAGCCTACGGTATGATTGTATGTTGTGATTGTTGTCCTACGGACTAAAACCCTCCAGTTTATATAGACACCGGAGAGGGTTAGGGTTACACAAGGTCGGTTACAAAGGAGGAGATATCCATATACGTATTGCCTAGCTTGCCTTCCACGCCAAGTAGAGTCCCATCCGGACACGAGACGAAGTCTTCAATCTTGTATCTTCATAGTCTAATAGTCCGGCCAATGGAGATAGTCCGGCTGTCCGGACACCCCCTAATCCAGGACTCCCTCAGTCATATTCTACTTCCTTTGTCGGGAATTCTACTAGATCCCCATTCAAACAATTTTGGGAGATGTGACCTTCTTCTCCACATGAATAGCAAGACTTAGTGCAGGGTTTTCTTGGGTCTTCTTTAGGTGTGTCCTCCATCTCTTCCTTCATCACAACTTCTTCTAAAATTTCCATGAGGGCTCCTTTCATTACTTCTTTCTTCTGCTGGATGGTTCGTTGTACCATGGGGTAAATGTGACACTGAGCAGGATAGTGGGTAGTCCCTTCACACAAGAAACAAGTAATCTGCCTAGTTGGGCATTCTTCAACTGGGTGACTTCCTTCACAATTTGGGCATTCATCCTTGTGTTCTTTATGGGTGTGTCCTATTTCTCCACAAATCTTGCATGCACAAGGTTTCTTCATATCCTTTCCATAAGGCTTTAACTCCTGGGACACAAACCGAGACTTTGGCAGAGTCAACTTAAATTCTTTCCAATTGGTTACTCCTTGCCATCCATTGATGGTTTGGTACATCCTCCACCAAGTAGTAGCACCTCTTTCAAAGCATTGAAGAGCATGCTGGGTCATATCCTTTCCGACTATAGGGTTATTCTTCATGTGATCCTCCATGTTCTGAATCCATTGGTCTGTCTCCAACTGACTCATCAGTCCAGAAAGTACAAGCTCATCTCCATTCATCCTCTATGGGGTCCAAGGGTTTGGGGTGAGATAAGAGAGATAGAGAGGGATACACACAATACAAACAAAAGTTTTGAAAAGACAGATTTTATTTGTGGCTGTCGGGAAAAACATCAAACAAATGACAGCTCACAAACGTAGCATCTAGCATAGGCATATAACAAGGGTTGGGTCTTCTAAAGGTCAATAAATCTTCAAAGTCATCAAGCTCTACGAGTCTTGTTCATGTCTCCGATGGCTTATTCCGATCATGTTTGTCTTTCTCAAGTTCTTTTGCCAGATCAACTCTGTTGACACGAAGTCTCTTGTGACGTCCTTTAATATTCTAGAGTTGTGTTCCAAACTTTTGGTTTCAACATCCTTCACATGAACCATGGTGCTACTGTCCTTTAGTTCCTGACAAATCTCCGGTATCTCGAGGTTTTGTTCCTCCAATTTGGCTACTTTCAGCTTCTTGCTCCTAAGTTCTTCACGAAATGTTTTCTCGTCAAATACGGCTTCCTGGAGCCCCATCTTAAAATTCTTGATGTACTATTCCAGATCCTGGTGATACACTGGCTAAGGTTAAAATTTCATCTTTTGCTGATAGGTGCTCCATCAGCCTTCTACCATCCAATCCTTCCGAAGAAATGCCTACTTAACTCAGCCCGGTGACAAATAGCATAAGCGGGCGATGACATCACGGATAACCGTGTTTCTGCCCTTGTCATTGCCATGAGCTATCTTCCATATTTGATATCTCCTGTCTTAGGGTTTTCTTGACAAAACATTGGGTTCTAATGCTCCATGTTCCGGTCTTTCTCCAATACACCTTGATCTCAGGTATTGACAACTTCCTTAGTCTGCCAAGTTCCATAAGGGTAACCTTCCTAGGTCATACTAAATCTGGAAATTCTTCAGGGCCTTCAAATTCTCCTAGTCTTCGGAGTCTTCAACCGTTGTAGTTTCCATTATTAAGATGCACAGTAAAATCCTCTTCATTCCGAAGCGGTCTTAGTTGTCCAATATCTTGTACTTCTTGGAGTGGTCTCATCGGTCGAATCTTCGAGTGATCCAAAGGGAAAAGGGATATGGTCTCACTAAAAGGGAATTTTTGAATAAGCTCAGAAGAGAAGAGAGGTAAAAGATCTTTTTTAAAGGGAAAGTTATGGAGAAAAATCTTTCCTATGGGCTTGCTAGTTTCTAGGGTCACGTCCTACAGTCAACATGTGCTCTGATACCATCTTGTAGCGACCAGACCCGAATGGATCAAGTCTCTGTGCTTAAGTGTCATCCCTGGATCAGTATGCTGACACACATAGTACTTGAGGATTTATAACAAAGGTAAATCACATGTAAAAGTAACGTAAATACTATTACCTCAATCCAAAATAGCGGAAGTAACAATGTTGTGGATTCCCATCAACACCAATGGCAAAGTTGAGTGTAGAAATCATAACCCTAACGTATCACTTACTCGTCGTAAGATAATCCTGCAACATGAGACATTGCAGCCACAAAGGGTAAGTACATTGAATGTACTGGAAAATTCACACCATAGTGAGAAATGATGAACAATGGCTATCACTACATGCATATATGGCTGGTGGAAAAGCTCTATGGTTATAAGGTTTTTGCGAAAAGCCAATTTTTCCCTACTGCAAAGGAATAAATTTTATTTAACTATCATGGTGGTTGTTGAGCATTGAGAATGGTTGACAGCATTCTCAATCCCATTTAAGTAACATCATTAAACCCAACAAACTTAATTTAAAGTAACATGATGAGATTCACATGATAATCCAAGTACTAGATACTCAAGATGTCCATAACCGGGGACACAGCTAATCATGATTAGTTTATACACTTTGCAGAGGTTTGCGCACTTTTCCCCACAAGACTCGATCTCCTCCGCTGGGATTCTCGCACTGCATGGTGTTTGAGAAACGGATGACCGAGACATAGTCTTTCAGAAGCACTAGCACCTTATGATCGGGTACACCGTTACACCTACTTTCCCCTACATTTGCTAGTCTACCATTGTAAGAGTTCACACAACTAAGTCAACTATGCTAGAGCCCATAGTAGCTTGTGGCTACACACGGAAGTTTCTAGTATGAATAATCTCATGATCCCTTTGAGCCTGGGTGGCAGTCCATAAAAAACAGGAAATCCTGGAATACCCGGGTGCCTAGACAGGCAATCGCTGGAATACCCAGGTGCCTCAATCCACCCAGATGTGTGTTAAAGTTGCCACCTTAAGTAAACCATTAATTAACAATCTCACATCTGTCATGAAATTCTCTCAAACTCAATCCACATCTACGAGCATAGCATGGCAATATAAGCATAACGTAATAGTAACTCCCAAGGTTTGAATGCAAGGCAATAGGTTCTTACCTCATCAACTACTTCCCGATACCCCCATGTTATCAATCCTACTCATGCAATGTTTGAGGGTTGAAACTAATGCATAAAAAACTAGGTATGAAAAAGGATATGATCAAAGTGTGAACTTGCCTGCAATGTTGATGAAGATGATTCGCACTCAAAACTCTTGATAGTTCTACTCGTCACACTCCGGTCAATCTATCATAAGCAAGCAATAGTAACCACACATAAGCAAGCACTCAAAAAAATCAGTAAGAACGAAGAAGACAATTCGGAAAACATCAAAACCAAGCAAATAACTCTTGCAACATAAAGCAATTTCCAACAGTACCAAAATTATGTGAATTTGTCCTTATCAGAAAGTTTAGGTCAAGAACTTCGATTAGCAAAAAGAATCAACTCAAACGGAGTTACGAAACTCAAGTTACGATCAAACGAAGTTTAAATACAAATCTGATCTAATTAAAAAATTTAAATTTTCAAAAACATGTTTGAGTTGTTTTACTGCATAGAGGAGATCATAACAAAGACGTGGGCGTTGGTTTCGTTGGATTTGGATCAACGAGTAAAAAGATGTGATCGTTTGAAATACAGGGACTAATCTGTGAAGAAATTTATCACGAATAGGTCCCTGACCAAAAACTAAAAATAAAAGGAAAAGACTAAATAACGAGCGTTCGTTACCGGCGCTAACGAATGAATTTGTTCGCTGCGAAGGAATAAATAGCGAACGTTCTCTGAATAGGACTAACCACAAAGAAAAAACAATCTAGAAGGAAAAACCAAAGAAAACCAGATCGAGTTTTTTTGCGGGTCTTTACCGGTCGGGGAAAATAAACCGGCGGCGGTGGCAGTTTAGATCGGGGGAGCGGCGGCTCCGGCGAGGGCGGCGTGCTCCGGCGCGGCTGCGGCAGCGCGGG
>NC_041388.1:79018829-79038063 GCF_002162155.2 Triticum dicoccoides
TGCGGCGCAGGCGATGGCAGCGGCGGCGGCGCTAGCAGGCGACGGCGCAAGCGAGCAGCGGCGCGGGCGGCGACGCTAGCAGGCGGCGGCGCAGGCGAGCAGCGGCGCGAGCGATGACGGGATGCGGGAGGCGGCGGCTCGAGAGGAAAGGAGGGGCGGCGGATCTGGGGCGGCGCATAAATAGGGGGAAGGGGGGAAGCAGTGGCGTGGAGGAGGGGAAAGGGAGGCGGCGGCGGTTTCTACATGAGGCACGGCGGTGGCGATGACGTGCGGGAGGCAGAGTCGGGGACGAAGGCGGCGGCACGCTGGGCCTTGGCCTGGCTTCGGCTGGGCCGGCCCACTCGGCGGAAAGGTTTTTTTAAAACATTTTTCAAGCAAAACAAAAATAAAACCAAAATAAATAAAAAATTTACACAGGCATATAATACATCAAAATTTGCAGAAAAAGATTTTCTACATACTGAACATTTTCCTAGAGTCAAATAAAATGCACACAAATTCAGATAATTCAAAGAGTGCTACTGGTCTAATAAAATCCAACAAAAATCATTTTAAAAATACCAAAATTAATTCAAATTTATTTCTCTCCAATTTTCTGTTGTAGGGAATCATGTTACCCTATTTTCCATATATTTTTATTTTGGAGAAAAATAATTTGAATAAAACTCAAATAACTCCAAATTGGAAATAAATTCAAAAGGGGCTTTGAATTTAATTCTTTGAAAATCCCAACTCATATTTCATATGTTTTGAAGAAGTCATTTTATCTTCACTCCTGAAAATCATTGAGTTGCATAAAGTTTCTGGATTGGAAATATTTTCCAAATGAAATTCAAATGTTTTCAAAAGCCCTTGTCATTTAAATAAATGGAAGAAGACATGTCATCTTCTCTTCTGGGTTTTGTGATGAAAAGTATTTGAATCCAAGGAGATTAGAAAGCAAAGATGAAAGTTTGGGGAAGTCCTTTTATTCCCTCTCATTTAACTTTCCATAAGGTTTCGAATTCACTCACTTTCAAACAATCAATCAAATCCATCTATTTATTATATCATTCCAAAATTTAGAATCTTGAGATGTTAGAGTTGGTCTTCCATGCATCCTCGAGGAGAAGGTTCTTCTATGGGACAATCCTTCGAACAGTCCACCGCTCCCTGGCCATGGTTGCACGTTGACTCCGCTAGAGTTGTCGACGTTGAGAGGTAGTCGGATTTTGTCCAATGAGCAGGTCAGTAATGGAGTTTGATCATGTAGTACTTAGTTATTCTATTTCCATCCCGTAATTTCTCCGCTGCCCGCCGTCTTATATATAGGTCTGGGTCGGTGCCAACGAAGATTGGCTTGCATACCTCCGGTCGGATACCACCATCATTTTGCACAACATCCACATCAGTGCGGCTGTTCCGGTAGACCCCTTCTCCACCATTGGGATCGGCCTTCCGGACTGGCTGGGCAAGAATACTTATGATGATGCCTACATGAGATTGAAGAAGATAGCAATTGCGGACTCGCCGACAAAGCGACGTGGCTACGACGATTACTATCTCATCGCGGTGTTCGACATAAGGATTGCCATCAATGCAGGAGGCAGTAACGGCAGAGGCTGGCGCATGTTGGCGGTGACAGATTTGTACCCCTACACGTTCGAAGACGCCGTGCGCCATCTAGGCCGCATCTTCGCAGTGGCAAGCCAGGGGACTTGTTTCATCTGGTTGACATCCTACGGTACGGGAGATTACAAATGGAATGCACAAACCATCATTTGCATCCCTAATGGTACTCCATTATTTTGCAGGGACCAGTCATCCCCCGATCAAAATAAGATCGCCAATCCTGGATGTGCATTTGCATCCGGGATTCGGTCTAACCTGGAACCTTGTAGCTGACTTTGGCATATTGGGATCAACTATCTTAGCAGTCGTTACCCATGGTACCACTGATGTGCAACATGGTCACATAATCTACCACGATCGGACCATCACCATCTACCCACGCATTCCATTTTTTAACCCTCTCGCCTTCTCTTTCATTGTTGTACTAGTAGTATACTTTGTAGTACTAGTAGGAGTACTTTTTACCTTGGAGGACGCGTATAGCTAGCTAGGCCCTTGAAGACTTGAACCCACTAGCTGCAACCATTTTTGTTTTTCCATGTCTTACTATCTCATCCATGTAGCCAAGAGTGGCTATATATAATAATCCAGTTATTTTACTTCCTCTATACCAGAGTAGTACTATTTGGTGCATAGTATTACTGACCGCCATATTTGAGCACAACATTATTATGCATGGACCTTGACTATGTACATCTCCATGTGTCCAGATCTGGGATGCCGCATGTACCAGATGAACGGCGCCGACTTTGACCCCCGTGATGCTACGTGGGTGCCGAGGAACACTCTTGGAGAGTACTCGCTTTTCATCAGGGATAGCTACCCCACTATGAAGCGAATGCCACCTTCCGTGCACGACACGGAAGGCTTGCCGTTCATGAAGCATGGTTGTGTCTTCAGTGCGCACCGCCGGATGAACGACATGCTAGGACACGCTATCCCTGATTTATGCCGCTTCAGCTTGGATGAGTCTCCATCGTGTGGAACCGGACTAGAAAGCTGCGATAATGATTCCCGTTGCCCGCCGCTATGGATTGTGCCATCCATGAAGAACACCTGGGACTGGAACCAAGAGGAGGACATGTAGCCCATCTATAACGTGTAAGTGGAGTACAGTAATTGTGAACGGTAGCGCTGTGAATATATGTAGACTAGTCGTGCACAAATTTATCACATGATTTGGAGATAAACTTGTGTGGCATACTGGCATTTGTCCTTCACAATTTATTACTAGTAAATGTGTTATGAATACGTGCAACTTGTGTGGTTGTTGCACGGGCTCCAACATGCTCTTGGAGAAAAAAAGGTGGCACAGCTTTGGATATATGTGACGTGGCGGCATCATACAGTAGCATCATTCGCTATAGTTGTACTAGTACACTCCTACTAGGACGACAACTCCTATAAAACCATGCGCTTGGCTCTTTGCCTCTTCGGGAGGTTCAACAGTTCGTACTCGTGTGAGCCTCGCACTTGGCTCTTCGCCTCTTCGGAAGGTCCAACAATGATGATACTACAGTGCAATATGCTTCTGGCAATCTGACACCGATTGAACTACTGCACGTCCACCGCGAGGGCGAGGGCGAGGGAGACGGAGAGGGAGAGGGAGACGGAGAGGGAGAGGGCGCTGTAGTCAAAACCCTCTCCTCGTCCTGCGAACCACCGCGCGCGTGGGCGAGGGAGAGGCGTAGTAAGCAAGCTTCTCCTCGTTCGGCGAGTTGACGGGACACATCAAAGCAGTACTAGTACTAGTAGTAGTAGTCCATAGTGCGTCCTTTCCGATTAATATGGCCTAATTTGAAACGAGAAAAATACACTGGCAGTCAACGTATGTAATAGTACGCTCTTTACGGTCACTATATATAGTTTTGCGGCGATTATGTGATCACTAGCTCATCGTAGAGCACCATATTGCACCCTACTGACCGGCCACATAGTCGACGTGGCACTTTGTTGACTGGTTAAATTGTCACCTGGTTTCTGGGTCCCACCTGTCAGTTGGCAGAGCAAAGAAATCAGTTAAACAAAACTTTACGCACGCGCGGCACGAGTCCAACCCTTGCACGCGAACCGCCCTGGCTGTGTATGTGAGTGCATGCACGTGTCCTCCCTCAGTCTTCCAACAAAGGGTGTACTACATGATGTACATCTACACTTCCAATGTGTTTAGCCTTTAATCTAAATCGATATTGGTTGACTAATGCACCAACTTGTGCTGTAGGTATAGGCTACATGTCTATCCTTAATTACAGCATGCAACGGCATTCATTTAATCTTCTTATCTCAATGGTCGCATGCACACATAAGTCTGCTACTTTTGGGCGTTAATTATGCCCTGGTCAATGTGTAAATCTCTAAATGTACAGTCTTTCACGGACGTAGGGAGTACGTTGAGCACTTGAGCGTGAGCGTGTGTGTTGCGTCGTGTGCTGTGTGCCGCATGGGTGCGTGAGTGTTGCGTGCGTCCATGTGTATGTGTGAGTGTTGCATGTTGCATGCATGCATGCATGCATGCATGGGGCTTACTCCCTCCCATTGACATGTTCATATTTCAGGCTTACTCTATTCCCTCCATATGGTGATACTCCCTCTGTTCCCAAATAGTACGGAGTAAAAGCCTCCCTCTGTTCCCAAATACGGAGTATTTGTCTTTCTACAGATTTCAACAAGTGACTAGGTACGGCGCAAAATGAGTGAAGTGAGCGTAGAGGCATAGGGATACTGTAGAAAGGAAGTCCTCACGATCCATTTATTCCCCATCTCGGTCAGAAAGAACTATTCAACTAGTCTCTTCTTCTTCCTCCTCACTTCTTCTTCCTCCTCTCTTCCCCATCGTCGGCCGCACACCATTTACCCCCGCTCACTGCTCGCCCGCCCGCGCCATCTTCCTTGGTAGCTCGCGCGTACCATATCCCCCCGCTCACTGCTCGGCCACACGAGGAGAAGCTTCTTCGCTCGCCCGCCCGAATCCACTTCCCCGCTGGCTCACAGGCACCGAAAACCCCAATGGCAGAACCGACTGACATGCAGAGCCGCGATTGGAATTCCCTCCCCGATGTTCTCTTGGAGCAGATCTGTAGTCGTATGGACCTACTCAGCACCGTCCGTCTAGACGCATGCTTGGTGTCTTTGTACCTTCTACTTGTCTGCAACCGGCCGGCTCTTTTCAAGACACCCTGCTTGTTGATGCCCGATCATCGCAGGTGGACCAAACACCGACTTGACGATCCTACGGAGGTTGCCGTGGTTCCCCTCGACATGCTACCACTACCCGTCCACCTGTCCTTCATGTGCGACCACTACTGGGCGGGCATGAAGGCCAACTGGATCGTCCTCATCCACCACACCGGTAGTCCATGGCGTCTCGTGGATATCTACACCCAGCGAGAGATCACCCTTCCATCATTGGACACCGCCACCATCGAGCCTCGTGACCCGCCGGACACTCCTACCTACTACGCACGAGACGCGTGAAGCTTTTGGCTCGACCTCTGTTTGCAGAAAGTTGTAATCTGCGAAGTGCCCACACCATCAAAAGACTACATGGATTACAAGCTCATTGCCTTGTTCAACAAGGGATTAGTCTATCTGGAATCCGGTCGCCATACATGGTTATGGCTCATCATCAATCCTGTTGAGGAAACATTTCTGTCTGATGCTATAGTGCACGATGGCATCGTTTACGCGGTCGACGCACAGATTGGCTACCTATATTGGTGGAATCTATCGTCGTGTAATTGTTCTATCTCATCTCATCTTTACCTTATGAATACGACTGCATGTTCATTTGTTACAAATTTAGAATGCATAGCATGTCTATAACCACATAATTGCTATATGTTCCTCTCATTTCCTAGATTTTTATGAACACACATGTTATTGTTAGAGTTGATATGAGAAGAATTGGCATCTAATGATTGTTAGAATACATATTATGAGCATAACATCATGATTGCTATATGTTACTCTCGTTTACAAGATATTTATAACAACGCATGTTATTGCTTAGAGTTGATATGAGAACAGTAGTAGTAAGTGCTATGGTAGAATATGAGTAGGCGCTGTCATAGCTATTTTCCTCTCATTGTTACATGATGTTTGAACCATTACATATTGCTAGAATATGAAAGCCATTGGCTTATTTTTTAACTTGGGGATGACCACGGCATTGCAATTCTCTGTCTATGATATGTGCCACTTTTATAATAATCTTAATTCCACACATACTCTGAACATGATTGTTTATTTTTGTCCTTTTGGTCTCCAATTTGAATTATTGCAGCAGACGCAAATGCACTGGCCTTCATGATTCCAGGACCTAGAATCATACCAGCCGATGGGTGGTGGTTTATCGCTCGTTCAGCTGACGGCGGTCATTTGATGCTCATTCGCATGTACCAAATTGACCAAACCATTACATCAAACCACATGCAGTATAATGCGTGGGGCATTCGTGACATTGATGGCTATGGCTGCTTCGCGTTCGAGAAAGATCCCAGCTCCATTGGGCCAGGCGTATTCAACTGGAGGCGGGTTTACAGCCTCGGCAACCACTCCTTGTTCCTCGGGCTCAATTATCCGATCATCCAACGAATCATCGATCATATCACCGGCAATGATTACTGTGCTATGCAACTTCCATTCGCGAGGGGGGCTGTGTTTACACATCATACCATGGGTTTCATGAATCACCATATCCAGAGATTCGTCGACACAACTTGTTGCCAGATAATCTTCAATGTGTGAAAGGCATCAAGCTTCCACACGATGGATGGCTTTTGCAAACCCGACATGCGGCGATGTGGTTCATGCCAACAGCAAATATGCACAACTTGATTCATGCTAATATCTAGACTGAGCCATGTATTCTGCTGCTGTAGCATGACCCTCTTTTGTTGGATATTATTGTTGGAAATATGCCCTAGAGGCAATAATAAAAGTATTATTATATTTCATTCTTCATGATAATTGTCTTTTATTCATGCTATAACTGTATTATCCGGAAATCCTAATACACGTGTGAATACTTAGACCACAATATGTCCCTGGTAAGCCTCTAGTTGACCAGCTCGTTGTGATCAACAAATAGTCATGCCATGCTGTGTACCAGACCCGATGTAAACCTTGCCGTAAGTTTGGTAGCAAGATACCAAAGTAATCCCGGCAAGGAACACTGGATAGCGGTCAAGAATATCCTGAAGTACCTGAAAAGGACGAAGGACATGTTTCTCCTTTATGGAGGAGACGAAGAGCTCGTCGTAAAGGGTTACGTCGACGCTAGCTTCGACTCAGATCTGGATGACTCTAAGTCACAAACCGGATACGTGTATATGTTGAATGGTGGAGCAGTAAGCTGGTGCAGCTGCAAGCAGAGCGTCGTGGCGGGATCTACGTGTGAAGCGGAGTACATGGCAGCCTCGGAGGCAGCACATGAAGCGATTTGGGTGAAGGAGTTCATCACCGACCTAGGAGTCATACCCAATGCGTCGGGGCCGATCAAACTCTTCTGTGACAACACTGGAGCTATTGCCCTCGCCAAGGAGCCCAGGTTTCACAAGAAGACCAGGCACAACAAGCGTCGTTTCAACTCCATCCGTGAAAATGTTCAAGATGGAGACATAGAGATTTGCAAAGTGCACACGGATCTGAATGTCGCAGATCCGCTGACTAAACCTCTCTCGCGTGCAAAACATGATCAACACCAGAACTCTATGGGTGTTCGATTCATCACAATGTAACTAGATTGGTGACTCTAGTGCAAGTGGGAGACTGTTGGAAATATGCCCTAGAGGCAATAATAAAAGTATTATTATATTTCATTGTTCATGATAATTGTCTTTTATTCATGCTATAACTGTATTATCCGGAAATCGTAATACACGTGTGAATACTTAGACCACAATATGTCCCTGGTAAGCCTCTAGTTGACCAGCTCGTTGTGATCAACAGATAGTCATGGTTTCCTGACTATGGACATTGGATGTCGTTGATAACGGGATCACATCATTAGGAGAATGATGTGATGGACAAGACCCAATCCTAAGCATAGCATAAAAGATCGTGTAGTTCGTTTTGCTAGAGCTTTGCAAGTGTCAAGTATCTCTTCCTTCGACCATGAGATCGTGTAACTCCCGGATACCGTAAGAGTGCCTTGGGTGTACCAAACGTCACAACGTAACTGGGTGACTATAAAGGTGCATTACATGTATCTCCGAAAGTAGCTGTTGGGTTGACACGGATCGAGACTGGGATTTGTCACTCCGTATGACGGAGAGGTATCTCTGGGCCCACTCGATAATGCATCATCATAATGAGCTCAATGTGACCAAGGTGTTGGACACGGGATCATGCATTACGGTACGAGTAAAGTGACTTGCCGGTAACGAGACTGAACAAGGTATTGGGATACCGACGATCGAGTCTCGGGCAAGTAACGTACCGATTGACAAAGGGAATTGCATACAGGGTTTGATCAAATCCTCGACATAGTGGTTCATCCGATGACAACATCGAGGAGCATGTGGGAGCCATCATGGGTATCCAGATCCCGCTGATGGTTATTGACTGAGAGAGTCTCGGTCATGTCTGCGTGTCTCCCGAACCCGTAGGGTCTACACACTTAAGGTTCAGTTACGCTAGGGTTATAGGGATATGTATATGCAGTAACCCGAATGTTGTTCGGAGTCCCGGATGAGATCCCGGACGTCACGAGGAGTTCCGGAATGGTCCGGAGGTAAAGATTTATATATGGGAAGTCCTGTTTCGGGCATCGGGACAAGTTTCGGGGTTATCGGTATTGTACCGGGACCACCGGAAGGGTCCCGGGGGTCCACCGGGTGGGTCCACCTGTCCCGGGGGGCCACATGGGCTGTAGGGGGGTGCGCCTTGGCCTAATGGGCCAAGGGCACCAGCCCCACATAGGCCCATGCGCCTAGGGTTTAAGGGGGCAAGAGTCCTAGGAGGGTAAGGCACCTCCTAGGTGCCTTGGGGGGAGGGAAAACCTGAACGCCCTGGCCTTTGGTTGCCTCCTTCTCCCTCCCCAACACCTCCTCCACCTCCATAGTGCTTAGCGAAGCTCTGCCGGAGTACTGCAGCTCCATCAACACCACGCCGTCGTGCTGCTGCTGGTGCCATCTCCCTCAACCTCTCCTCCCTTCCTTGCTGGATCAAGAAGGAGGAGACGTGGCTGTTCCGTACGTGTGTTGAACGCGGAGGTGCCGTCCGTTTGGCGCTGGTCATCGGTGATTTGGATCACGTCGAGTACGACTACATCATCACCTTGCAAGCTTCCGCACGCGATCTACAAGTGGTATGTAGATGCAAACTCTCTCCCTAGACTCGTTGCTTAGATGAACTCATAGATGGATCTTGGTGAAACCGTAGGAAAAATTTTAATTTTCTGCAACGTTCCCCAACAGTGGCATCATGAGCTAGGTCTATGCGTAGTTCTCTTTGCATGAGTAGAACACAACTTTGTTGTGGGCGTGGATTTTGTCATCTTACTTGCCTCTACTAGTCTTTTCTTGCTCAACGGTATTGTGGGATGAAGCGGCCCGGACCAACCTTACACGTACGCTTACGTGAGACCGGTTCCACCGACTGACATGCACAAGTTGCATAAGGTGGCTGGCGGGTGTCTGTCTCTCCCACCTTAGTTGGAGCGGAATCGATGAACAGGGCCCTTATGAAGGGTAAATAGAAGTTGACAAAATCACGTTGTGGTAATTCGTAGGTAAGAAAACGTTCTTGCTAGAACCCAATTGCAGCCACGTAAAAGATGCAACAACAATTAGAGGACGTCTAACTTGTTTTTGCAGCGATTGATCATGTGATGTGATATGGCCAGAAGTTGTGATGAATGATGAATTGTGATGTATGAGATCATGTTCTTTGTAATAGGATTCACGACTTGCATGTCGATGAGTATGACAACCGGCAGGAGCCATAGGAGTTGTCATTATTTTTTGTATGACCTGCGTGTCATTGAATAACGTCATGTAAACTACTTTACTTTATTGCTAAACGTTAGTCATAGAAGTAGAAGTAGTCGTTGGCGTGACAACTTCATGAAGACACGATGATGGAGATCATGATGATGGAGATCATGGTGTCAAGCCGGTGACAAGATGATCATGGGGCCCCGAAGATGAAGATCAATGGAGCTATATGATATTGGCCATATCATGTCACAACTATATAATTGCATGTGATGTTTATTATGTATTATGCATCTTGTTTACTTAGGACGACGGTAGTAAATAAGATGATCCCTTACAAAAATTTCAAGAAGTGTTCTCCCCTAACTGTGCACCGTTGCTACAGTTCGTCGCTTCTAAGCACCACGTGATGATCGGGTGTGATGGATTCTTACGTTCACATACAACGGGTGTAAGACAGTTTTACACAGCGAAAACACTTAGGGTTAACTTGACGAGCCTAGCATGTGCAGACATGGCCTCGGAACACGGAGACCGAAAGGTCGAACACGAATCGTATGGAAGATACGATCAACATGAGAATGTTCACCGACGATGACTAGTCCGTCTCACGTGATGATCGGACACGGGCTAGTCGACTCGGATCGTGTAACACTTAGATGACTAGAGGGATGTCTAATCTAAGTGGGAGTTCATAATTTGATTAGAACTTTATTATCATGAACTTAGTCTAAAACCTTTGCAAATATGTCTCGTAGATCAATGGCCAACGCTAATGTCAACATGAACTTCAACGCGTTCCTAGAGAAAACCAAGCTGAAAGATGATGGCAGCAACTATACGGACTGGGTCCGGAACCTGAGGATCATCCTCATAGCTGCCAGGAAACAATATGTCCTAGAAGGACCGCTAGGTGACGCTCCCGTCCCAGAGAACCAAGACATTATGAATGCTTGGCAGTCTCGTGCTGATGATTACTCCCTCGTTCAGTGCGGCATGCTTTACAGCTTAGAACCGGGGCTCCAAAAGCGTTTTGAGCACCACGGAGCATATGAGATGTTCGAAGAGCTGAAACTAGTTTTTCAAGCTCATGCCCGGGTCGAGAGATATGATGTCTCCGACAAGTTCTACAGTTGTAAGATGGAGGAAAACAGTTCTGTCAGTGAGCACATCCTGAAGATGTCTGGGTTGCACAACCGTATGACCCAGCTGAACATTAACCTCCCAGATGAGGCTGTCATTGACAGAATCCTCCAGTCGCTCCCACCAAGCTACAAGAGCTTTGTGATGAACTACAACATGCAGGGGATGGAAAAGACCATTCCTGAAGTGTTCTCGATGCTGAAGTCAGCAGAGGCTGAAATCAAGAAAGAACATCAAGTGTTGATGGTCAATAAGACCACTAAGTTCAAGAAGGGCAAGGGTAAGAAGAACTTCAAGAAGGACGGCAAAGATGTTGCCGCGCCTGGTAAGCCAGTTACCGGGAAGAAGTCAAAGAATGGACCCAAGCCTGAGACTGAGTGCTTTTATTGCAAGGGGAAGGGTCACTGGAAGCGGAACTGCCCCAAATACTTAGCGGATAAGAAGGCCGGCAACACCAAAGGTATATTTGATATACATGTGATTGATGTGTACCTTACCAGTAATCGTAGTAACTCCTGGGTATTTGATACCGGTGCCGTTGCTCATATTTGTAACTCACAGCAGGAGCTGCGGAATAAACGGAGACTGGCAAAGGACGAGGTGATGATGCGCGTCGGGAATGGTTCCAGAGTCGATGTGATCGCCGTCGGCACGCTGCCTCTACATTTACCTACGGGATTAGTTTTGAACCTTAATAATTGTTATTTAGTGCCAAGTTTGAGCATGAACATTTTATCAGGATCTCGTTTAATACGAGATGGCTACTCATTTAAGTCTGAGAATAATGGTTGTTCGATTTATATGAGAGATATGTTTTATGGTCATGCTCCGATGGTCAATGGTTTATTCTTAATGAATCTCGAGCGTAATATTACACATGTTCATAGTGTAGATGCCAAAAGATTTAAAGTTGATAATGATAGTCCCACATACTTGTGGCACTGCCGCCTTGGTCACATTGGTGTCAAGCGCATGAAGAAGCTCCATGCCGATGGACTTTTAGAGTCTCTTGATTATGAATCGTTTGACACGTGCGAACCATGCCTCTTGGGCAAAATGACCAAGACTCCGTTCTCCGGAACAATGGAGCGAGCAACCAACTTGTTGGAAATCATACATACCGATGTGTGCGGTCCAATGAGCGTTGAGGCTCGCGGAGGATATCGTTATGTTCTCACTCTCACAGATGACTTGAGTAGATATGGGTATGTCTACTTAATGAAACAGAAGTCTGAGACCTTTGAAAAGTTCAAGGAATTTCAGAATGAGGTGGAGAATCAACGTGACCGAAAGATAAAATTCTTACGATCAGATCGTGGAGGAGAATACTTAAGTCACGAATTTGGTACACACTTAAAGAAATGTGGAATCATTTCACAGCTCACGCCGCCTGGAACACCTCAGCGAAACGGTGTGTCCGAACGTCGTAATCGCACTCTATTGGATATGGTGCGGTCTATGATGTCTCTTACCGATTTACCGCTATCATTTTGGGGATACGCTCTAGAGACAGCTACATTCACTTTAAATAGGGCACCGTCTAAATCCGTTGAGAGGACACCGTATGAAATATGGTTTGGAAAGAAACCTAAGCTGTCATTTCTGAAAGTTTGGGGATGCGATGCTTATGTCAAGAAACTTCAACCTGAAAAGCTCGAACCCAAGTCGGAAAAATGCGTATTCATAGGATACCCTAAGGAAACTGTAGGGTATACCTTCTACTTAAGATCCGAAGGCAAGATCTTTGTAGCCAAGAACGGATGCTTTCTGGAAAAAGAGTTTCTCTCGAAAGAAGTAAGTGGGAGGAAAGTAGAACTCGATGAAGTACTACCTCTTGAGCAGGAAAGTGGCGCAGCGCAGGAAACCGTTCCTGTGATGCCCACACCAACTGAAGAGGAAAACAATGATGATGATCAAGGTACTTCGGATCAAGTTACTGCTGAACTTCGTAGGTCCACAAGGACACGTTCCGCACCAGAGAGGTACGGCAACCCTGTCCTGGAAATCATGTTGTTAGACAACAATGAACCTTCGAACTATGAAGAAGCAATGGCGGGCCCGGATTCCAACAAATGGCTTGAAGCCATGAAATCTGAGATAGAATCCATGTATGAAAACAAAGTATGGACTTTGACAGACTTGCCCGATGATCGGCGAGCGATAGAAAACAAATGGATCTTTAAGAAGAAGACGGACGCGGATGGTAATATTACCATCTATAAAGCTCGACTTGTCGCTAAGGGTTATCGACAGGTTCAAGGGATTGACTACGACGAGACATTCTCTCCCGTAGCGAAGCTAAAGTCCGTCCGAATCATGTTAGCAATTGCCGCATACTATGATTATGAGATATGGCAGATGGACGTCAAAACAGCATTCCATAACGGGCATCTTAAGGAAGAACTGTATATGATGCAGCCGGAAGGTTTTGTCGATCCTCGGAACACTAACAAAGTATGCAAGCTCCAGCGATCCATTTATGGACTGGTGCAAGCATCTCGGAGTTGGAACATTCGCTTTGATGAGATGATCAAAGCGTTTGGGTTTATGCAGACTTATGGAGAAGCCTGCGTTTACAAGAAAGTGAGTGGGAGCTCTGTAGCATTTCTCATATTATATGTAGATGACATACTCTTGATGGGAAATGATATAGAATTTCTGGACAGCATTAAGGCCTACTTGAATAAGTGTTTTTCAATGAAGGACCTTGGAAAAGCTGCTTATATATTAGGCATCAAGATCTATAGAGATAGATCGAGACGCCTCATAGGTCTTTCACAAAGCACATACCTTGATAAGATTTTGAAGAGATTCAGAATGGATCAGTCCAAGAAGGGGTTCTTGCCTATGTTACAAGGTGTGAGACTGAGCTCAGCTCAGTCACCGACCACGGCAAAAGATAAAGAAGAGATGAGTCTCATCCCCTATGCTCCAGCCATAGGATCTATTATGTATGCCATGCTGTGTACCAGACCCGATGTAAACCTTGCCGTAAGTTTGGTAGCAAGATACCAAAGTAATCCCGGCAAGGAACACTGGACAGCGGTCAAGAATATCCTGAAGTACCTGAAAAGGACGAAGGACATGTTTCTCCTTTATGGAGGAGACGAAGAGCTCGTCGTAAAGGGTTACGTCGACGCTAGCTTCGACTCAGATCTGGATGACTCTAAGTCACAAACCGGATACGTGTATATGTTGAATGGTGGAGCAGTAAGCTGGTGCAGCTGCAAGCAGAGCGTCGTGGCGGGATCTACGTGTGAAGCGGAGTACATGGCAGCCTCGGAGGTAGCACATGAAGCGATTTGGGTGAAGGAGTTCATCACCGACCTAGGAGTCATACCCAATGCGTCGGGGCCGATCAAACTCTTCTGTGACAACACTGGAGCTATTGCCCTCGCCAAGGAGCCCAGGTTTCACAAGAAGACCAGGCACAACAAGCGTCGTTTCAACTCCATCCGTGAAAATGTTCAAGATGGAGACATAGAGATTTGCAAAGTGCACACGGATCTGAATGTCGCAGATCCGCTGACTAAACCTCTCTCGCGTGCAAAACATGATCAACACCAGAACTCTATGGGTGTTCGATTCATCACAATGTAACTAGATTGGTGACTCTAGTGCAAGTGGGAGACTGTTGGAAATATGCCCTAGAGGCAATAATAAAAGTATTATTATATTTCATTGTTCATGATAATTGTCTTTTATTCATGCTATAACTGTATTATCCGGAAATCGTAATACACGTGTGAATACTTAGACCACAATATGTCCCTGGTAAGCCTCTAGTTGACCAGCTCGTTGTGATCAACAGATAGTCATGGTTTCCTGACTATGGACATTGGATGTCGTTGATAACGGGATCACATCATTAGGAGAATGATGTGATGGACAAGACCCAATCCTAAGCATAGCATAAAAGATCGTGTAGTTCGTTTTGCTAGAGCTTTGCCAATGTCGAATATCTCTTCCTTAGACCATGAGATCGTGTAACTCCCGGATACCGTAGGAGTGCCTTGGGTGTATCAAACGTCACAACGTAACTGGGTGATTATAAAGGTGCATTACAGGTATCTCCGAAAGTAGCTGTTGGGTTGACACGGATCGAGACTGGGATTTGTCACTCCGTATGACGGAGAGGTATCTCTGGGCCCACTCGGTAATGCATCATCATATTGAGCTCAATGTGACCAAGGTGTTGGACACGGGATCATGCATTATGGTACGAGTAAAGTGACTTGCCGGTAACGAGACTGAACAAGGTATTGGGATACCGACGATCGAGTCTCGGGCAAGTAACGTACCGATTGACAAAGGGAATTGCATACAGGGTTTGATCGAATCCTCGACATCGTGGTTCATCCGATGACAACATCGAGGAGCATCTGGGAACCATCATGGGTATCCAGATCCCGCTGATGGTTATTGACTGAGAGCGTCTCGGTCATGTCTGCATGTCTCCCGAACCCGTAGGGTCTACACACTTAAGGTTCGGTGACGCTAGGGTTATGAAGATATGTATATGCAGAAACCCGAATGTTGTTCGGAGTCCCGGATGAGATCCCGGACGTCACAAGGAGTTCCGTAATGGTCCGGAGGTAAAGAATTTTATATAGGAAGTGCTATTTCGGGCATCGGGACAAGTTTCGGGGTTATCGGTATTGTACCGGGACCACCGGAAGGTTCCCGGGGGTCCACCGGGTGGGGCCACCTGTCCCGGGGGGCCACATGGGCTGTAGGGGGTGCGCCTTGGCCTTCATGGGCCAAGGGCACCAGCCCCTATAGGCCCATGCGCCTAGGGTTTCCCCCTAGGAGGAGTCCTAGTGGTGGAAGGCACCCCTAGGTGCCTTGGGGGGGAGGGAAACCTCCCCTAGGCCGCCGCCCCCACTAGTAGATCTCATCTACTAGGGCCGGCGCCCCCCCTTGGCACCCCTATATATAGTGGGGGAGAGGAGGGACTTCATACACCAGCCCCTGGCGCCTCCATCTCCCCCCGTTACGTCTCTCCCTCGTAGTCTCGGCGAAGCCCTGCTGCTGTGACGCCCTGCATCCACCACCACGCCGTCGTGCTGCTGGATCTTCATCAACCTCTCCTTTCCCCTTGCTGGATCAATAAGGAGGAGACGTCTCCCGTCCCGTACGTGTGTTGAACGCGGAGGTGCCGTCCGTTCGGCGCTGGTCATCGGTGATTTGGATCACGTCGAGTACGACTACATCATCACCTTGCAAGCTTCCGCACGCGATCTACAAGTGGTATGTAGATGCAAACTCTCTCCCTTGACTCGTTGCTTAGATGAACTCATAGATGGATCTTGGTGAAACCGTAGGAAAAATTTTAATTTTCTGCAACGTTCCCCAACAATTATGTACTATTGTTAGTTTGAAGCACTCCTCTAGTTTGAAGGATAGATACCTTCCTGGGATCAAGTGCATCCTAACTCACCTGCGTAGGATGTACTGATAATGATGATGGAGATGCTGTGCAGAAGCCATATATATATCAGTTAGGCTTCAAGTGCGTAATTGTTAGTTAAACCTATGTACAAATTGTGACACTAAATATGACTAGTAAGTAGTACAGTAGCAGTACTAGTATACGTCGGTCAAATTATTCATCATGTCCACACATTGAATTGACGTGACAACACATTGCGCGTGAGGTGACACAAGAATCCCGGTGGCGTGTTCGGGTATTCTGGACTTCAGATTTGGAGTACCACTTATCTGTCGAAATCTTTCATCATTCACTTAAAACAGTCGATTGATCATACATTGAGTACCATATAACTGGAATTACCGATGAAAGTCGAAGAAGGATAGGCCCGTGCTGCCGGCTGGCTTCAAGTTCGATCCCACGGATCAGGAGCTGATCGAGCACCTTGAGGCCAAAGTGAGTGCTGACAGCGCGAGATCTCAGTCTCTCATCGATTTGTTCATACCAACCATCGACAGCGAGCACGGCATATGTTACACCCAACCTGAGAAACTTCCAGGTAAGACACCGATCGGCCGTCTACTTGCACAAACATATTCCTTTGTTTATAGCTCTACTTCTCTTTTTAGACGCAGACCTGGTGAAGCAATTACAATTTGACAGTTAATAAAAAGTGAAACAAGTGACCGCAACATGCCAAAGATGTTATGAAAATGCCAACTAGGTACACTAAAACCTGTATTCCACAATACTGCAGGTATCACACTGAGTGGCCTAACGAAGCATTTCTTCCAGCGCAATTCCGGGGCGTTCAAAAGGGTCGCATGGACGCGTCGCAAGATACAGTCGGAGTGCGGCATGCACGCGATGTGGCACAAGACCGGCAATACCTTGCCGGTGATGGTCAACAGCCGGCAGACGGGCAGCAAAAAAGGTTCTGGTGCTGCACACCAACAAGAACTTCGACTAGTAGAGGACCAACTGGGTGATGCACCAGTACCACCTCGGGTACCTGGAGCAAGAGAAGGAGCGGGAGCTGGTCCTCTGGAAGATTTTCTACCAGACGAACACTAGGGTGAGGAGTAAAAAGATTATAAGTTAGTTTGGCATTGGTAGTTATACTACCTTGTCGTCCGCAAGTTGGTATTGTTGTTATTGATCTTTTGGTATGAACTTGCATTTGCTTCCAACCATCATGTCGAGGGTCGACGTGGATATAAAGCTGAATCATTTGTTTCGAAACGAATTTTCAGGCACCTGATTTTTATTTGATGGGTAGCATAAGCACCCGCCGTTCAAATTCCCAGTTCTCCAATTTTTTCAAACCAAGTGCATGCACTTATTATCACGATAAAAAAACAATATCCCTGCTGCATCCCAGTTATCAGTCTGTACTTGCAGAATTCTCTCATTTATTGAGCACGTATATAGTTTTTTCAGGTCGAGCAAGTTTCAACTGGGCTGTAGATTGCCCAGGGTTGTTTTGTTTTTAACAGGCCCAGCCCATGACGACAGTGGGGCACAAAGATCCAGCAGGTATCTACTGGCCTCTGGCCCGCCAGCGTTAGTTATATTTTCTCTTATGCAGGAAGTTTTTTTACTGAATCAAACACACAGCCCAGTTCTATTTTCCTCTTGAAACGCATGTCCTACATCCGTATTCTAATCTCTATCTATAGTTTTACTAGTTCATATAGACGTATCATTATATTGAAAACACATAAAATTCCCTTTTCATATTTACATCCTTATTTTTGTTGTTTTTTCCCACCCAGCGCTGATTTTTTACCACTGGTTTTCCCTTAAACCAACTAAATTGACCCACGTCTTATTTGCTTACAAAAACAAAACAATTTTTTTTGGCAAATCAATAAGTTCTTAAAAAATGTTTATCATTTCGGGATTACAATAGTTCGGACTCCACCGAAATATGCAAAATAAGGTTGGACTTTTTGACCGTGGTCCTGGGCAGAAAATGGGTTGTAATAAATTACTTAAGAATTAGCAAATGGGCTGCAAATTATAAAAAATAGCAAATGGGCTTTATGTTGTCTGCCACAGATTTGGAGGCTGACTTGTGGGCCTACTAAGTTCATGCATACACAAGGTTTCTCAAAAAAGAAACTTAGTCAACAATCGACTCTACCAGCGTCAGACCGTTAGATGTCAATCTAACAGCAATCATGCTTCTTTGTGTCTGATCTTCCTGCCCCAGCCGCCCAAACCAGCGCCGTTGGAACCGCCTGCTCCCGCCTCCTGTGGCTGGCAGTGCTGCCGGGAAGGCCTCACGGCCCCATCATACTAGCATCCTTGGCCTGTCTATCCCTCTACTCACCCACACCTCCTGTTATTTTCCGGTGACGGCAGCCGAACCAGTCAACCCTCGCACTCTCCACCGCGTCGGCAGCCACTGCCTTGTCTTCCCCGGCTTCGTGTCGTTCCCTTCGTAGGCCTCGCCGTCGTCCACCGCCCTGGTGCTCTCGGTGCAGCATGGTCAACGATGTCCATCCAACGTCCATAGTGCTTCTTCAACCTCTCGTCTTCTTGCCCCAGCCGCCCAAAGCAGCGCCGATCGTGCCGCATGCTCCTACCTCCCGTGGCCGGCTGTGCTGCCGCGGAGTCCTCACCGTCCCCATACTACTCCCACCACTGGCCAGGCCATCCCTCCACTCACCCACTCCCCCTGTTATTCTGCGGTGACGGCAGCCTCACACCGCAGCTGAACCAGTGAACCCTCGTACTCCTCTCTGCGTGGGCATCCACTACCGCATCTTCCCCGGCTCCGCATCGTCCCCTTCCTAGGCCTCGCCGTCGTCCACCGCCGTGGTGCTCTCGGCGCGGCGTGGTCAATGTGGTCAACGACCGATTTCCATCAGAAGAGTACTGTACGTGGAGAGGCTGACAGCTGGGTCCATGGCAGCCGCAAGGAAGTGCCTCCTTATTTCGCGCAAAATAATTATTCCTCCACCTGACAGCAAGGACCCACCGGACGGGCCACCAGTATTTCGCGGAAAAAATGTTTCCCCCCTGACTGCTGGGACCCACCGGATGGGCCATTGTATTTCGCGAAAAAACGTTTGCCCCTGACTGCTGGGACCCACCGAACGGACCA
>NC_041388.1:79038403-79041787 GCF_002162155.2 Triticum dicoccoides
GGACCCACCGGAAGTGCCTCCTTATTACGCATAGTAAAATGAATACTCCCCTGCTAGTTGGGACCCAACCTGGTGGGAGGCTGACTTGTGGGCCTACTAAGTTGACGAGGATGGAGGGCTTTGTCAACTTAGTCAATCTGAACGATTCTAGCTCCAGTGACTATACGATGTCCATCCAATGGTTGTAGTGCTTCTTCAACCTCTTGGTTTCTTGCTCCAGCCGCCCAAAGCTACGCCGGTCGTGCCGCGTGCTCCTGCCTCTCGTGGCCGGCTGTGATGCCGCGGAGGCCTCACCGCCCCCTACTACTCCCACCGATGGCCCATGCTATCCCTCTACTCACCCACACCCCCTGGTATTCTGCAGCGACGGTAGCCTCACGCCGCAGCCGAACCAATGAACCCTCGTACCCCTCTCCGCGTGGGCATCCACTCCTGCGTCTTCCCTAGCTCCGCGGCGTCCCCTTCCTGGGCCACGCCATCGTCCATCGCCTTGGTGCTCTCGGCGCGGCGTGGTCAATGTGGTCAACGACCGACTTCCATCGGAAGAGTACTGTACGTGGAGAGGCTGACAGCTGGGTCCACGGCCACAGCCCAGTTTTTTTGTGATTTGCCAAGTAAGTCGCTTTGTCAGGCCTGTAGGGCTGCAAATCTTTCAAGACGAGGAGAGCTTCATTCGGCTGGCCGAGAAAAAGGCCCATCAGTAATGAGAAATGTGTTGTACATTTTTAAAACACACTAAACCGGCAATTAGTTTAAAATATCTTTTTTCATTTCGAGATTTTAAATTACATTAATTTTTACGCGTGGAGAATTTGTTGGATTTTATATTGATATACTTTTATTTTTAAAATCAGTTTGAATGTGAGTTGAAATTTCGGGATTAAAAATAGTTCGAACCGCACCGAAATAAGCAAAATTTCGTTAATTTTTTAACCAACGCCACAATATGGGCTGTAATGCTAACAAAAAGAATATGGGCTCCAAAAAAACCTTAGGAATTAGCAAATTTGCTGTAAATTATTAGAAATAATGGCAGATGGGTTGTATGCCGTTTTCCACAGATTTGAGGCTCTCCTAAAAAAAGTTGACGCACAAGCAGTGACTGTTGGATGTCCATCGAACGGTCGCCGTGCTTCTTCAATCTCTGCTCTTCCTGCTCCAGCCGCTCAAACAAGCACCGGCGGGACTGCCTGGTCCCTCCTCCCCGCGGCCGGCTGTGCTGCCGCGCAGGCCTCACCGACTCCCATCGCTGGCCTAGCCATCCCTCTACTCACCCACACCTGCTGTTATTCTCTGGCAACGGCAGACGAACCAGTAAACCCTCGTACAGTCGTACTGCCCTCCACGTGGGAAACAACTGCCGAGTCTTCCCTGCCTTCGTGCCGTTCCCTTCCTAGGCCTCGTCGTCGCCCACTGCCCTGGTGCTCTCGGCGCGGCCTGGTCAACATGGTCAACGACCGACATGCATCTAAAGTGGACTGTACATGAAAGGCCGACAGCTGGGTCCACGACCGCACGCAAGGAAATGCCTCCTTATTACGCGCAAAATAATGATTCCTCCACCTGACATCAGGGACCCACCGAAAGGGCCTCTGTATTTCGTGAAAAAAATGTTACCGCCGCTGACAGCTCGGACCCACCAGCTATATCTTCGCACGCAAGGAAGTGCCTCCTTATTATGCTCAAAAAAATGAATACCCCCTGCTAGCTGGGACCCACCTTGGTGGGAGGCTGACTTGTGGGCCTACTAATTTGACAGGGACAGAGGGCTTTGTCAACTTAGTCAATATGCATGATTCTAGCTCCAGTGACCGTACGATGTCCATCCAGCGGCCGTAGTGCTTCTTCAACCTATGGTCTTCTTGCTCCAGCCGCCCAAACTAGCGCCGGTCGTGCCTCGTGCTCCTGCCTCCCGTGGCCGGCTGCGATGTGGCGGAGGCCTCACCGCCCCCTACTACTCCCACCGCTGGCCAGGCCATCCCTCTAATCACCCACACCCCCTGTTATTCTGCGGCGATGGCAGCCTCACACCGCAGCAAACAAGTGAACCCTCGTACTCCTCTACACATGGGCATCCACTGCCGTGTCTTCCCCGGCTCCGCGTCGTCCCCTTCCTAGGCCTCGCCGTCGTCCATCGCCCTGGTGCTCTCGGCGCGGCGTGGTCAACATGGTCAACGAACGACTTCCATCGGACGTGGACTGTACGTGGAGAGGCTGACAGCTGGGTCCACGGCCGTAGCAAGGAAGTTCCTCCTTATTACGTGCAAAATAATTATTCCTCCACCTGACAACGGGGACCCACCGGGCGGGCCATCGTATTTCACCCCCCGGACTGCTGGGACACACCAGCTACATCTTCGCACCCAAGGAAGTGTCTGACAGTCGGGACCCACCCGGTCGAAGCGTACGTAGCGTTATCATTCTGGTCGCGAACGTGTGCGTACATATATACTGGTCGATGTAGAGGCGCGCACGTGTTGTAGTAGAGGCGCGCACGTAGCATGTACACGTACGTACAGCGGCCAGGGTGCAAGAAAGAAAATACGGCCACGTATATGTACATACGGGCGGGGTCTCCAACGCCTACTCGTGCATACGTACGGTCAGGGCTCCTGTACATGGCTGGGTGGGAACGGAGAAACAACGTTGTCGTTGTGTTCATGGGGAGGCAACGGAATGCGTCATGTTCATGGGGAGGCAACGGAATGCGTCGTGTTCATCGGGAGGGCTTGGACGGAACAGGCGATGGAAACGAGGCCTGGCGTACCGCAGAACGGAGGAAACGTCCTTGTGTTCGACCAGCCACGTTCGAAATGGATCCTATTCACCGGGAGGGGTCTGGCGTACCGCAAAACGGAAGAAACGGACCTCCTATGGTCGACACGGGGGTCTCGTTGATCGGGAGGGGTGTGGCGTACCGCAAAACGGACGAAACAGACTCGTGTTGGAGCGCTACGGTCAAAACGAGGGTCATGTTCATCGGAAGGGGTGTGGCGTACCGCAAAACGGGACTCCACGGGATACTGTTCATTTCCACCATCGACCCCTTCCAGCCTCCACGAGCTACTGTTCATCGACCGTCGACCTCCTCCAGCCTCCACCTGCGACTGTTCATCCACGGGCTCCTGTTCATCCAGCCTCTACCGCGCGCTACTCCACCGGCTACTGTTCAACCAGCCCTCTCCACAGGCTCCTGTTTAACCACCCCTCCACGGGCGACTGTTCATCCTGCCATCCACCATCTATTGTTCATCCTGCCCTCCATGGGGTGGTCCTGTTCATCTAGCCCTCCACGGGGTCCTGTTCATCGAGCCCCAACCAGCTCGATCGATCGGGGTCCTGTTCATCCAGAGGCAACACCACGGGGTCCTGTTCATCCACCCC
>NC_041388.1:79042002-79176868 GCF_002162155.2 Triticum dicoccoides
CGCTCACTGTTCATCCAGAGGCAGCATCGATCGGATTCAGTTAGAAGCAGTAGTGAAGGAATTGCTCGATCGGGTTCAGTTAACAGCCACCGATCGATCGCTCGGGTTCAGTAACGCGTAGCCTGCAGTGCAATCGCTCGGGTTCAGTTAGAGCCAAACGACTTGCTCGGGTTCAGTTAGAGCCAAAGCCTTGCACACATGCGCGTACGTGTACGAGAGAAGCGCGCATCGCTCGGCCCCCGACCTCCCACCATAACCGGCAACTCCCCGAAATTTTCCTCCCCCTCGCTTCTACCATGGTTTTTTCCGTCATGGACGGCCCAAAGAATGTCATGCAGCTGTGTCTCCGGCCTGCCCAGGACGAAAAGCCCATTTTCTGTCATGATTTTTTGTCATAGAAGTAGGAGCCCACCACATCTATGATGATACCGGGTTTTGTCACAATTATCATCATAGAAGTGTCATATGTATGACAGAAAAAAATTTCGTTCGGCCCAAAATGTCACGGATGTGTCTTTTTTTTGCAGTGATTGTGACTAATGAGTTAGTTGCGGGATGATGCATTACGAACCGAGTAAAGAGACTTGCTGGTAATGAGATTGAACTTGGTATGAGGATACAGACGATCGAATCTTGGGCAAGTAACAAACCGATGACAAAGGGAACAACGTATATCATTATGCGGTTTGACCGATAAAGATCTTCGTAGAATATGTGGGAGCCAATATGAACATCCAGGTTCCGCTATTGGTTATTGACCGGAGACGTGTCTCGATCATGTCTTCATAGTTCTTGAACCCGTAGGGTCCGAACGCTTAACGCTCGGTGACGATCGGTATTATGAGTTTACGTGTTTTGATGTACCGAAGTTTGTTCGGAGTCCCGGATGAGATCGGGGACATGACGAGGAGTCTTGAAATGGTCGAGACGTGAAGATCGATGTATTGAAAGGCTATATTCGGACATCGGAAAGGTTCCGAGTGATTCGGGTATTTTTCGGAGTACCAGAGAGTTACAGGAATTTGTATTGGGCCTTAATGGGCCATACGGGAAAGGAGAGAAGGCCTCAAGGGTGGCCACGCCCCTTCCCCATGGACTGGTCCGAATTGGACTGGGGAAAGGGGGCGCCCCCTTCCTTCCTTCTCCTTCTCCCTTCCCTTTTTCCGATTCCATGTTGGAGGTGGAATCCTACTAGGACTAGGGAGTCTTAGTAGGACTCCACACTTTGGGTGCGCCCTATGAGGGCCGGCCTCCAGCTCCCTCCATCCTTTATATACCTGGCCAAGGGGCACCCCATAGACACACAAGTTGATCATTAATCTCTTAGCCGTGTGCGGTGCCCCCCTCCACCATAATCCACCTCGGTCATATCGTGGCGGTGCTTAGGCGAAGCCCAGTTCTGGTAGCATCATCATCACCGTCATCACGCCGTCGTGCTGACTGATACGTCTCCGTCGTATCTACAATTTTCGATTGTTCCATGCCAATCTTATACAACTTTCATATACTTTTGGCAACTTTTTATACTATTTTTGGGACTAAAATATTGATCCAGTGCCCAGTGCCAGTTCCTATTTCTTGCATGTGTTTTGTTTCGCAGAAAATCCATATCAAACGGAGTCCAAACAGGATAAAAACTGATGGAGATTTTTTTGGAATATATGTCAATTTTGGGAACTGGAATCAACGCAAGACAATGCCCGAGGGGCCGATGAGGGTGAGGGGCGCGCCCGAGGGGGTCAAGCGCGCCCTAGGCCATCGTGGTCACTCCGTAAGGCGGTTTGTGCCCTTCATTCGCCACAAGAAAGGCAATATCCGGATAAAAATTGTGTACAAATTTCAGCCCAATCGGAGTTACGGATCTCTGGGAATATAAGAAACGGGGAAAGGGCAGAATCTGGAACGCAGAAACAGAGAGAGACATATCCAATATCGAAGGGGCTCTCGCACCTCCGCTGCCATGGCGGCCATGGACCAGAGGGGAAACCCTTCTCCCATCTAGGGAGAAGGTCAATGAAGAACAAGAAGGGGGGCTCTCTCTCCCCCTCTCTCCCGGTGGCGCCAAAATGCCGCCGGAGCCATCATCGTGTGACAGTGATCTACACCAACACCTCCGTCATCTTCACCAACATCTTCATCACCTTCCCCCATCTATCTACAGCGGTCCACTCTCCTGCAACCCGCTGTACCCTCTACTTGAACATGGTGCTTTATGCTTCATATTATCATCCAATGATGTGTTGCCATCCTATGATGTCTGAGTAGATTTTCGTTGTCCTATCGGTAATTGGTGAATTGCTATGATTAGTTTAAATTGCTTTTGGTTTTGTTGCTATCCTTTGGTGCCCATCATATGAGCATGCACGTGGATCACACCATAGGGTTAGCTGTATGTTGATAGGACGATGTATTGGAGGGCAAGAGTGACAGAAGCTTCAACCTAGCATAGAAATTGAAGCATACGGGATTGAAGGGGTCCAATATATCTTAATGCTATGGTTGGGTTTTACCTTAATGAACATTAGTAGTTGCGGATGCTTGCTAATAGTTCAAATCATAAGTGCACAGAATTCCAAATCAGGGATGACATGCTAGCAGTGGCCTGTCCCACATAAAACTTGCTATCTGTCTAGTAAAGTAGTCAATTGCTTAGGGACAATTTCGCAACTCCTACCACCACTTTTCCACACTCTCTATACTAACTTTATTTCTTATTTATCTAAACAGCCCCTAGTTTTTATTTGCGTGCTCTTTATATTCTTGCAAACCTATCCCGTTACACCTACAAAGTACTTCTAGTTTCATACTTGTTTTACGTAAAGCGAACGTTACGCGTGCGTAGAGTTGTATCGGTGGTCGATTGAACTTGAGGGAATATTTGTTCTACCTTTAGATCCTCGTTGGGTTCGACACTTTTACTTATCGAAAGAGGCTACAATTGATCCCCTATAGTTGTGGGTTATCAAGACCTTTTTCTCGCGCGCTTGCTGGGGAGTTATAGCGTGGGGTGAATATTCTCGTGTGTGCTTATTTGCTTTATCACTAAGTAGTTTTTAGTTGCTGTTCTAAGTTGTTCTCTATCTTTAGTTATGGATATGGAACACAAAATACCAAAAAAATTAGGTTTACTTGCTACTCATGGAGATGGGGAACCTCCTAAAACCCTCGATGCTCATTATGTGAAAGATATTATGCACTACTTTAATAATCCTGAGAAAACCCCATTCAATTATGTAATGGGAGACACGTTGGATCAACGTGAATACTTTAGGGATTATCGCTTGACTCAAAAAGGGAAACTATTATGGTATCAAATTTATATGTTGCATTGGTATGCTCGACAACTATGCTTGAGATATGATTTTACTTGTTGCTCTAGGATGAAGGCTCCATAGCTTCCCTTTTCATGCAATTTTAATGATAATGAAACCTTAGCTTCTTATGCTAATGGTATATATGATTACTATGATGTGGAACGAATAGAAGAATTTGTTGCTTTTAAGGGTGCTTGTTAAATTGAATCTTTGTTTAAAGATTTTGATGATTCAATTTATAGACCTAAAAATTTATCTATCCTTAAATATTGCTATGAGAATTATAAATACAATTATGATATTGATGAATTTATTGAGAAAGTCTCCGCTGTCCGAGAAGGGACTAATATTTTGCAGGAGTCTATGGAAGAAGAAATTGATGAAACTGTGAGCTCATTGGATGAAAAAGATGATGAGGAGAGCGAAGAACAAAAGGAGGAAGATCGGATTAGCTACCCGAGCCCACCTTCTAATGATAGTAACTCTCCAACTCATACATTATTTAATGTCCCTTCATTCCTACCGAAGGATGAATGCCATGATAATTGCTATGATCCCGTTGATTCTTTTGAAATATCCCTTTTTGATGATGCTTGCTATGCTTGTGGCCAAGATGCCAATATGAATTATGCTTATGGAGATGAACTTCCTATAGTTCCTTATATTAAACATGAAATTGTTGCTATTGCACCTAGGCATGATAGTCCTATTATCTTTTTGAATTCTCCTGACTACACTATATCGGAGAAGTTTGCCCTTATTACGGATTATATTGATGGGTTGCATTTTACCGCTACACATGATGATTTTGATAGATATAATATGCATGTGCTTTCTGCTCCTATTGCAATTATTACGAGAGAGGAACTACATCTCCGCCTCTCCATGTTTCCAATATGATAAAATTACAACAAACGGTTTATACTATGCATTGGCCTTTACTATGTGTGCATGAATTGTTCTTTTATGACATGCCGATGCATAGGAAGAGAGTTAGACTTCATTGTTTCATGATATATGTTACTTTGTGCTCACTACTAAATCACAAATCATTGTTAATTAAAATTGGCATTGATATACCTTTGGATCCGGGTGGATCCATTACTTCAGCACTATATGCCTAGCTTAATGGCTTTAAAGAAAGCGCTGCTAGGGAGACAAATCGGAAGTATTAGAGAGTCATTTATTTATGTTATGTGATTTTATCAAGTACAAATCCATTGTATTCTAAAAATAATGTGCCAACATTTTCCTTTAGGATGTTTCCATTGCTTGTTGGTTTGTGCGGTGCAAAACAAAAACTTTCGCTGTAGTGCATGATTTTATATTTTTTTTACTGGAACGTCAAACGGTTCTGAAACTTTTTGCACTGCCTTTCTATACAAATTGTTTATTTTAAATAATTTTTTCAGAATTTTTGGAGTAATAGAAGTATGGTGAATGTTCAGATTACTACAGACTGTCTTGTTTAAGACAGATTCTATTTTTTGATGCATTGTTTGCTTATTTTGATGAAACTATTGCTTTCTATCAGTGGATTAAGCCATATAAAAGTTATGCTACAGTATATACAATGAAAAAACAAAATATGAATTGGTTTTCAACAGTACTTAGAGTAGTGATTTGCTTTATTATACTAACGGATCTTACTGAGCTTTCTGTTGAGTTTTGTGTGGATGAAGTGTTCGAAGATCGAGAAGGTCACAATGTGAGGAGAAGGAGGAGAGGCAAGATCTCAAGCTTGGTGATTCCCAAGGCACCCCAAGTAAATATTTCAGGAGACTCAAGCATCTAATCTTGGGTATGCCCCAGAAGGCATCCCATCTTTCTTCAACAAATATCGATATGTTTTCGGATTCATTTCGTTCATGCGATATGTGCAAATCTTGGAGCATCTTTTGCATTAGTTTTCACTTTTCTTTGATGCACCATGCTGGTATGAGATTGTACATGGTAGACTTATAGAATACTCTTTGCACTTCACTTATATCTTTTGAGTATGGCTTTATAGAATGCTTCATGTGCTTCACTTATATCATTTGAAGTTTGGATTGCCTATTTCTCTTCACATAGAAAACCGCAATTTGTAGAATGCTCTTTTCCTTCACTTATATTTGTTAGAGCATGGGAATATATTTTTTAGAAAGAATTAAACTCTCTTGCTTCACTTATATCTATTTAGAGAGATGACAGGAATTGGTCATTCACATGGTTAGTCATAAAATCCTACATAAAACTTGTAGATCACTGAATATGATATGTTTGATTCCTTGCAATAGTTTTGTGATATAAAGATGGTGATATTAGAGTCATGCTAGTGGGTAGTTGTGGATTGTATAAATACTTGTGTTGAAGTTTGTGATTCCCGTAGCATGCACGTATGGTGAACCGTTATATAACGAAGTTGGAGCATGAGGTATTTATTGATTGTCTTCCTTATGAGTGGCGGTCGGGGACGAGCGATGGTCTTTTCCTACCAATCTATTCCCCTAGGAGCGTGTGTGTAGTACTTTGTTTCAATTACTAATAGATTTTTGCAATAAGTATGTGAGTTCTTTATGACTAATGTTGAGTCCATGGATTATACGCACTCTCACCCTTCCATCATTGCTAGCCTCTTCGGTTCCGTGCATTACCCTTTCTCACCTCGAGAGTTGGTGCAAACTTCGCTGATGCATCCAAACCCCATGATTTGATACGCTCTGTCACACATAAGCCTCCTTATATCTTCCTCAAAACAGCCACCATACCTACCTATTATGGCATTTCCATAGCCATTCCGAGATATATTGCCATGCAACTTCCATCATCATCATATACATGACTTGAGCATTTATTGCCATATTTCTTTGCATGATCGTAAGATAGCTAGCATGATGTTTTCATGGCTTGTCCGTTTTTGATGTCATTGCTACGCTAGATCCTTGCACATCCCGGTACACCGCCGGAGGCATTCATATAGAGTCATATCTTTGTTCTAGTATCGAGTTGTAAGTAAATAAAAGTGTGATGATCATCATTATTAGAGCATTGCCCCATGAAAAAAAAAGAAAAAAAGAGGCCAAATAAGCCTAAATAAAAAAGGGGGCAATGTTACTATCCTTTTACCACACTTGTGCTTCAAAGTAGCACCATGTTCTTCATATAAAGAGTCTCTTGAGTTAACACTTTTATATATTAATGGGAATTTTCATTATAGAACTGGCTTGTATATTCCGATGATGGGCTTCCTCAAATGCCCTAGGTCTTCATGAGCAAGCAAGTTGGATACACACCCACTTAGTTTCAGTTTTACCTTTCATACACTTATAGCTCTAGTGCATCCGTTGCATGGCAATCCCTACTCCTCACATTGACATCAATTGATGGGCAACTCCATAGCCCATTGATTAGCCGCGTCGATGTGAGACTTTCTCCTTTTTCTCTTCTCCACACAACCTCCACCATAATATTCTATTCCACCTGTAGTGCTATATCCATGGCTCATGCCCATGTATTGCATGAAAGTTGAAAAGGTTTGAGAACGTCAAAATTATGAAACAATTGCTTGGCTTGTCATCGGGGTTGTGCATGATTTGAATGCTTTTGGTGGTGAAGATGGAGCATAGCAAGACCATATGATTTTGTAGGGATAACTATCTTTGGCCATGTTATTTTCAAAAGACAGGATTTCTTTATTAGTATGCTTGAAGTATTATTGTCTTAATGTCAAATGATAGACTATTGCTTTGAATCACTCGTGTCTTAATATTCATGCCATGATTAGATTACATGATCAAGATTATTCTAGGTAGCATTCCACATAAAAAATTAACATTTTTATCATTTACCTACTCGAGGACGAGCAGGAATTAAGCTTGGGGATGCAGATACGTCTCCGTCGTATCTATAATTTTTGATTGTTCCATGCCAATATTATACATCTTTCATATACTTTTGGCAACTTTTCATACTATTTTTGGGACTAACATATTGATCCAGTGCCCAGTGCCAGTTCCTGTTTGTTGCATGTTTTTTGTTTCAGTAGAAAATCAATATCAAACGGAGTCCAAACGGGATAAAAACTGACGGAGATTTTTTTGGAATATATGTGAATTTTGGGAAGTGGAATCAATGCGAGATGATGCCCGAGGCGCCCACGAGGGTGAGGGGCGCGCCCCAGGGGGTCAGGTGCGCCCAGGGCCCTCGCGGCCACTCCGTAAGGCGGTTGGTGCCCTTCTTTCGCCGCAACAAAGCCAATATCCGGATAAAAATCGTGTCCAAATTTCAGCTCAATCGGAGTTACGGATCTTCAGGTATATAAGAAACGGTGAAAGGGAAGAATCTGGAACCAGAAACAGAGAGAGAGAGACAGATCCAATATCAGAGGGGCTCTCGCCCCTCCACCACCATGGAGGCCATGGACCAGAGGGGAAACCCTTCTCCCATCTAGGGAGAAGGTCAAGGAAGAAGAAGAAAAAGGGGGGCTCTCTCCCCCTCTCTCCTGGTGGCGCCTGAACGCCGCCGGGGCCATCATCGTGTGATGGCGATCTACACCAACACCTTTGTCATCTTCACCAACATCTTCATCACCTTCCCCAATCTATCTACAGCGGTCCACTCTCCCGCAACCCGCTGTACCCTCTACTTGAACATGTTACTTTATGCTTCATATTATCATCCAATGATGTGTTGCCATCCTATGATGTCTGAGTAGATTTTCGTTGTCCTATCGGTAATTGGTGAATTGCTATGATTGATTTAAATTGCTTGTGGTTTTGTTGCTATCCTTTGGTGCCCATCATATGAGCATGCGTGTGGATCACACCATAGGGTTAGTTGTATGTTGATAGGACTATGTATTGGAGGGCAAGCGTGACAGAAGCTTCAACCTAGCATAGAAATTGATGCATACGGGATTGAAGGGGGAACAATATATCTTAATGCTATGTTTGGGTTTTACCTTAATGAATGTTAGTAGTTGCGGATTCTTGCTAATAGTTCCAATCATAAGTGCATAGAATTCAAAGTTAGGGATGACATGCTAGCAGTGGCCTCTCCCACATAAATCTTGCTATCGGTCTAGTTAAGTAGTCAATTTCTTAGGGACAATTTCGCAACTCCTACCACCACTTTTCCACACTCGCTATACTAACTTTATTGCTTGTGTCAGGACCCCGATCCTAAGTCACACTGATCTAGCATGTAACACTTCATATCACTTTGCGGCCTCACGCACGGTATTCCCACGGGTGCCACCTTACCTGGCCCGGGACCGTTTGCGCCTTTTGGCTCACGTATATGATAATGTCGCTAGCATCCATATGATAGAGAACCCGGGCTGACATGGCTAGTCGTGAACCCAAAGCACCACCAACCTATGGGGACGGGCATACATGAATCACATCGAGCATGTCGGTCAGCAGCATGTGAATCCGGGCTGTAGCACTGGGCTAACAGGACTCCGGGAACCCGGGCTGTAGCAGGCTAGGCAGGACTCCAGATGTCACCGTGTGACATTTCCCCGAAGGGACAGACACAGGAACGAAGTGAAACACATGCCGGCCAGTCAAGTGTCCTAAGCAGTAGTGCTGGGCTAGCAGGACTGTGGTGAACCGGGCTGTAGCGGACTACTATGGCTTATGGAAGCACTAGACTACATTTCCCCATAAGAGAGGCTGCCAAGAATAAACAACTAGATTGTCGGATCCCACACATACCAAGCATTTCAATCATACACACAATATGCTCGATATGTGTAAATACAACATGGCATCACAACATAATTCTACGACTCAAGTATTTATTCATTAGGCTCCGAGGAGTGAGAAATTACAAACCTGGGTCTCATGATCCAACAATCATAGCATACAAATCAAAGCACATGCGGAAGCTTAACATGTCTGAGTACAGACATCTACAAATGAAAAAGGCTAAGAAGCCTGACTATCTACCAGATCCTGCCGAGGGCACAAGATCGTAGCTGAGGTATCAAGCTAAACGTTGAAGTCCACGCGAAACTACTAGCGAGACTGAAGTCTCTCTACAAAACATAAATTAAGCAAACGTGAGTACAAAAGTACCCAGCAAGACTTACATCAGAACTAGCTACATATGCATCAGTATCAACAAAGAGGGGTGGTGGAGTTTAACTGCAGCAAGCCAGCTTTGACTCGGTGCCTATCTTAAACTATGAGTACAAGTAACTCTTTTGAGGTGGCGCACACAAGTCCACATATTCACCATTCAATACACCACTATGGATCCGCTCCTGTCTCCCTACGAGAAGGCCACCCATAGCACTCACACTTATCTTGCGAGTTTTAGAGTATCCACTTTCACTTGTCTATGAACTGTTATAGGCAACCCAGAAGTCCTTTACCGTGGACACGGCTATTCGAATAGATCATTTATAACCCTGTAGGGGTGTACTTCGTCACACATGTTTCCACCACTTAGCGTCTGCACACGACATGTGCTCGGCAGACTTCAAGCGAAAACCGACGTGGGTGTAGACCACGACCTGACTAACCACACAAGTCTCTAGTCCAGGTTTATCGCCTATTCGGGTTCCATCCGCAAGGAAATCTGGCCGGGGTGTCCTCAACGGCCCCAAACGATGTGTATACGGTCCCGAGATGCCAAACGGGCGCCCGGCATACCCGGCCACAGTGTATCTACCGCATCATAGCCCACCGCTAGGGTCAGCGCTACGCACGGCCGCCAATACATAACCTACAAACACCAAAAACTAGTTGCAACTCCTGGACAGAGGACGAGAGGGGTCAATAAGTCGATCGGGGTCATATTTCAGGGCCCAATGTGTGGTAGTAGCTGTTTCATGGATCACAAACACAGAACTCAATTCCTAAGGACAGTTTCAGTGAGACAACCCACCATGTACTCCTACATGGCCTCTCACCGCTACCTTTACGAAATCGTGTTCACACACTTAGCTCACACACAGTAGGACATGTTCACAACTTTCCAATTCATCCCCGATGAATCAGACCTGACACAACTCTAAGCAATAGCAGGCATGACAAGCAAACATGAATGAGTAGGCACATCAGGGCTCAAACAACTCCTACTCATGCTAGTGGGTTTCATCTATTTACTATGACAATGACAGGTCATGCAAAGGAAAGGGGTTCAACTACCGCAGCATGTAACAGTTGAATTGTTGTTGTCCTAATGCAGGAAAAGAGAGCAGGAGCGAGAGAGTGGGTTTGTATCGGAATGAACAAGGGTGTTTTGCTTGCCTGGCACTTCTGAAGATAACATAGTTCTTCATTGGTGTCATCGAATTCATCGTCGAAACCACGTCTATCGAGAGGGGACATATACCGGCAAACAAGGAAGAACGCAATCAATGCAATGTACAATATGATGCATGATCATGACATGGAAATATGCTATGGTTTGAGCTAATGCAACTAGCAACCCTATTAAATGAATTTGGTTTGAACCAAGGTTCAAATTCAAACTACATATGTGCTTATTTAAATGTCAATTATGCAAATTTCCCTGTACAGCAACCCTAGGTTGTTCAAACATGCATGCAAATGCCATAAACAGATTCCTTGAATTTTTCTGATCATTTTTCATATATAAAATATTTCATTTGGAGTTACGCTTGATTTTATATGAATTTTAGAAGTTCAAACTGTTTTCTGGAATTTCCTGAATAAGAATAAATCCAGAAAAAGGGTTACTGTGTCAGCACTACGTCACCGTGACATCAGCAGGTCAACGGCGGCTGAACAGGTCAACCCTGACCAGTGGGGTCCACACGTCAGTGACCTAGTGCCGGTTTGTCTCACAGACAGGTGGGGCCAGTTAACAGCCACATGAGCGTGGTCAACGCCGACGCGTGGGGCCACTGTGTTTAGATTAAGTCTAATCTAAACTTAACCCGAGGTTATTTAGTCCGTGAGTCCCTATTGTCAGTGGGTGAGGTGATTAAACTAAATGTGATTAGGCCATAATTTCGATGCCACGTCAGCAGTCACCGGGGTTAATCGCTAGCGCTAGCAGAGGGCACCGGAGTTGCCCTCCCGGCCGTTTCCGGCGATGGGAGCAAGCGGGGCTGGCCTCTACGGCTGCGGCGCGATGAGGCGCTTCGATTGGTGGCCATAGGCGGTGCCGGGGCAGCGTGTACCAGCGGTGGCGATGACCCGGGCGGCGGCCGGAGTTCGGGTAGGTGCGGGGACGCGGCTGTGGTGCCCAAGTGAGTGAGCGAGCATGCTGAAGCTGCAGCACGCGATGCCCTGAGTGTAACGTACGCACACCTAGGACCAATTGGTCACCGGAGCCACGCCGACGTTGAGCTCAGGCTGCGGTGAGTATCGGCCTTGACAGAACCGCGGCTAGAGGTCGGGGAAGACGCGGGAAAGAGAGGGGGAATGCGTCGAAGCTCACTGGAGGTCGCTGAGGAGCTCAGCGTGCTTGGGGGCGGCTCGGAGGCGACGAAATCACGGCGCCGATCTTGGTTGCTCGAGGAGGAAGATGAGGGCGGAGGCGGCTCCACGGGGCGTCCGGGCTTGAGTACGTCGACGATGAGGAAGACGGAGTTGCGGCGGTTCTTCCAGACATAATGGATGGGCAAGGGAGGGCCGGTGGTCGTGGTGGTGCTCGTCGACGGCGGCAGGTGTGTTCGGTGGTGCCACACGGAGAGCAGAGGAGGGGAAGGGGTCCAGGGGAGAGAGGGGAGAGGTGCAGCTTGGTGCTGGGAGTCTCCGTGGCGCTCGAATGGGTCCGGGGAAGGAGGAAGCAGGCAGGGAGCTGGCCACGACGATCGCGCGCACGTCAACACGCCTCTGCCTACTGGCAGAGGTTGAAGACAGCCACTTTGCCTGATGGGCTGGGCCACCAGCTAGAGTTGGGCCAGGTAGGTCCAGGTAAGTGGCCCAGTGGCCTTCCCTCTTTTATTTGTTTCTGTTTTCTATTTTTCTGCTGCTGTTTTGGCTTTAGTAAAAATACTAAAGCATTTTGTAAAATGCTGCAATAATTTGTGGACACTCTATGGATTATCCCAGTGGTCCACATTTAAATTCAGCATTATTTGAGCATTTAAATTATTTATTGTGTTTAAATGCCGAAATTCAAATATGATATGATTTAATTCAAAAATCCATGAATGACCTTGAAACATGTGCATCATTTTTGTCAGAGGTTTTAACCTTTTCTAAAAATGATGAACATTTTTAAAGGCATTTTGGGTTTATTGAAAAGGCTTATGGCTGACCCTATTTGATTTAATTTTTGGTGCTAGGGTTTGTCTCCCCATTTCAACTTTCTGAGAAATTTAAACATGATGACATGAATGCCTTAATGCAACTAATGACAAGCAAATTCTAGGGCTATGACAACTCACCCCCACTAAACAAGAATCTCGTCCCGAGATTCAAGACGTGAGGTAAGAAGACAGAGGGCACAAACTAACACGATCTTCATGATCCATTGCTTTAGATCGATCTTGGCGTCCTTCCTTTCAAGATCTGCATCCAACACGATGACGACGGACAGGAACTCTACATGAATCGATCTTCTCGAAGATCGGGCAACTCAAGATCAACTCTTGGGGTCAGATATAAAACATCTCTTGAGCTGAGACACAAAACATACATATCAAAAGGGATGTAGAGGGACATATGACGAAGGTCCAAATTGGTAGGCAACAATCCCATGCTTAGGTGAGATGGTGAGTGAGTGTCAAAGCGGCGAGGAGATAAGTTGCCATGATTACCTAACGGGGCACCTCAGAGAAGGTGACTCATAGAGCTATTCCCTTAAGTGGCAAAAAGAATTACTTTTGATATAACGATCATTGAAACTCTTTATGCCAGCCTAAGTCAATCACAAACGATCGTTTGGCGGAGTTTGAATGGATGATGTGGACTACCTTGTTGAGGACAATGCAATGGATGATTTTTGCTTATCACCGGAAATGAATGGGACCCATGGTAAGTCCACTTTCGGAGATGATATTGGACAGCAACTACCGGGAAGGCCAGCCCATGGGGGATTGGCACAATGGCGGTGCAAGCTGGGAACAAGATGCAACTATTGGGAATGTTCCAACCATCATATCTTCCTGAGATTCAGATCCGATTGGTAATAGGATACTCCAGACTCAGCATGTATGAAAGAAAGTTTGCAACACAATTCGACGAGATGGCGTTCAGAGATTCTCGAGGAATGAACTAAGATAGAAAGCTCCAAAACATGAGCTGGTTCTGCTAAACACAGGTGAACACGCTGTCCCAGACAAGCATGACCACATAGTAGTCTTATGATAAAACACTACCGAGTTCAGGTGGGGAACCATCATCGAGGATGTCGGAGTCTTGTGCATGAACTAGTATTCACACAACAACTTCTTTTCCTTGAGCAAATCAATCAGTGGCTTGGTGTGCTAGGAACACATACAGAATGGAGGTAGCGAGCCTGTTAAACCATAGCATACTTCGCACATGCATGACTGACTTGGGATGGTACCAGAGGAAACAAAAACAATCTTTCTCGAACTCACAGCGGCAACTTGCACCAAATGTACATGAATCAGAGAAAGTCGCTTCTTTCATCCAAACATATGCTTCATAAACGAAACACGAAGAAATGCTTACACAAGTTTCCAACACTAAGTTGATGTTTAACATGAGTCATGGGGGAAGACAGAATGCTGCTAATGGGCTCAACAGCAACTCATCCGAATTTCCATATCACTGGACTTCTACCATCATTTTAACACGGTGATAGTATTGGTCAGACCAAAAGATGTAATGATGTATGCTCGAGGGATCAACCACGAGTAAGACAACATTACGAACATCGTTGGCTCTGGTTTGACTTGACGATAGCCCATACTCAAGTCAAAGTTTTGTCAAGGCAATAGATCCAACAACTGATCACGAGGACCAATCGATGGAGATATCATCTTTCTTCAACACACACACACACACAAGGATATCCCTTAGTGATGAACTAAGTCAGACAAGCTTCTATCTCCCAACTCTCCAAGTTGTTGTCTAGCTCAACCAACTAGCTCAGGGATATCCAACACAGATTCTTGGCGAAGGGGTGATTTATAAGAAAACCAACTTGATCACGAACTCAACATCGCGGTCAGGTGACAACCTGGTAATACTTCCGAGAAGATATTCGGAACATCATGAACCACCGATATGATACTAAGCTCGAGATCAATCTTTCTTTTCAGGGCAAGACGATATGATCAATAGAGCAAGGGTTTGGCAAAATCCTAACTCGTTGATCGAAGAGTGCACCTGGAAATAAGGACTAGGTAGCACAATCTATCTTAGAATGATGATTCAGTAACCAACACGCTAAGAATGAGAATATTGTCCATTAACTACCAAGCAACGGAGTTGCTAGGAGTATTGATTTCACACATCACGACTCACTTGCCGGCATTCCGATACAATAACACGAGAACCGAGGAATGAACAATGATGGCAAGAAGTATCACTACGTCAAGAATTCATAAGAGAAGGTGCAATTCTCATGACGCTCCTGACATAAGGTGTGTAATACTGCAGGATAGAACAGAACCAAAAGCTGGGTTGCATTTTGATCTGCGGAATACAACTGCTTTGACCCAATCCTAGATATGGATGAGGTACTGGAGTTTGTTTCTCCTAGTCATTATGAAATAGAACGGCTTGACGAACCACAAGAATACTAGGCATCGATGAACACGAATGCACACATACTCCTGACTATCAATTGATATCCGAAGGTTAGAAAACAACTAAACAGGGACAACTCAAGGAACATATAACTTTCTGAGTTGTGGATGCACAGATTAGCATGTCGAACGAGTTCAACATATTGCTTCCGGATAACCCATGCATAAGAAGAAGGACTGGAAGATTCACAATTTGAATGGAGAACTCGTCAAGAGCACCCTGGTTGTGATCTTTTGATTCAAACGAATTTCTGCCAAGGATGGTTCATGGTATTTGGAAGAAGGAAATACCACGGACCTCAAGGGCTATCGCAAAGGTTACTAATATTCTAAAGGTAGGAGCAACACTATCAACATGAAGTAGGGTGAATCACGGGTTCGAAAACCCAGGAGTAGAATACCTACTACTAATGGCATCAGGGGATGCTTTCGAGAATGGTGGCCAGAATTATCACACCGGGAACACAAAACATGGCTAGATTACTAGGTGACTCCCTAAAACACCTAGGGTCATAATAATAGCTCCAACATATATGTCGAGGCAACAAAGTACCTCAATTCACCGATTAGTGTGGATAAACTGGCCCAAAGGAACGTCGGTAACGGAAGAAGGAATTTGCAAATGCATCAGACTAGTTAGAAACCTGGGATGACTCGGACAACATAACGGCTATAAATGCTCAAAATTATTTGAGACATCCTGCAAAAATGGTTGCATAACCACTCAACAACACAATGTCAAGGTTCTGAGATCAACTGTCAACATACGGAAGTAGTAGGAACCGAACTGAGGCTTGAAACTATCAATTCTATAAGTCTATGGATTAGTAGCACGTCATCCTGATAGATAGATGAGAAGGCCTAATTCTTAATCCCCGTAGAAAAGAAGAGGTTGACTCAAATCAGAAGGGCATAGGGTAAAGGAGTAAAAAGAGCCTTACGTTCCCTTCCACAAACAATTCCCTTATATAACTAAAGCATTTCTAGACTCAACTTCGACCAGTTTGGCTTGGGAATCCTACAGGCAGTCGGGCTCTGATACCAAAGCTGTCAGGACCCCGATCCTAAGTCACACCGATCTAGCATGTAACACTTCATATCACTTTGCGGCCTCACGCATGGTATTCCCACGGGTGCCACCTTACCAGGCCCGGGACCTTTTGCGCCTTTTGGCTCATGTATATGATAATGTCGCTAGCATCCATATGACAGAGAACCCGGGCCAACATGGCTAGTCGTGAACCCAAAGCGGCACCAACCTATGGGGACGGGCATACATGAATCACATCGAGCATGTCGGTCAGCAGCGTGTGAATCCTAGCTGTAGCACTGGGCTAACAGGACTGCGGGACCTCGGGCTGTAGCAGGCTAGGCAGGACTCCAGATGTCACCGCGTGACATTTCCCCGAAGGGACAGACACATGAACGAAGTGAAACACATGCCGGCCAGTCAAGTGTCCTGAGCAGTAGTGTTGGGCTAGCAGGACTCCGGTGAACCGGGGTGTAGCGGACTACTATGGCTCATGGAAGCACTAGACTACATTTCCTCATAAGAGAGACTGCCAAGGATAAACAACTAGATTGTCGGATCCCACACATACCAAGCATTTCAATCATACACACAATATGCTCGATATGTGTAAATACAACATGGCATCACAACATAACTCTACGACTCAAGTATTTATTCATTAGGCTCCGAGGAGCGAGAAATTACAAACCTGGGTCTCATGACCCAACAATCATAACATACAAATCAAAGCACATGCGGAAGCTTAACATGTCTGAGTACAGACATCTACAAATGAAAAAGGCTAAGAAGCCTGACTATCTACCAGATCCTGCCGAGGGCACAAGATCGTAGCTGAGGTATCAAGCTAAACGTCGAAGTCCACGCGAAACTACTAGCGAGACTGAAGTCTCTCTGTAAAACATAAATTAAGCAAACGTGAGTACAAAAGTACCCAGCAAGACTTACATCAGAACTAGCTACATATGCATCGGTATCAACAAAGAGGGATGGTGGAGTTTAACTGCAGCAAGCCAACTTTGACTCGGTGGCTATCTTAAACTACGACTTCAAGTAACTCTTTTGAGGTGGCGCACACAAGTCCACATATTCACCATTCAATACACCACTATGGATCCGCTCCCGTCTCCCTACGAGAAGGCCATCCATAGCACTCGCACTTATCTTGCGAGTTTTAGAGTATCCACTTTCACTTGTCTATGAATTGTTATAGGCAACCCAGAAGTCCTTTACCACGGACACGGCTATGCGAATAGATCATTTATAACCCTGTAGGGGTGTACTTCGTCACACATGTTTCCACCACTTAGCGTCTGCACACGACATGTGCTCGGCAGACTTCAAGAAAAAACCGACGTGGGTGTAGACCACGACCTGACTAACCACACAAGTCTCTAGTCCAGGTTTATCGCCTATTCGGGTTCCATCCACAAGGAAATCCGGCCGAGGTGTCCTCAACGGCCCCAAATGATGTGTACAGGGTCCGGAGACGCCAAACGGGCGCCCGGCATACCCGGCCACAGTGTATCTATCGCATCATAGCCCACCCCAAGGGTCAGCGCTACGCATGGCCGCCAACACGTAACCTACAAACACCAGAAACTAGTTGCAACTCCTGGACAAAGGATGAGAGGGGTCAATAAGTCGAGTGGGGTCATATTTCAGGGCCCAATGTGTGGTAGTAGCTGTTTCATGGATCACAAACACAGAACTTAGTTCCTGAGGACGGTTTTAGTGAGACAACCTACCATGTACTCCTACATGGCCTCTCACCGCTACCTTTACCAAATCGTGTTCACACACTTAGCCCACACACAGTAGGACATGTTCACAACTTCCCAATTCACCCCCGATGAATCAGACCTAACAAAACTCTAAGCAATAGCACGCATGACAAGCAAACATGAATGAGTAGGCACATCAGGGCTCAAACAACTCCTACTCATGCTAGTGGGTTTCATCTATTTACTGTGGCAATGACAGGTCATGCAAAGGAAAGGGGTTCAACTACCGCAGCATGTAACAGTTGAATCATTGTTGTCCTAATGTAGTAAAAGAGAGCAGGAGCGAGAGAGTGGGTTTGTATTGGAATGAACAAGGGGGTTTTGCTTGCATGGCACTTCTGAAGATAACATAGTTCTTCATTGGTGTCATCGAACTCATCGTCGAAACCACGTCTATCAAGAGGGGACAAATACCGGCAAACAAGGAAGAACGCAATCAATGCAACGTACAATATGATGCATGATCATGACATGGCAATATGCTATGGTTTGAGCTAATGCAACAAGCAACCATATTAAATGAATTTGGTTTGAACCAAGGTTCAAATTCAAACTCCATATGTGCTTATTTAAATGTCAATTCTGCAAATTGCCCTGTACAACAACCCTAGGCTGTTCAAACATACATGCAAATGCCATAAACAGATTCCTTGAATTTTTCTGATCATTTTTCATATATAAATTATTTCATTTGGAGTTACGGTTGATTTTATATGAATTTTAGAAGTTTAAACTATTTTCTAGAATTTCCTGAATAAGAATAAATCCAGAAAAATAGTTACTGCGTCAGCACTACGTCACCGTGACGTCAGCAGATCAGCGGCGGCTGACCAGGTCAACCTTGACCAGTGGGGTCCACACATCAGTGACCTAGTGACGGTTTGTCTCACAGACAGGTGGGGCCAGTCAACGGCCACGTCAGTGCGGTCAAGCCGACGCGTGGGGCCACTGTGTTTAGATTAAGTCTAATCTAAACTTAACCCAAGGTTATTTAGTCGATGGGTCCCTATTGTCAGTGGCTGAGGTGATTAAACTAAACGTGATTAGGCCATAATTTCGATGCCACGTCAGCAGTCGTCGGGGTTAATCGCCGGCGCTAGCAGAGGGCACCGGAGTTGCCCTCCCGGCCGTTTCCGGTGACGGGAGCAAGCGGGGCTGGCCTCTACGGCTGCGGAGTGACGAGGCGCTTCGATTGGTGGCCATAGGCGGTGCCGAGGCAGCGTGTAGCAGCGGTGGCGATGACCCGAGCGGTGGCCGGAGTTCGGGTAGGTGCGGGGGCGCGGCTGCGGTGCCCAAGTGAGAGAGCTAGCATGCTGAAGATGCAGCACGTGATGCCCTGACCGTAACGTACGCACGCCCGGGACCAATTGGTCACCCGAGCCACGCCGACGTTGAGCTCAGGCAGCGGCGAGTATCGGCCTTGACGGAACCGCGGCTAGAGGTCGGGGAAGACGTGAGAAAGAGAGGGGGAATGTGTCGAAGCTCACTAGGAGGTCGGTGAGGAGCTCAGCGTGCTTGGGGGCGGCTCGGAGGCTATGATATCACGGCGGCGATCTCGGTTGCCCGAGGAGGAAGATGAGCGAGGAGGCGGCTCCACGGGGCGTCCGGGCTTGAGTACGTCGACGATGAGGAAGACGGAGTTTTGGAGGTTCTTCCAGACACAATGGATGGGCGAGGGAGGGCCGATGGCCGTGGTGGTGCTCGTCGGCGGCGGCGGGTCTGTTCGGTGGTGCCACACGGAGAGCAGAGGAGGGGAAGGGGTCCAGGGGAGAGAGGGGAGAGGTGCAGCATGGTGCTGGGAGTCTCCGTGGCGCTCGAATGGGTCCGGGGAAGGAGGAAGCAGGCAGGGAGCTGGCCACGACAATCACGCGCGCGTCGACACGCCTCTGCCTACTGGCAGAGGTTGAAGAGAGCCGCTTTGCCTGATGGGCTGGGCCGCCAGCTGGAGTTGGGCCAGGTAGGTCCAGGTAAGTGGCCCAGTGGCCTTCCCTCTTTTATTTGTTTCTGTTTTCTATTTTTCTGCTGCTGTTTTGGCTCTAGTAAAAATACTAAAGCATTTTGTAAAATGCTGCAATAATTTGTGGACACTCTATGGATTATTCCAGTGGTCCACATTTAAATTCAGCATTATTTGAGCATTTAAATTATTTATAGTGTTTAAATGCCCAAATTCAAATATGATATGATTTAATTCAAAAATCCATGAATGACCTTGAAACATGTGCATCATTTTTTGTCAGAGGTTTTAACCTTTTCTAAAAATGATGAACATATTTAAAGGCATTTTGGGTTTATTGAAAAGGCTTATGGCTGACCCCTATTTGATTTAATTTTTGGTGCTATGGTTTGTCATCCCCATTTCAACTTTTTGAGAAATTTAAACATGATGACATGAATGCCTTAATGCAACTAATGACAAGCAAATTCTAGGGCTGTGACAGCTTGTTTATCTAAACAGCCCCTAGTTTTTATTTACGTGCTCTTTATATTCTTGCAAACCTATCCCGTTACACCTACAAAGTACTTCTTGTTTCATACTTGTTTTAGGTAAAGCGAACGTTAAGCGTCCGTAGAGTTGTATCGGTGGTGGATAGAACTTGAGGGAATATTTGTTCTACATTTCGCTCCTCGTTGGGTTTGACACTCTTACTTATCGAAAGATGCTACAATTCATCCCCTATACTTGTGGGTTATCACTGACGAAGCTCTCCCTCGACACTCTGCTGGATGGTGAGTTTGTGGGACGTCACCGAGCCGAACGTGTGCAGATCGCGGAGATGCCGTACTTTCGGTACTAGGATCGGTCGATCGTGAAGACGTACGACTACATCAACCACATTTTCATAACGCTTCCACTTACGGTCTACGAGGGTACGTAGACAATACTCTCCCCTCTCCTTGCTATGCATCACCATGATCTTGCGTGTGCGTAGGATTTTTTTTGAAATTACTGTGTTCCCCAGCAATGGCATCCGAGCCAGGCTTATGCGTAGATGTTATATGCACGAGTAGAACACAAAGGAGTTGTGGGCATGGGTATATACATATTGCTTGCCTTCACTAGTTTATTCTTGATTCGGCGGTATTGTTGGATGAAGCGGCCCAGACCGACATTACGCGTACGCTTACGCGAGACTAGTTCTACCGACGTGCTTCGCACACAGGTGGGTGGTGGTTGTCAGTTTCTCCAACTTTAGTTGAATCAGATTCAATGAACAGGGTTCTTTCTTAACATCAAAAATCAATCACTATACTGCGTTGTGGTTTTTTGATGCGTAGGTAAGAACGGTTCTTGCACAGCCCGTAGCAGCCATGTAAAACTTGCAACAACAAAGTAGAGGATGTCTAACTTGTTTTTGCAAGGCATGTTGTGATGTGATATGGTCTAGACGTGATGAGACATAAATTGTTGTATGAGATGATCATGTTTTGTTAAAGTTATCGGCAACTGGCAGGAGCCTTGTGGTTGTCTCTTTATTGCATAAAATGCAATCGCCATATAATTGCTTTACTTTATCGCTATGCGATAACAATAGTTGCAAAAGAAATAGTTGGTGAGACGACCATGTGAAGACACGTTGGTAGAGATCAAGATGATGGAGATCATGGTGTCATGCCGGTAACGATAGAGATCATGACGGTGTTTTGGAGATGGAGATCAAAGGCACAAGATGATGATGGCCATATCATTTCACATATTTTGATTGCATGTGATGTTTATCCTTGATGTATCTTATTTTGCTTAGTTCGACGGTAGCATTGTAAGATGATCTCTCACTGAATTTCAAGGTATAAGTGTTCTCCCTAAGTATGCACCGTTGCGACAGTTTGTCGTGCTGAGACACCACGTGATGATCGGGTGTGATAAGCTCTACATTCACATACAATGGGTGCAAGCCAGTTTTGCACACGCGGAATACTCGGGTTAAACTTGACGAGCCTAGCATATGCAGATATGGCCTCGGAACACTTGAGACTGAAAGGTCGAGCGTGAATCATATAGTAGATATGATCAACATAGTGATGTTCACCATTGAAAACTACTCCATCTCACGTGATGATCGGACATGGTTTAGTTGATTTGGATCACGTGATCATTTAGATGACTAGAGGGATGTCTATCTAAGTGGAGTTCTTAAGTAATATGATTAATTGAACTTTAATTTATCATGAACTTAGTCTTGATAGTATTTGCATATCTATGTTGTAGATCAATAGCTTGCGATGTTGCTCCCCGTTTATTTTTTGATATGTTCCTAGAGAAAAATAAGTTGAAAGATGATAGTAGCAATGATGCGGACTGGGTCCGTGATATGAGGATTATCCTCATTGTTGCACAGAAGAATTATGTCATTGATGCATCGCTAGGTGACAGACCTATTGCAGGAGCAGATGCACATGTTATGAACGTTTGACAAAGCTCGGTATGATGACTACTTAATATTTTAGTGCACCATGATTTACGGCTTGGAACCGGGACTTCAAACATGTTTTGAATGCCATGGAACCTATAACATGTTCTAAGCGTTGAAATTGGTATTTCATATGCATGCCCATGTCGAGAGGTATGAGACCTCTGAGAGTAATTTTCCTACAAGGTGGAGGAGAATAGCTCAACCAGTGAGCATGTGCTCAGATTGTCTGGGTACTATTATTGCTTGAATCAAGTGGGAGTTTATCTTCCAGATAAGATAGTAATTGATAAAGTTCTCTATTAACTATCACCAAGTTACTAGAACTTAGTGATGAACTACAATATAAAAGGAATGACGAAAGTAATTCCCAAGCTCTTCGCGATCCTGAAATCGGTGAAGGTAGAAATCAAGAAATAGCATCAAGTGTTGATGGTTAACAAGACCACTAGTTTCAAGAAAAGGGCAAAGGGAAAGAAAGAGGAACTTCAAAGAAGAAAGGCCGTATGAAGAAGCCCAAAGCTAGACCCAAGCCTGGAACTAAGTGCTTCTACTGCAAAGGAAATGGTCACTGGAAGTGGAACTTCCCTAGATACTTGGCGGATAAGAAGAACGGCAGAGTGAACAAAAGTATATATTTGATATATATGTTATTTGTGTGTACTTTACTAGTGTTTTATAACAACACCTCAGTATTTGATACTGGTTCAGTTACTAAGAGTAGTATCTCGAAACGGGAGTTGCAAAATAAATAGAGAATAGTTAAGGGAGAGGTGATGATGTGAGTTGGAAGTGATTCCAAGGTTGATAAGATCACCATCGCACACTCCCTTTACCTTCGCGATTAGTGTTGAACCTAAAATAAATGTTATTTGGTGTTTGCGTAAAGCATAATATGATTGGATCATGTTTATTGCAATACGGTTATTCATTTAAGTCAAGGATAATTGTTATTCTGTTTATAAGAATAAACCCTTCTGAGGTCATACACCCAAGTTGAATGGTTTATTGAATCTCGATCATAGTAATACACATATTCATAATATTGAAGCCAAAAGATGCAAAGTTAACAATGATAGTGCAACTTATATGTGGCACTGCCGTTTAGGTCATATTGGTGTAAAGCGCATGAAGAAACTCCATGTTGATGGGATTTTGGAATCACTTGACTTGCGAACCATGCCTCGTGGGCAAGACGACTAAAACTCCGTTCTCCGGAACAATGGAGCAAGCAACTGACTTATTGGGAATAATACATACTGATGTATGCAATCCGATGAGTGTTGAGGCTCGTGGCGGGTATCGTTATTTTCTGATCTTCACAGATGATTTGAGCAGATATGGGTATATATCTACTTGATGAAACATAAGTCTGAAACATTTGAAAAGTTCAAAGAATTTCAGAGTGAAGTGGAAAATCATCGTAACAAAGAAATAAAGTTTCTGCGATCTGATCGGGGAGGAGAATATTTGAGTTACGAGTTTGGTCTTCATTTGAAACAATGCGGAATAGTTTCGCAACTCACGCCACCTCGAACACCACAGCGTAATTGTGTGTCCGAATGTCATAACCGTACTTTATTAGATATGGTGCGATCTATGATGTCTCTTACCGATTTATCACTATCGTTTTGGGGTTATGCATTAGAGACAGCTGCATTCACGTTAAATATGGCACCATCTAAATTCGTTGAGATGACACCATATGGACTGTGGTTTAGCAAGAAACCTAAGCTGTCATTTCTTAAAGTTTGGGGCTATGATGCTTATGTGAAAAAGTTTCAACCTAATAAGCTCGAACCCAAATCGGAGAAACACGTCTTCATAGGATACACAAAGGAAATTATTGGGTATTAATACGTCTCCAATGTATCTACTTTTCCAAACACTTTTGCCCTTCTTTGGGACTCTAACTTGCATGATTTGAATGGAACTAACCCAGACTGACGCTGTTTTTAGCAGAATTGCCATGGTGTTATTTTTGTGCAGAAATAAAAGTTCTCGGAATGACCTGAAAATCAACGGAGAATATTTTTGAAATATATAAAAAAATACTAGCGAAAGAATCAACGTCAGGGGGCCCACACCCTATCCACGAGGGTGGGGGTGCGCCTACCCCCTGGGCGCGCCCCCTGCCTCGTGGGCCCCCTGATGCTCCACTGACATCCATCCTAACTCCATATATTCACGTTCGAGGAGAAACAAATCAAAGAGAAGGATTCATCGCATTTTACAATACGGAGGCGCCGCCAAGTCCTAATTTCTCTCGGGAGGACTGATCTGGAGTCCGTTCAGGGCTCCGGAGAGGAGAATTCGTCACCATCATCATCATCAACCTTCCTCCATCACCAATTTCATGATGCTCACCGCCGTGCGTGAGTAATTCCATCGTAGGCTTGTTGGACGGTGATGGGTTGGATGAGATTTATCATGTAATCGAGTTAGTTTTGTTAGGGTTTGATCCCTAGTATCCACTATGTTCTGAGATTGATGTTGCTATGACTTCGCTATGCTTAATGCTTGTCACTAGGGCCCGAGTGCCAAGATTTCAGATCTGAACCGATTATGTTTTCATGAATATATGTGAGTTCTTAATCCTATCTTGCAAGTCTATAGTCACCTATTATGTGTTATGGTCTGTTAACCCTGAAGCGACAATAATCAGGATACTTACCGGTGATGACCGTAGTTTGGGGAGTTCATGTATTCACTAAGTGTTAATGCTTTGGTCCGGTACTCTATTAAAAGGAGGGTAGGACCCCACTGCCACGGGAGGGTAGGACAAAAGATGTCATGCAAGTTCTTTTCCATAAGCACGTATGACTATATTCAGAATACATGCCTACATTACATTGATGAACTGGAGCTAGTTCTGTGTCACCCTATGTTATAACTATTGCATGAGGAATCGCATCCGACATAATCATCCATCACTGATCCATTGCCTATGAGCTTTTCATATATTGTTCTTCGCTTAGTTACTTTTCCGCTGCCAGTGTTACAATCACTACAAAACAGCTACTGTTACTTTTGCCACTGTTACCATTACTATCATATTACATTGCTACTAAATACCTTGCTGCATATATTAAGTTTCCAGGTGTGGTTGAATTGACAACTCAGCTGCTAGTACTTGAGAATATTCTTTGGCCCCCTTGTGTCGAATCAATAAATTTGGGTTGAATACTCTACCCTCGAAAACTATTGCGATCCCCTATACTTGTGTGTTATCAAGACTATTTTATAGCACCATTGCCGGGGAGCATAGCTCTATTCTTTGAGTCACTTGGGATTTATATCTGGTGATCACTATGAAGAACTTGAAAGATAAAAGAACCATGATTTTTCCCTCAACTAGGAGGGGAGGAAAGGAACTGTCATGTAGCTCTGCACTTGATTCACCTTCTGTTTTGAGTACAATTGCAACACCTACTCCTGCTATTCATTGTGATATGTCGCATGTTATTGATGATGCCACTTCTGCTTTGCATAATACTTATGATGAAACTACTTCTATGTTTGATAATACTGTGCCACTAGGTGAATTTCTTGATGAACAACTAGCTAGGGTTAGAGAGAATGAAATTATTGAAACTGATAATATTGATGAAAGAGATCGTGAAGGTTCTCCCCTAGATATGAATTGCCTGTTGTGCCAGAGGGTTATGTTATGGATGAAGAAACTGCTAGAGACTTCTTAGCTTGCAATGATAGATCTGATCTTAAGAAATTATTAGCTAAGCTTAAAGAAAAGTCTTTGAATGCTAGAATGAAATTTGACCCTGCTTTTGCTACTTCACCTATCTTTATCACTGATAAGGATTATGATTTCTCTGCTGATCCTAAGATAATTACTTTGGATGAATATGATCCTTTTATGGCTATGAATCTGAAACTGTTGTGGCACATCTTACTAAATTAAATGATATAGCCAACATGTTCACTAATGATGAGAAAACTCCCTATTGTTTCCGTTCTCATTAAAGCGTGATGCTAAAACATGGTTTAATTCTCTTGATCCTGGTTGTGTGCGTAGTCCCCAGGATATGATTTATTACTTCTCTGCTAAATATTTCCCCGCTCATAAGAAACAAGCTGCTTTAAGCGAAATATATAATTTTGTGCAAATTGAAGAAGTGAGTCTCCCACAAGCTTGGGGGAGGCTTCTCCGATTACTTAATGCTTTGCCTGATCATAGTCTCAAGAAAAATGCAATACTTGATATCTTTTATAATGGACTAACCGATGCTTCCAGAGACCACCTGGATAGTTGTGCTGGTTGTGTTTCCAGGGAAAGAACTGTTGATCAAGCTGAATTGCTATTGAATAATATGTTGACTAATGAAAATAATTGGACACTTAATGAACCAACTCCTAAGCCAACTCCGAAGAAAAGGGGTATTCTATTTATCAGTCCTGAAGATATGCAAGAGGCAAAGAAATCAATGAAAGAAAAAGGTATTAAAGCAGAAGATGTTAAGAATTTACCACCTATTGAAGAAATACATGGTCTTGATAACTCGACATAGGTAGTAAAAGTAAATTCTCTCCATAGATATGATAAAGCTGAAATCCCGCCTAGTAAGTTTGCTAGCCAATGCTTAGATGAGTTTGATAATTTTATGGTCAACCAAGAAGACTTCAATGCTTATGTTGGTAGACAATTGAAACATAATGCTTATATGATTGAACACTTGAGTGATTATATGGCTAGTGTTAAATGCAAACTTAAACTTATTAGTAAACATGCTTCTATGGTTACCACTCAAGTAGAACAAGTACTTAAAGCTCAGAATGATTTGCTCAATGAATTCAATAAAAAGAAAAATGGAAATGTTGTTAGAGTTATGACTAGAGGGGTTAAGACGACTTGGGAACCTTTGTATCCTGAAGGCCACCCTAAGAGAATTGAGTAGGATTCTCAAAGAACTAATGTAGATGCACCTAGTCCTTCTAAAAGGAAGAAAAAGAAATATGATAGGACTTTGCATGCTTCTAGTGAACCTATTGTTGACACACCTGAAAATCCTAATGATATTTCTATTTCCGATGCTGAAACCCAATCTGGTATGAACATGAACCTAGTGATAATGTTAATGATGATGTTCATGTTGATGCTCAACCTAGCAATGATAATGATGTAGAGATTGAACCTGTTGTTGATCTTGATAACCCATAATCAAGGAATCAACGTTATGATAAGAGAGACTTCGTTGCTAGGAAGCACGGTAAAGAAACAGAACCATGGGTTTAGAAACCCATGCCTTTTCCTCCTAAACCATCCAAGAAAAAGGATGATGAGGATTTTGAGCGCTTTGCTAAAATGATTAGACCTATCTTTTTCGTATGCGTTTGACTGATATGCTTAAAATGAATCCTTATGCGAAGTACATGAAAGATATTGTTACAAATAAAAGAAAGATATTGGAAGCTGAAAGTTCCACCATGCTTGCTAATTATACTTTTAAGGGTGGAATGCCGAAGAAACTTAGAGATCCAGGAGTACCAACTATACCATGCTCCATTAAAAGAAATTATGTTAAAACTGCTTTATGTGATCTTGGAGCCAGTGTTAGTGTTATGCCTCTCTCTTTATATCATAGACTTGATTTGAATGAGTTGACACCTACTGAAATATCATTGCAAATGGCTGATAAATCAACTGCTATACATATCGGTATTTGTGAGGATGTACCTGTTGTGGTTGCAAACGTTACTATTTTAACGTACTTTGGTATTCTTGATATTCACGAGGACGATAGTATGTCCATTATTCTTGGAAGACCCTTTTTGAGTACTCCAGGGGTTGTTATTGATTGCAACAAAGGCAACGTCACTTTTCATGTTAATGGTAATGAGCATGCAATACACTTTCCGAGGAAACAACCTGAAGTCCATAGTATCAAGTCTATTGGAAAATTTTCAACGATTACTACTGGAGTTTTGAATCTCCTTGCACCCACACACTTCGTCTTGCTCTAGAAAAAATCACCCACCAGCTCAAACCTAAGTTCTAGCTCATCTTGCTGCCATTTTCGATCTCCTTGCTCAAAGCTCCTATCACAAAACTGCTTTGGGGGATTGTTCTTTGGTATGTGACTCCTCCAATGGTACAATTAGTTTTTTTCTAGTGCTTTATTATTGCAAATTTTTGCTGCCTAGGTGACCCTATTCTTGAGCTTGCATGTCAAATTTATGTGGTCAAAAGTAGTTTTAATGCATGATATGGCCTCTAGGCACTTGTACGAGTAGTTACTATCAATCTTGTTGAGTTTGGTTCACTTTTATTTTGAGTTACTAAAAATTTCAGAAATTTTTCAGAGGAAGAAATATGTTTAGGTAAATGTACCAAGGTGGTTCCTCAAGGAAGCAAGGACCAAGGCCCGCGATACGTGAGCGGGACCATGAACTACCAAGAGAAGCTCAAGTGCGTCCTTGTGAATGGCCGTCAGAAAATTTCATGGTCCAAGCAGGAATTTGAAGCATATGTGCGTAACACTGAACTTGAGGGCTTCGTGGCAGATAAGTTCCCTCGGTACCACTACCTAACTGATTCCTTTGTGATAAGATTTAAATTTACATCATCACGCAATTCTCAAACTGTCCTATTTGATCTTTATGATAAATTTTATACCATGGGCTTAGAAGATTTTAATACTGCATGTAAACTCCCGCAGTGGAGTAGTGCTAGCGAGCCTCGCAAATATGAATATAAAGACTTTCTTGCTAGTATAAATATGGGGGAATCTAGGGAAATCACGCAAGCTATCATAGGGAGCATTCATTTTCCTGCCATACATTATTTTGCTCTCTTTATAGGTAGATGCATTAACAGTAAGGACGAGGCATGTCACATGTGCGTTCCCGGTCTTAGTGTTTTCAAGATTGTTGTATTAGGAGATAGACTATATAACTTGGGGGCCATTGTTGCACGTGGGTTGCATAATAATTGTATTAATGGAGATTTGTTCGGTGGAATTTATGTAACCCGTTTAGCTGGTTTTCTTGAGATACCCATATGCGGGGATGATATTGAGTTGCCTCCTGCTTATCTATATTATAATTCTATGGTTCGTCAGCAGTTTGTTGAGAGGAATGATCAGTCCCTCCAGTACTGACTAATCTTTGACAGATGGCGCACCATCCATGTTGCTCTCCCTGCTGCTACTTTCTTTGACTTTTAGGAAAAAAGGAGATATGTTATAACCAGGGAGGAAGCGAACGAGTACGAGAGGAGGACAGAGGCAGCTCGCCTCCAAGCTGCAGCTCTTCAGGCATTAGCTGATGCATCTCAGTACGGCCCCAGCTTCAACTTCGGATATCTACCAGGCCATCCATGGGCATAGACCAACTTAGGCCAAAAGCCTAAGCTTGGGGGAGTACGTATCTCTCACCGACATTACATTCATGTTCACACACTCATGCCAGTTGTCGGTGCTCATACTTTTTCATTGTATCATCCATGCTAGTTTAATTTCTTTTTAAGTTTTTTTGTGTTTTTGAAAAACCTTAAGAAAAACAAAAAAATTAGTTGTAGCTTTTAGCTAGTTTACTTTCCATGCCTGTATGAGTAGTAATTAAAAAGAAAACCCATAAAGATTTCTCGTTCTTCTTCTGTTTGTTGGGAGCTTTCCCGTGAAATAGTTTTATTTCTTTCTTGTTCTTTGGGGGTTGAGAGGAGAAGACCATGATAAAAATGCAGAGAGGCTTTCTTATACATTATTGTTGATCTAACAAAGAGCCCATATTGCCTTGTCTTCTCCCTCATATTGAATGCTTGCAGGTTCCAGCTTAGTCCAATGCAAATGCACTATTATTATTATCCACACTATTCGGTTGTGCAAGTGAAAGGCAACAATGACGATTTATGATGAACTGATTGAGATGAGAAAAGCTAGTATAAACTCGACCTCTCTTGTTTTGTAAATATGATTAGTTCATCGTTCTTGATTCAGCCTATTATGAGTGAAACATGTTTGCAATGACAATTAGAGATTATAGTTGCTCATGCCATGCTTAATTTGCTAGGAGTTTATAATAGTTTACCTTGCGTGCCAACATGCTATTAAAATGGTTGCGATGTCGTATGATGGGGTGGTATCCTCCTTTGAACAATTCGAGTGGCTTGACTTGGCACATGTTCACACATGTAGTTGAAACAAAATCAACATAGCCTCCATGATATTTATGTTCATGGTGAATTATATCCTGCTCATGCTTGCATTCAGTGTTGGTTAATTTTAATGCATGTTCATGACTGTTGTCGCTCTCTAGCTGGTCGCTTCCCAGTCTCTTTCTAGCCTTCACTTGTACTAAGCGGGAATATTGCTTGTGCATCCAACTCCATAAACCCCAAAAGTCATTCCATATAAGTCCACCATACCTACCTATATGCGGTATCTACCTGCGGTTCCAAGTAAATTTGTATGTGCCAAACTCTAAAGCTTCAAATAAAAATTCTATTTTGTATGCTGGAATAGCTCATGTATCAACTAGGGCTGTATGTATATTCCATGCTAGGTGGGTTATTCTCAAGAGGAGTGGACTCCGCTCCTCACTCACGAGAAAATAGCTGGTCACAGGGATGCCTAGTCCCATGCTCAAATCAAATCAAGATAATTGCAAACAAAACTTCCCCAGGATTGTTGTTAGTTGGAGGCACCCGTTGTTTCGGGCAAGCCATGGATTGACACTTGTTGGTGGTGGGGGGAGTATAAACTTTACCATTCTGCTTCGGAACCGCCTATAATGTGTGTAGCATGGAAGATATCGAGATATCTTGGTTGTTAGGTTGACAATGAAAGTATACCGCTCAAAATATTATTCATCTCTATTTCAAAACCGAGCTCTGGCACCTCTACAAATCCCTGCTTCCCTCTGTGAAGGGCATATCTATTTACTTTTATGTTGAGTCATCATCCTCTTATTAAAAAGCACCAGTTGGAGAGCACCGCTATCATTTGCATGAATTATTGTTAGTTTACATTGAGTATGACTTGACTAGATCTCTTTTACCATGAATTACAATTTCCAGCCGGCACTTGATCTTTAGGGGTGTCAATTTCGGGTTCCGGCAAAACCCTTAAGTTTCGAACACTAGGGTGCGCGCGAAGATCTCTCCCTCACCAATCACGCCCTCAAACACTTCATGATCTCTAGGCTAGGCACGCGGACTCACAACACACAAGACACAAGATTTATACTGGTTCGGGCCACAGTTGTGGTGTTATACCCTACTCCAGTGTGGTGGTGGTGGATTGCCTCTTGGGCTGAGGATGAACAATACAAGGGGAAGAACAACCTCTTGAGGAGAGGTGTTCTTGTGCTTGGTGGACTTGTGGTGGTGAGGGTGGAAGGTCTCTCCCCTCCTAACGTGGTGGCTAGTCCTATTTATAGAGGCCCTGGTCCTCTTCCCAAATATTGAGCGGGAAGAGATGCCACAATGACCAATTTGAAAGGGGACAACTAGTACAATCTATCCTAACAAAAGTATTCTTCGCCTACCAAAGGCTCTGGTGGTGACATCGTCTTGGGCTCGACGGTGACATCCATCTTGCCGTCCTGCTGGTCTTGGTCTCGTTGCACCGATATGGAAAACTTTGCCTGATGCCTCAGAACTCCTCGCATGCGCTTGCCTCCTCAGCACCAAAGTGGAAGCAAGGACACTATGTGCTCTGGCACCCGCCTGGCCTTGATCGTCATGGCTCACGTCATGGGAACCTTGCGAGGTTTGCCTCGCCTTCATCTCTCCGCCCCTCGCGAGCCAGCCTGGTGAGGTCGCTCCTGAGGAGGTCTTGCATCGTCCACCTCGCGAGGCTTGGCCCCTCGCGAGGGTCTTGAGTCCTTGCTGATGAAGATGAGTCATATGGGCCCACTCGCAGGGCCACGCCATGGGCCGCAGGCAGGCAAGTCTAGCGACCCCGTTGCCAGAACGCCGACAGTAGCCCCAGGCCCAAGGCGCGCTCCGGCTTGGCTTCGAGGCGAAGCCAAAGGGCAAGTGCGGAGCGCCGCGGGCCCCATCAGCCTGTGGCCTTGGTTGATGCGTGGCGGTTGATTGGACGTGGGCGTCTCCGCTTCCCCACATTGCCTTGGCAACTACCCGACTGTCAAAAGGCTGGCGCAGATAGCGCTTGCCTTCATTGCTTCCTTTCGCCTTCCTCCAGATTCCCTTCCTTGCTCCTTGTTTCTGAAATTTCTAGATCTGCTCCCATCCCCTTCCGCATCAGCGACCAATGGCGCCCCGGAAGGTCAAGCTTGCCTCTTCGCCGGCTTGGTACGAGCCAGCTCTCAACACGCCCAACGTCTCAGAGAAGAGCCTCGCCGCCGCGCGCCTGCTGATGGCGGGGGAAAGCAACGAGAGGGGGAAGGCCAAGATCCGGGCCGGCTCTGCCGTGCCGGAGCCCGAGGGAAGCACCTTCTTCCCCTTCTTCATGAGCAGCATCGTCGCGGGGCTGGTTCCCCCCTTCTCTGACTTCTTCTATGAGGTCCTCGGCTACTACGAGCCGCAGGAGCTTCATCTTCATCCCAACTCTGTCCTTCTGTCAATCTTCCCCTTCTACTGCGAGGCGTGTCTCAGTGTGATGCTATCCGTGGCTCTGTTGTTCCACTTCTTCTTCCTCCGGATCAATGAGGGTCATACCTGGGGGTGTGCCAACTTCATCGCGGTTGGCAAGGCCAACTCGATCTCGAAGACTCGGAAGAAGGCTGACGGCTTCCGGAGAAAGTGGGTCACGATGGACGCCAAGTGCGTTCACCCACGCTTGGTGCGGCCAACGGAGATGCCCCAGTCTGACAAGGGGTGGTCTTGCGCGAAGCTCATTGATGAGCGGGCGACGTTGGTGCTGGAGCAGAGGAACGCCGACCTGAAGCCAGGCAATGCGAAGGCGGCAAAGGTGACAGGGGCCATGCTCCTAAGGGAATTCCTGATGCTGCATGTGGCCCCGCTTCAGGCGCGTACGCGCCCCTTGTGGGGGCTTGGGGACGAAGAGGACAAGGTACGCCTGAGTCCGGAAGCTCTTCCTGATGGTGAGCTGGCTACGGCTCTTCACCTCCTAGTTGGAGATGACCAAGATTACCCGCCGAGCGTCTTCGTTCCCTTGTTCCGCTGCAAGGACGGGGCGCAGGTCATGGCCGCCAGGCCGACCTTCGACGGGCACGGACTGGTGCCGCCGGCGCCCACCGGGGTTCCTGTGGCGCTGACGCCGGTGGAGCTATCTTCCGATGAGTCCCGCGGGGAGGAAGAGGAGGAGGACGAGGAGCACCACTCGGAGGTGACCCTTGAAGGGATGGGGTTGACCTCCCCCTTGAGCAAGGCCGACATCCTCTGCATCCTGCCAGGAAAAGGGTGAGCCACCCGTGATCCCGACGAGGGACCGGTCGGTGTTGATCGCCCGAGATGCTGCTTCCGGCCCCTCCGCTGGCCCTTCTTCTGCTCATAGAGCCCGCGCGCCTGTGCCTCAAGCTTCGAGGCTCTCAGGCTTCAAGCTCAACAAGCGGAGGGTGGACTCTACCGCGATGGACGAGTAAGTGCTCGAGCTTCACCTTGTTCTTGATTATACTACTGATCCTTGATGTTTGTTGTTGGTTGGCTAGGTCGTCGTCTGCGGCGAAGAAGAGGAAGGGGGACACTGTGACACCACCCGGGGCTGATCCACCTGCGGCGGCTGCGCCTCCTACTGTGGGGAAGGGGAGCGACGCCGCTCGCACCTCCCCAGCCCGACCGTCCTCGCGAGGCCCGAAAGGGAATCCTCATGAGGAGCCAGCCCCGTTGCTCTGCTGGCCCCGAAGGTGCTGAGGTATGGCACAGCTGCTAAGGTCCCCCAGGCTCAGGAGCCTCCAGTCTCTTAGGCCGTGGTGACGTCATCGCCTCTTCCTCCTCCCGCCGCGCTGCTAGTTCCAGGTCCTTCCGTCACCCCTGATGTCTTGGTGCGTGCCCTTCTTGAGATGACCCGGCTGTGAGAGGATCTCCAGGGCACCGAACCCCTCCTAGCCACTGGACGCCTGGAGCTGGTCTCTGGCTGGCTTCATTCTGACGCGTCAGTTCGGGCGGTGCTGAGCCATGCCGCGGCAACCTCCATGGGGGAGAAGCGAGCTGCCGCCCAGGTACCAGCTGCTCGCGAGGCGGTGCCGAAGGACGTCGAGGCCATCTGAGGTCGCTGCCGGGAGCTGGAGGCCGTGCTGAAGACCCTGCGCGAAGAGCGTGCAGAAGATGCTCATGGCCGTAAGGTGGAGGAAGAGAAGATGAAGGCCCGGGAGGACGCCATCAAGGGTCACGATGCCGAGCTGGAGCGGTCAGCGCAGGCGCAGGCCGCTGAGCGCGGCTGGCTGGAGGAGCTGGAGCAGAAGGTGCATGCATAGAAAGTTGAACTTGACGCCAAGGCGAAGGTTCTGGCCGAGGACCGCGAGGCCTTCGCGCTCCTCGAGGAGAGGTCTGGCGAGGCCCTGAAGACACTTTACAAGAAGGGCCTGGAGAAGCCGGTGGCCACCGATGAGGACGGCCCCACCCAGTTGCTTCCCTGCTTGGTCGAGGTGCCTGAGGAAGTCGTGAGCGGCATCGGCCCCATGGCAGAGGAAGAGGCTCGCGTCCTTTCTTCAGTCGTGTTGACGCGTGTCTTCAGCCACCTCCATCTTCGTGATCCTGCCGCCCGCCTTGACGAGTTGCTGGAGTCTGTGGAAGACGAGCGCTACGTAGCCGTGAAGGGTCAGGTGGAGGCTCTAATGCAGAAGTTCTGCGCCTTCACCCCGTGCCTTCAACCGGTGGTACAGGTGGAGGCGACGCCGCCAAGGAGGGGGCATCTCTTGCGGGTGCCGGCGATGTCCAAGGATGACTTGCTTGTGGCTTCTTTCCTGCTTAAATTCCTGCAGAATGTATTGTGCCTCATGGAGGCATTTAAACTTGCGTTTGGTATTTGGGAGAACAATGTGTCTTGTAATGTTTGCTTGAGATTCTGCGGTTTTCTTCCTATTTGCTTTATGTTCTACATCGGCAGAGCCCAGCCACGCGCATACCTCAGCTGCCTATGGGTCGTCCGGAGACTAGGACGAGCCGAAGGAGTGAGGGGATACGTGACCAGTTAGGCTCCAGAGTCGTGATGTTCAGGAGTCCCCCTTGACGTGCAAACAACCTTCATACCTTTGCCCTTGTCGAGGCTTGGCTCGGGAGTGGCGCGTGACGACCAGGTCCGGGGGACCTGGTTGGGAGGCGTACGCTTGGGTGTGACCCGAGCGCAACCCCCATGCCCAGCCCCCTCGCAGGACTCTCCTGAGGGGAGGCGTTGCAGTGAGGCTGGACATCGAGCTCTGGTGCTCCCCGAGGGTGATGCAGCCGTGGGGCCGCCCTCAGTTCTTTATCACCAGCGCGGAGCATAGCGCTTCCGCACTTGCACGGGCATAGCCGCTCCTCGGCAGTGTCAACGGCCAGCACGGAGCATGGTGCTTCCACTGGTACGTGGGAGGGGACTCCCTACTGCTGAGAGCCCCCGGGGCGTGTACAGCCCCGCCCTGACACATGGCTTGCACGGCAGGGCTAGACGAGGTGTGTCTGGGAACTCGTGAGCCAGCGCCGGACTCACGAGGCCCTACCTCAAGGTGGGTTGCGCCTGGTCTTGATTCTTGTTCGCTGTGTTGGTCCTGCGAGACGGTTAGACAACCTGCGCCGAAAGGATTTCCTGAGGCTATCGCACGAGAAGGCCAAGCACCAACAACCCTAGGAGGTGATGTGAATCGGGCCGGCCCGCCAGACATAGCTCAGCCGTTGGATTTATCGACGCTGCAGGGACGTGCCCGAGCACAGATGCCGTGCCTAGCCTTCTTATGCGAAGGGTCCTGAAGAAAGGCGATCGGCGTGAGGTTCCCGCGGAGGGTGACAAACAAGCAGGTGATAGTCGTAGATAGAATATGCATGGAAGACAAACTAGCTCAGGTAAATGCATGAACGATAAATGCAACTGGGTCGCACCCGAGCGGCTTGGGGATGATGTTGTCGTGGAATTGTCACGTCAGATGTCCTTAGTGTCAGGACTTAGTCGCGAGGCCAACGCATCTATGTGGTAGCTTGAGAGGGGTTGAGTGGGACGAGAGACGCAGGGCGGATCAACACGCAAGACAAGGGTTTAGACAGCTTCGGGCCCCGAGAAACATCATCCGGTAAAAACCCTACATGTTGTTTGAGGCTAGGTCTCATTATCATCACGAGGGAGTCGCCGTAAACCGGCTCTCCTCTAGTTGTGTCTAGCCCTAGAGATTATTGTTTCTTGCTTGTAGCTTGTCCCTCTTTGGGGAGCCCTGCCCCTCCTTATATACATTGAAGGGGCGGGTTACATGTGGAGTCCTATTAGGATTAGGACTAGTCTCCCTTCTAATACAAACCGGATACAAGTCCGGGTCTTCCTTGTAAAGTAAATATTCCTCACACCTTTTCTCTTAAACCGGCCCACCATAGCATGATCCGGCCTTCCATAAACCACCCGTTAGGCCACCGGGTCTTGTCGCTCCTCTGACCCGCCTGCCGGATTACCAACGAACCGTAAACCGCCATGTCCAAGTGGGTTGCCAGTGAATCGCCAAACTCTAGCCGGGTCATACATCCGGCGGTTTATACCGCGGGGTATATCCCCGACATTAGCCCCCAGTTTAATTTGGATTCATCCATGTTAAACTGATCTGCAACAAGAACAAATTTGTCGGGTTGTGCTCCGGTTTAAATATACTTGTAAGCCGGCACTTGATCATCCTTAAATCCTTGTCATTTCTTCCTTCCAAGTTAATAACCATCTTCATAATCAATTTGCTTGCAGAAGATATTTGTAAATAAAGAATCCATTTGAATCAGCCTTCAATGCTTTGACTTGACAAAAATATTAGTCTCTGAAATATTCAACTGATATCCAGCCGGCTTGAAGATGTAAAACTTGCCGGTTTTATGATTACCACCATTGTCTGGTTACAAAAACTGATAATTCCGGGTCATGATTGTTGCCAACACCGGTTCATGATTGTTTCTAATGCCGGTTCATGATTATTGATGACGCCGGGTTACAGACACAGGGTCATAATGATTGGTGACGCCGGGTTAATCCAGTTTTCTCAAAACAGAGAATTTGAAAATAGTTCTTCGATAATAATATAATACCTGTAGCCCCCAAGTCTTGAGCAGAACAAAGTGATGGCTTAAGACTTGCTTTAATATAAATACTGCCACTTAAGAAGAAATCCATGTTGTTCATCCCAGTGACTAGTAAAAACTGAATACTCCATACTATGTAGCCCCCAAGTGCCGGGTTATCATGCTTACAGCAAGCTGGGACTTGCAATTGTCTTATACTCATAAAAACTTCAACCAGTGTAGCCCCCAAGAGCCGGGTCATTATGCAATAATGAGCAGGGACTTTGTAGGTATAATCATGTAGATTTGAGCAATGATGTGTAGCCCCCAAGAGCCGGCTCAGTAAGATAATATTGAGCTGGGACTTTAATATATACTTCAATGAAAATAACATCATATGATGTAACCCTCATCATGGGACTTGAATCCACGTCCACAAGGTTAAGAGCCTTGTGCTTTACCAACTGAGCAGTGGACTCTTCAATATAATGAATAAAAAGCTTTGTACCTTCAACTGTTGATAGGAGCAATTGGTAGCCCCCAAGGGCCGACTCATTATAATGTGATGAGTCGGGTCTTCAATAATATGAGCAGAAAATTACTTTGCATTAGCCCCCAAGTGTCATGGTGCATGCTTGCAGCGACATGAGACTTGCATGTAATCTCAATTTGAATAATGTACCCCCAAGTGCCGGGTCGTGAGCCTGCAGCGACTCGGGACTATTCCTTCCATTGTAGAATAAATCATATCCTTTGATAAAATAATAACTGTTGCGCTAAAGCGACTTTGAAAACTCAATAATACCGGTTACTAATAACAATAAAAATCCAGCCATGTTGGCTATTCAAGATAATATAATCCGATATGAAAAATTCATCCAATATCATAATGAAAATTCAGCCAAATTTGGCTATTTGAATAATATAACCCAATCATTTATGAGCGCATGATTCCAATGGCGCAATCCAAATATATACTGGCGACGTATAGTCCAAAGCCAGGCCGGTTTAATAAACTCCAGATAATTTCCCATCATATACTGGCGACTTATCGTCTTAAAGCCAGGCCGGTTTAATAAACACTGGATAATTTATCATCATGCTTTATTCAACCTGTCTCTGCATACAACAAGTTTAAAGTGTCCTGGCGGTTTACCACCGGACGGGTCATAATGCCCAACATATAACCCAGGTTTATAACCAAGGCTGCACTTAAGAATAATCAATGAAATATATCATACAAGTGATATTGAATCACATCATTGGTTTACCAATTTTTTGTAGTAAGAGTGATAGCCCCAATCTTGAGTAATGATAACTCCTTTCATACTGTGCCGGTTGATGATAAACCGTACCGGGTTGTGATAAACACCGGTTTAACCATATATAATACTGGCGACTCGTAGTCAAACCAGACCGGCTGATAGTCTCCGGATTATAACTTGATCCTGTATTGACAACTTGTAATTGAAAGTCAAGCCGGGTTGATAAACACCGGTTTACTCCATAATAGGATGGTAACAGAAAATCAAACCGGGCAGATGGCCTCCGGATTAAGATTTGATCGTGTTCCGTCAATTTGTAATTGACAGTTGAACCGGATTAAAACGTTGTCGGTTTAAAAAATGCAACAAAAATCAAATAACAGTTATGAAAAAATATGGAAGCAAAGGCAATGATAAGACCATTTGCAAAAAGAGGCTTTACTGAGCCGATCAGATGGTGTTACCATGGTCGGACACGACCAAGCTCCCAATAAGGTGTAGCTATGGTTCAAGTCAGCCAGGTCCCCAAATGATTCATGGCATATATGCCAGATCAAGAGGCGTGGCAATGGTTCGGGTTCGACCAAGCCCCCAAGTGATTTTGTGGCCTTAGGCCGACCAAGAGGCGTGACTGGTTCAGACTTGACCATGTCCCCAAGTGATCTGGTGGCTGTCGCCTATCAAAAGGTGTCGCGTTGGTTCGGACACGACCAAGGCCCCCAGTGATGTTATGGCACTAGGCCGATCAAGAGGCGTGGCTATGGTTCGGATACGACCAAGCCCCCAAGTGACCAATAATATGATAAGCCAATAAGGCATGATACCCATGTTTGGACCGCGCATCATGGCAGCAAGTCTTCTTTGGCATCCTTTAACTTTTTGCAAGAGATAAATCCTTCTTGAACTGGGATTTTGAACCGGATATTAAGAGCTTCAAGGATTTGTGGGAGACATCTTTCCCGTGAACCGGATTGTAAACCGGAATCTTCATTTTCAGCCGGAAATTTTTTGATGGCCTTTCAACTCGAACTTGCGAGAAGTTAATTCCTTTTTGAACCGGACATTTTTAAACCGGATTTGAGAGTTTGAGAGCTTTGTGGGAGAATATATTTCCCTTGACCCGGATTGTAAACTGGATACTTGAGAGCTTCAGTGAGACTGACTTCCCTTGAGCCGGATTTTAAACCGGAACCCTTTCTGATGATCCGGAACTTCTTCATTGAGCCGGGATTTTGTAACTGTTATATACTTTCTAAGACGGGAATTTTCCGACAGCCTTTAAATTTTCATAACAGTAGCCTCCGGGACCGGGTTATCTTTCCCTCCATCGTCCTGGGTTTTTAACTTTGCTGAAACTGGCAAGATTTGCTGAGTTATGTCATCGTAGCCCCCAAGTCTCAAAGGTGACTCGAGGAGTTGGCTTGAGATTCTCCATGTTCGACCGTGATATAAACCGGCATAACTTGTATATCATTGGTGTTGATAGCACGATGTGAATCCACAGAAGGTTGTGATGACTGCGGCGGGTTATAAATGATCATGTATGAGCCGTGTCAGCAATTCGGCCAATGGTTCCTTCCAAGTGGCGATTTGAAGTTAACCAAAGTGTAGTGGCGGCGACTTGTGCGCCTGCCCATTGAGCCATCCAGTGTAGACGGCGGTTGATAGTATATGATAATTTGCCTCCATTTTGAAAGAAAACCGGGCTACCAAGTTGTGACTTGCTCATACTTAATAAACAGCTCATGCAGACAGGTGCAGCCCGGTATGTTGATGTAGACCAAGCCACGAGAGATGGACGGAAAATACGACCGCAGCATCAGAGGCCGCACAGACAGATGTGTCAGTCGCGGCGTTGTAAACCGGTTTGGACGGGCGAGTTGATGTAAACCGGGCCGTAAGGGCGGCGTCTTGCACGCGTCCATTCACCGTGTAATGTGGAACGGACGAACACCGGGCAGGACGTTGCCAGCGCGTGCTTCATACCCATGGTATAAACCACGTTTATAATGAATAATTGTCCTACATACAATATTGCAGACCAAGCCAAAGATAAACTGCTCTTTGACAAAAATAATATGCACTAATAAAATATATATTAGATGGATATCACCTGATGTGTTAGGCCAGAAATTATCCGCCATGGAGTTGATGATCACCACAGTGATGCTAAAATTAATCACGGCCGAGTCGGCCAGACGAGCAGACGGATGATCCGGCCGTGGTGTTGTAAACCGGTGCGGACGAGCAAGTTGTCCTCTGTGTTGTAAACCGGCACGGACGCATGAACCTGTGGCAAGGGCGGACGGGCGAGTCGTCCGTGGTGCTGTAAGGTGGTACGGTCGGGCGAGTTGGCCGGGGCGTTGATGTAAACCGAACTATGGGGCGGCGGTTTGTGTCCGATTTATCAGTGTGATATACGCAGACGCTGGTGTAGAACAGCTAGCGCGCGCCGTCCACAGTAGGGCATCACTTTTATAGTGAGCACTTGTCCTGTATAAAAAGATATAGGCCAGAGTAATTGTTCTCAAGTAATTTAATATGTGCTGATAAGGTATATAAAAAGATAGCACCTGGTATATTTTGTCCGGTGAATATGGACGCTGGAACATGTTGCGGCAACGGTGGCCGTCACGGGGCCTGGAGCCGGGCGGTTTAGGACAGAGCCTCCGGGTCACGGGTCATGTTGACCTTGGGACCTGTGATGTCTGACGCCTGTCCTCATCCGGTCTGATATTTATCTGTACTAGACCTTCTGTGAGATGTATACTAGTAGTACTTTTCTTATTCTTCCCTTTCCTTTTTAGAACCAGGACTCGATGGACACGGGCAGCAGATAGCTAATCGCTCTGGACACCATAGAGAAAAAACACTCTTTATCCATGATCTGGTAGGTGCCTTCGTGGCTGTAGATGTAGCAGTACTTAAATAATGCGGCACTCAATTAGTACTAGTCTTGGTTACGTACTAGTACAAGTACTAATTGATTCCTTGGATTTTTGCAGCCGGATTAAACACTCATTATCAGCCTTCATCCGTACTGATGTGGACACAAAGAGGAGAAGCAATCTGACCCGGATACTGATTACTTGGCGACATCGAATCAGACTCTTGTCCGGTCTCATCGGTAGCAAACAAACCGATCTGTGCTCGAATCCAATGAGTCGCCGTGCAATGCGTGAGGCGCCACAGCCAAACCCTAACAACTCTACGGATCTTGTATCTGCTGGCTCCAAAAAATTTAACCATAATTTTGATCTCCCAATAATAAATTTGCCGACTCTGTCCATGGTCGTCCGGATTGATCATGAACCTCTCGATCCCTGAGAAAGATCCCTCCAAGAACTCAACACCACCGTGCGCAGGCCCCACGGTGGGCGCCAACTGTCGTGGAATTGTCACGTCAGATGTCCTTAGTGTCAGGACTTAGTCGCGAGGCCTACGCATCTATGTGGTAGCTTGAGAGGGGTTGAGTGGGACGAGAGACGCAGGGCGGATCAACACGCAAGACAAGGGTTTAGACAGCTTCGGGCCCCGGGAAACATCATCCGGTAAAAACCCTAGATGCTGTTTGAGGCTAGGTCTCATTATCATCACGAGGGAGTCGCCGTAAACCGGCTCTCCTCTAGTTGTGTCTAGCCCTAGAGATTATTGTTTCTTGCTTGTAGCTTGTCCCTCTTTGGGGAGCCCTGCCCCTCCTTATATACGTTGAAGGGGCGGGTTACATGTGGAGTCCTATTAGGATTAGGACTAGTCTCCCTTCTAATACAAACCGGATACAAGTCCGGGTCTTCCTTATAAAGTAAATATTCCTCACGCCTTTTCTCTTAAACCGGCCCACCATAGCATGATCCGGCCTTCCATAAACCTCCCATTGGGCCACCGGGTCTTATCGCTCCTCTGACCCGCCTGCCGGATTACCAACGAACCGTAAACCGCCATGTCCAAGTGGGTTGCCAGTGAATCGCCAAACTCTAGCCGGGTCATACATCCGGCGGTTTATACCGCGGGGTATATCCCCGACAGGCGCCCCCAGCAAGGTAAGCTGAAAATGCTACCATTACTTTTGCCACCATTACCATTACTATCATATTACCTTGCTACTAAAAACCTTGCTGCAGATATTAAGTTTCCAGGTGTGGTTGAATTGACAACTCAGCTGATAATACTTGAGAATATTCTTTGGCTCCCCTTGTGTCGAATCAATAAATTTGGGTTGAATACTCTACCCTTAGAAACTGTTGCGATCCCCTATACTTGTGGGTTATCAGGTACACCTTCTATCACAGACCCGAAGGCAAGATATTCGTTGCTAAGAATGGATCCTTTCTAGAGAAGAATTTTCTCTTGAAAGAAGTGATTGGGAGGAATGTAAAACTTGATGAGGTAATTGTACCTTCTCCTGAATTGGAAAGTAGTTCATCACATAAATCAGTTCTAGTGATTCCTACACCAATTAGTGAGGAAGTTAATGATGATGATCATGAAACTTCAGATCAAGTTACTACCGAACCTCGTAGGTCAACCAGAATACGTTCCACACCAGAGTGGTACAGTAATCCAGTTCTGGAGGTCATGTTACTTGACCATGACGAACCTACGAACTATGAGGAAGCGATGATGAGCCTAGATTCCGCGAAATGGCTTGAAGCCATGAAATCTGAGATGAGATCCATGTATTAGAACAAAGTATGGACTTTGATTGACTTGCCCATTGATCGGTGAGCCATTAAGAATAAATGGATTTTCAATAGGAAGACGGACACTGATAGTAGTGCTACTATCTACAAAGCTCGAATTGTCGCGAAAGGTTTTTGACAAGTTCAATATGTTGACTACAATGAGATTTTCTCACTCGTAGGGATGCTTAAGTCTTTCCGGATCATGTTAGCAATTGCCACATTTTATGACATCTGGCAAATGGATGTCAAAACTGCATTCCTTAATGGATTTCTTAAAGAAGAGTTGTATATGATGCAACAAGAAGGTTTTGTCAATCGAGAAGGTGCTAACAAAGTGTGCAAGCTCCAACGATCCATCTATGTCAAAAGGCTTCAGCTTGATAAGCTCGAACCCAAATCAGAGAAGTGTGTCTTCATAGGACACCCTAAGGAAACAATTGGGTACACCTTCTACCACAAATCCGAAGGCAAGATATTTGTTGGCAAGAATGGAAACTTTCTAGAGAACAAGTTTCTCTCGAAAGAAGTGAGTGGGACGAAAGTAGAACTTGATGAGGTAATTGTACCTTCTCTCGGATTGGAAACTGGCTCATCAGAGAAATCTGTTCCTATGATGCCTACACCAACAAGAGAAGAAGCTAATGATGATGATCATGAAACTTCAGATCAAGTTACTACAGGACCTCGTAGGTCGAACAGAACACGTTCTGCACTAGAGTGGTACAGTAATCTTGTTCTAGAAGTCATGTTACTAGACCATGATGAACCTACGAACTTTGAAGAAGCGACGATGAGCCCAGATTCCGATAAATGGCTTGAGGCCATTAAATCTGAGACAGGACCCATGTACGAGAACAAAGTGTAGAATTTGGTTGACTTGCTCGATGATCGGCGAGCCATAGAGAATAAATGGATCTTGAATAAGAAGACCGACGCTGATGGTACTGTTACTGTCTACAAAGCTCGACTTGCCACGAAATATTTTCGACAAGTTCAAGGAGTTGACTATGATGAAACTTTCTCACCCGTAGCGATGCTTAAGTCTTTCCGAATCATGGTAGCAATTGCCACATTTTATGATTATGAAATCTGGCAAATGGACGTCAAAATTGCATTCCTTAATGGATTTCTTAAAGAAGAGTTGTATATGATGCAACCAGAAGGTTTTGTCGATCCTAAAGGTGCTAACAAAGTGTGCAAGCTCCAGCGATCCATCTATGGATTGGTGCAAACATCTCGGAGTTGGAATATATGCTTTGATGACGTGATGAAAGCATATGGTTTTATACAGACATTTGGAGAAACCTATCACTACTAAGGAAAAGCCTATACACAGAATCTTACCAGTAGCACGCCTTAAAATAAGGCGCTGCTTCTACGTAGCAGTAGCGCGCGCAAAAAAACTCGCTGCTGAAATAAATATAGCAGTAGTGCACCCACTCTAAGACGCTCTACTGCTATAATACTCACGCCGCCGCTGCGAGGCTAGTTCTAGCGGCAGCGCGTTATCACGAAGAGCGCTACTGCTACGGATCATAGCAGCAGCGCATTTCACCAATAAGCGCTACGGCTAAGTTTACTACAAAATTTTAGTCCCACGTTGCTCCGTGAAAAGAGTTTCTACCACCTTAAATATGTTACTTCTCAAACTTTGACAAGAACTTGGTCTTCATTGAACTCTATGTGTAGAATTTGTGGCTGCAATATGAGTCTTCGCCGATTCCTAAACCGATGAGGACTCATATTGACAAATCAGATTGTACACACAAAGATCATTGATGATCAATGTATTTTTGATGTCTATTTTTACATGCTGACACATAGCAGTAGCGTGTTCTTTGTGAAAGGTGCTACTGCTACGTAGTTTAGCAGTAGCGCCTTTCTCTATTGCGTGCTACTGCTAAGCCATTCCATCTCCCACCCCCACTCTCCTCTATCCGATCCACTCACACTCACACACTCACTGGATCTCCCCCTCAACCCCCCGCGCCGGTCCTCCCCCATCACCCCTCCTCCCTCTACGCCGCCGTCACCTCCTCCTCCTTGTTGTACTCGGTACCAGCCTCCTCCTCCGTCCTCCCTCCACTCATTGCTGGCCGGCCCCTCCTCGCTCTGCCTTCCTCCTCCGTCCTCCCTCCACTCGCCGCCGGTCGGCCCCTCCTCGCTCTGCCTTCCTCGTCCGTCCTATTCTCTTCTCCCTCCTCGAGTCGCCCCTCCTTCTCCCTCCTCCCTGCTACATTTTGATTTAGTAGGCTAGTTCATATGCAACATTTTGATTTAGTTGATATGATTTAGTTGATTTAGTAGGCTAGTTGATTTAGTTGATTTAGTATGCACAATTTTATTGTTATTTTTCTGTATGTGGATAGGTAGATGCTTTTGTTTTGTTCTAATAAGTTATTTTTTGGCAAAATGTAGGTGCCAATTTTGTTAAATTTGCCACTTGTTTTTTTAATCAATTATCTTAGGCAATAGGGGCCAAATTAGATGAAATGTCTTGGTAGGTGGTACCCTGATTTGGTAGATATTTGTGAAGAGTTTTTTTGGCAATAGGTGCCACCGAAATGCTTTGGTAGGTGGTACCTTGTCATCTAATATGTTACTGAAGGAAATATGCCCTAGAGGCAATAATAAAGTTATTATTTATTTCCTCATATCATGGTAAATATTTATTATTAATGCTAGAATTGTATTAACCAGAAACTTAGTACATGTGTGAATACATAGACAAACAGGGTGTCACTAGTATGCCTCTACTTGACTAGCTCATTAATCAAAGATGGTTAAGTTTCCTAACCATAGACATGAGTTGTCATTTGATTAACGGGATCACATCATTAGGAGAATGATGTGATTGACTTGACCCATTTCGTTAGCTTAGCACTTGATCGTTTTAGTTTACTGCTATTGCTTTCTTCATGGCTTATAGATGTTCCTATGACTATGAGATTATGTAACTCCCGATTGCCGGAGGAACACTTTGTGTGCTACCAAACATCACAACGTAACTGGGTGATTATAAAGGTTCTCTACAGGTGTCTCCAATGGTACTTATTGAGTTGGCTTAGATCAAGATTAGGATTTGTCACTCTGATTGTAGAAGATGATTCTCTGGGCCCACTCGGTAATGCACATCACTACAAGCCTTGCAAGCATTGTAACTAATGAGTTAGTTACATGATGATCATTACGGAATGAGTAAAGAGACTTTTCATTAACGAGATTGAACTAGATATTGACATACTGACTATCAAATCTCGGGCAAATAACATACCGATGACAAAGGGAACAACCTATAGTGTTATGCGGTTTGACCGATGAAGATCGTTGTAGAATATGTGGGAGCCAATATGAACATCCAGGTTCCGCTATTGGTTATTGACCAGAGACATGTCTCGGTCATGTCTACATAGTTCTCAAACCCGTAGGGTCCGCATGCTTAAAGTTCGGTGACGATCGGTATTATGAGTTTTGTGTTTTGATGTACCAAAGGTAGTTCGGAGTCCCAGATATGATCACGGACATGACGAGGAGTCTCGAAATGGTTGAGACATAAAGATTGATATGTTGGATGGTTATATTCAGACACTGGATGAGTTCCGGGGGTTATCGGATAAATACTTGAGAACCGGGAGGTTACCGGAACCTCCCGAGGGTTATTGGGCCTTATGGGCCCAAGTGGAGGAAGAGGATAGGCGGCCAGCTAGGGGCGCGCGGCCCCTAGCCCAAACCGAATTGGACTAGGGGGCCGACCCCCCCCCTTCCTTCTTCTTCTCCTCCCCTTCCTTCCCCTCTCCTACAAGGACTAGGAAAGAGGGGGCAAACCTACTTGGAGTAGGATTGCCTCCCCTTGGGCGTGCCTCCGGCCCTCTCCTCCTCCCCCCTTTATATGCGGAGGTGGGGGGCACCCCAAAGACACACAAGTTGATCATTGATCCCTTAGCCGTCTGTGCAGTGCCCCCCTCCACCATAATCCACCTCGATCATATTGTAGTGGTGCTTAGGCGTAGCCCTGCATCGGTAGCAACATCATCACTGTCAACACGCCGTCGTGCTGACGGAACTCTCCCGTGAAGCTCTGCTAGATCGGAGCTCGTGGGACGCCATCGAGCTGAACGTGTGCTGAACTCGGAGGTGTCGTGCGTTCGGTACTTGGATCGGTTGGATCGTGAAGACTTTCGACTACATCAACCGCGTTCTCATAACGCTTCTGCTTATGGTCTACGAGGGTACGTGGATGATACTCTTCCCTCTCGTTGCTATGCATCAGCATGATCTTGCGTGTGCGTAGGAATTTTATTGAAATTACTACGTTCCCCAACAGTGGTATAAGAGCCTAGTTTTATGCGTAGATGTTATATGCACGAGTAGAACACAAGTGAGTTGTGGGCGATACAAGTCATACTGCTTACTAGCATGTCACACTTTGGTTCAGTGGTATTGTTGGATGAAGCAGCCCGGACCGACATTATGCGTACGCTTACGCAAGACTGGTTTTACCGCCGTGCTTTGCACACAGGTGACTAGCGGGTGTCAGTTTCTCCAACTTTAGTGTGGCTACGTCCGGTCCTTGAGAAGGTTAAAACAACACTAACTTGACAAACTATCGTTGTGGTTTTGATGCGTAGGTAAGAACGGTTCTTGCTTAGCCCGTAGCAGCCACGTAAAACTTGCAACAACAAAGTAGAGGACGTCTAACTTGTTTTTGCTGGTAATGTTGTGATGTGATATGGTCAAGACATGATGCTAAATTTTATTGTAGGAGATGATCATGTTTTGTAACCGAGTTATCGGCAACTGGCAGGAGCAATATGGTTGTCGCTTTATTGTATGCAATGCAATCGCCCTGTAATTGCTTTACTTTATCACTAAGCGGTAGCGATAGTCGTAGAAGCAATAGTTGGCGATACGACAATGATGCTGCGATGGAGATCAAGGTGTCGCGCCGGTGATGATGGTGATCATGACGGTGCTTCGGAGATGGAGATCACAAGCACAAGATGATGATGGCCATATCATATCACTTATATTGATTGCATGTGATGTTTATCTTTTATCCATCTTATTTTGCCTAGATCAATGGTAGCATTATAAGATGATCTCTCACTAAATTTCAAGGTACAACTGTTCTCCCTGAGTATGCACCTTTGCGGAAGTTCATCGTGCCGAGACACCACGTGATGATCGGGTGTGATAAGCTCTACATTCACATACAACGGGTGCAAGCCAGTTTTGCACATGCATGTAACACCCACGATGCGGCTATATCTCCCACGTGTAGGAGCATGACTTAGAGGCATAACCGCATTGTGGTTTTGTCGCGAGAGGGGTAATCTTCACATAATCCCATGTATTTAATCAGAAAGGGATAAAGAGTTGGCTTACAATGGCCACTTCACACAATACATAAATATATCATACATCATCCAGAATACAATCAAGGTCCGACTACAGAACCAAAATAAAGAATGACAACCCCAAATGCTAGATCCCCGATCGCCCCAACTGGGCTCCTCTACCGATCATCCAGAAAAGGAACATAGTAACGACCTGAATCCTCGGCAAACTCCCACTTGAGTTCGGTAGCATCCTCTGCACTGGCATCGTCGGCACCTGCATTTGTTTGGAAGTATCTGTGAGTCACGGGGACTCAGCAATCTCACACCCGCGAGATCAAGACTATTTAAGCTTAAGGGTAGGAAAAGGTAGTGAGGTGGAGCTGCAGCAAGCACTAGCATATATGGTGGCTAACTTACGCAAAAGAGAGGGAGAAGAGAAGCAAAGCACGGTCGAGAAGCTAAAAGTGATCAAGAAGTGATCCTGAAGCTACTTACGTTCAAGCATAACACGAGGCCGTGTTCTCTTCCCGGACTCCGCCGAAAAGAGACCATCACGGCTACACACGCGGTTGATTCATTTTAATTAAGTTAAGTGGCAAGCTTTCTACAACCGGATATTAACAAAATCCCATCTGCCCATAACCGTGGACACGACTTTTGAAAGTTCAAAACCCTGCAGGGGTGTCCCAACTTAGCCTATCACAAGCTCTCATGGTCAACGAAGGATATTCCTTCTCCCAGGAAGACCTGGTCAGACTCGGAATCCCGGTTACAAGACATTTCGACAATGGTAAAACAAGACCAGCAAGAGCACCGGCTGTGCCGACAAATCCAGATAGGAGTTGCACATATATCGTTCTTAGGGCACACCGGATAAGCTAAGAGTACACGAACCAACATAACCCAAGTTGCCAAGGGACGGTCCCGCACGGTGCTCTAGTTTGGGCCAACACTCAGAGGAGCACTGGCCCGGGGGTTTAAAATAAAGATGACCCTTGAGTCCGCAGAACCCAAGGGAAAAAGGCTTAGGTGGAAAATGGTAAAACCAAGGTTGGGCCTTGCTGGAGGAGTATTATTCAAGGCGAACTGTCAAGGGATTCCCATAACACCCAACCGCGTAAGGAACGCAAAATCAATGAACATAACAACGGTATGACGGAAACTAGGACGACAAGAATGGAACAAAACACCAGGCATCAGGCCGAGCCTTCCACCCTTTACCAAGTATATAGATGCATTAAAGTAAACAGGATATTAATAATGATATCCCAAAAATAACCATGTTCCAACATGGAACAAACTCCAACTTCACCTACAACTAGCAACGCTATAAGAGGGGCTGAGCAAAGCGGTAACATAGCCAAACAACGGTTTGCTAGGAAAGGTGGGTTAGAGGCTTGACATGGCAATATGGGAGGCATGTTATAGAAAGTGGTAGGTATCGCGGCATAGCAAAAGAGCAAACAACTAGCAAGCAAAGATAGAAGTGATTTCGAGGGTATGGTCATCTTGTCTGCAAAGTTCTTAGAGTTGACGAAAGCTTGATCCTCGTAAGCGTACTCAACAGGTTCCTCAATCACGTACTCATCTCCCGGCTCTTCCCAAAGCAAGAACACAAGCAAAGGACCAACAATCAATCACGATGCAATGCGCAAGCAACATGATGCAAAACATGGCATGATATGTGAGATGTGATATGCAATGCATATGCGTGCTCTGGAAGGAAAAGATTGATCAAGGCATCAACTTGGCAAACCAAGTGTGCCACTGAGAAGATGAGTTGATTTCGGTCGAAATCAATATAAAGATCACCGGAATCGGATGCAGGGTTTGCAAATGGCAAGCAAAACAAGAATGACATAATTCTGCTATTAACAGCACGATGCCATCTAGAATGCAACAAGAAACTAAGCTACTCCACTCCAACATAACAAGAAATCACATGGCAGTGGTCTACTCAATATGCTTGACAAAAGATAAACACTGAGCTATGGCTAAATCACACAAGAGTAGGTCCAAACAAACATGGCAAAAGTGCAAAAGATATCAGCATCACATACTTCGTGAAAATACTAACATGCTAGAAAATAACATCAGGAAGCCAGGTTTAGAGCAACCAAACAACATGCTACAGGAACAGATCATAGCAAACAAAGGCATGGCATGAATCTACTAAATGCATAGATCAAAATTCCCTTACTGATCAAGAGCCAAAAAGTCACAGGAGATATTATGGCACCCATGTAAACATAGCAAGTTTCGTTAACAGATTCAGACTTTGCAGAAAATTGAGCATGGCATAAATAGAATTATGAAGGCCTCTTTGCGAGCTCGATTCACTCACCACAAGGCATTGCATGACAAGACAAGCATACATACAGCAAGATGACATGTTCAAGAAGCTAACCATGTCAAGATCAAGTTCATAGAATGCATGGATCAACTCCAAAAACCATGGCAAAATTGATTAACATGTAAACAATCTGCCAGGAACATTTTATAGCAAAAGTAGAGCAAGATTAAATCATGCTAGGGCACTCCATAATTGCAAACAGGGACATGGATGGATAGAGCATAACCATATGTCCAAATCATCCTTATTGAAGATATTCTAAACAAGCATGGATCACTCTGTAGCATCATGGTTACATGGCATAAAAATAACAGCAGGAAAATGACAGTGAAATCCTAAGTGCCTGAAATCAGCAATAACACGAAGGCTACTTTGCATGCTTGTGCTAGTCACCACATTGATCACAAAAATACATGGAAAGCACCCCTGTAAAGATGGCATGGCATAGATCAAAACATATGTAGAGCTCATTCCCATATTCCGCACACAACAAATGTAGCAAAAGTGACAAATCCTCATAATCTGCTAAGTAACAGGAGCTAACATTTTATAGCACTCTTGCATCAATCATTTGGGCATCAAGATGGACTCAAACAAGCATGTCACAATATAACGAAATGGAGAGCACATCATGATGAACATTTTGATATATTGCACGCACAAAACGAAGCTACATGCAGGAAGTTATGGCATCACGAATAGGGCATACAAATATAGCAGAAAAAGGACTTAGTGGGAAAATCGGGGTCAACCTTCCAACTGGATCTAGGGTTCCGGGGTAGGGGATCCGGGCGTGGATCCGGGCGACGAGCGGCTCCGGCGAGCCCTCGTGGACTCCGGCGAGGCCGATGGGCGACAGAGGCGACGGCTCCGACTGGAGGAAGGCGACGGGGCACGCGGGGTCGCGGGAGGTGGCGGCGCGGTGATGGCGGGGTGGTCGGCGGCGAGTGGGCGTGGGAGGTGCGGTTGCTCCGGCCGCTTGCCGGCGCGGAGGACGTGATGGCGCGACACGGCGGAGGCGGGGTCCGGCGGAGGAGCCCGGGCGGCGGCGCGGGCGCGGCCCGGTTCGGCCCGGGGGCGGGCCGGCGATGGGCCCGGCGGCGCGGAGGAGAGAGAGGGCGGGCGGTGGCGACATGTCAGCTCCTGGTTGGTGCGGGCGAAGGTGGGATTTCGTCCGGCGGCGGCCGGACGTGTCCGGTGGCGACTGGGACGAAAATTAGGGTTTTGGACCCAGAATTTGGACGAGGAGTACATATTTATAGGTGGGATGAGGTAGGAGTGTCCAAATGGAATGTACTTTTCGACCACGCGATCGTGATACGGCGGCGGAGGACGTCGGAGTGGTTTGGATGGGTTATTGGGCCGTTTTGGAGCGGTGTTGGGTTGCAACACACACGAGGCCTTTACGGTTCCCCGGTTAACCGTTGGAGCATCAAACGGACTCCAAATGGCACGAAATTTGATAGGCGGTCTACCGATGGTGTACCAAGGCCTCTTGGAAAATCTCGGTCCATTCTGAGAATGTTTAACACCCACTCATGAAAAGAGACAAAAGGGGTACGCCGAAGGACGTAGGAGTGTCGGATTGCAAAATGGGCAACGGGGAAAAAGCTCGGATGCATGAGACAAACACGTATGCAAATGGGATGCACATGATGACATGCTATGAAATGCATGACATGAAAAAAATGCGAAACAAAGACAAAACCCAACCACGAAGGGAATCTCATAACTTAAAGCCGAAAATGGCAGAGTCGGAGTTACAAATATGGTAAGTTACATCCGGGGCGTTACAATGCAGAATACTCGGGTTAAACTTGACGAGCCTACCATATGCAGATATGGCCTCGGAACACTAGAGACCGAAATGTCGAGCATGAATCATATAGTATATATGATCAACATAGTGATGTTCACCATTGAAAACTACTCCATCTCACGTGATGATCGGACATGGTTTAGTTGATATGGATCATGTGATCACTTAGATGATTAGAGGGATGTCTATCTAAGTGGGAGTTCCTTAATAATTTGATTAACTGAACTTTAATTTATCACGAACTTAGTACCTGATAGTATTTTGCATGTCTATGTTGTTGTAGATAGATGGCCCGTGCTGTTATTCCATTGAATTTTAATATGTTCCTTGAGAAAGCAAAGTTGAAAGATGATGGTAGCTAAGGGGGTCCTGGATTAGGGGGTCTCCGGACAGCCGGACTATATCATGTGGCCGGACTGTTGGACTATGAAGATACAAGATTGAAAACTTCGTCTTGTGTCCGGATGGGACTTCCCTTAGCGTGGAAGGCAAGCTAGGCAATACGGATATGTAGATCTCCTCCCTTGTAACCGACTCTCTGTGTAACCCTAACCCCCTCCGGTGTCTATATAAACCGGAGGGTTTAGTCCATAGGACAACAGACAATCATACCATAGGCTAGCTTCTAGGGTTTAGCCTCTACGATCTTGTGGTAGATCAACTCTTGTAATACTCATATCATCAAGAACAATCAAGCAGGACGTAGGGTATTACCTCCATCAAGAGGGCCCGAACCTGGGTAAACATCATGTCCCCTGCCTCCTGTTACCATCCGCCTTAGACGCACAGTATGGGAACCCCTACCCGAGATCCGCCGGTTTTGACACCGACATTGGTGCTTTCATTGAGAGTTCCACTATGTCATCACCATAAGGCTTTATGGCTCCTTCGATCATCGGTAGCGATGCGATCCAGGGTGAGGTTTTCCTCCCTGAACAGATCTTCGTTTTCGGCGGCTTCGCACTGCGGGCCAATTCGCTTGGCCATCTGGAGCAGATCAAGAGCTACGCCCCTGGCCATCAGGTTAGGTTTGGAAACTAAAACTACACTACCGACATCCACAGAGACTTGATCTTCGACGGATTCGAGCACATGTCAGGTGCGCCGCATAGTCACGACGAGCATGACGTAACTCTGTCGTCGGACAATATTCGGGAGATCACATCTGCAACTACTCCGGCCGTCAATCCGGAGCAAATCGCGCCATCCGAGAGCGGAGGGATAGACCCCACCAGGAGGCCGCACTCTCAGTGGCGAGAGAGCCGGATACTGACTTCACACCTTACGAGAGCCGTGTCGCTGAACCACTGGATTCATCTCCGGCCATGGACTCCGAGCCGCTTACATCCGTGCCCGTCGTATCCGACTGGGCGCCGATCATGGAGTTCACCTCCGCGGATATCTTTCAGCACTCGCCTTTTGGCGATGTGCTAAATTCATTAAGGTCTCTCTCCTTGTCAGGAGAACCTTGGCCGAACTATGTCCGGCTAGAATGGGATGCGGACGATGAAGAAATTCGCTGCCCACTCACCACCCACTTAGTAGCCACTATCGACGATTTAACTGACATGCTTGACTTCGACTCCGAAGACATCGACGGTATGGACAACGATGTAGGAGACGAACAGGAACCACCGCCCACAGGGCGCTGGACCGCTACCTCATCATATGATATATACATGGTGGACACCCAAAGAAGGCAATGGCGACGAGAAAGCGGAGGATGACCCCTCCAAGAAGTAACCCAAGCGCCAACGTCAGTGGCGCCGCTCTAAGTCCCGCCACAACAAAAGTAGTGATACTGGCACAGGAGACAATAACACTCCGGATAGTGCCGAAGATAACTACAATCCCCTCCAGCACGATGTAGAGCCGGAGTATGAACAAGCTAGCCCTCCAGATCAGGCAGCAGATGGAGAACCAGAGGAGGACAATTACATGCCTCTCTCTGAAGACGAGGCGAGCCTCAGTGACGAAGAATTTATCGTGCCTGAGGATCCCGTCGAGCAGGAGCGCTTCAAGCGCTGGCTTATAGCCATAGCAAATAGCCTAAAGGAAAAGCAACAATAGCTTCAAGCTGATCAAGACTTGCTACCAGACAGATGGACCGAAGTCCTTGCGGCCGAGGAATACAAACTTGAGCGCCCCTCCAAGAGTTACCCAAAACACAGGTTGCTACCTTACCTCGAGAAGGAAGCATTGAAACCTCCATCACCGGTGTACGATGCGGCTGACCGGCCACCGCGTGGCCGAGCCAGAGAGACGTTTCATCCTGAATTACAGCCTACACCCCGCCACCACTCAGTCAAAAATACCAAGGCCCGGGGCAACACACGGGACCTGCGAGACGTATTCGACAGTAAGGCAAAACTCGCAAGGCCAATATACGGGTCACGGGCACGTGCGCCAATGCGCGACGATGATCGTCACGCCGGATACACTAAAGGTAAATCCAGCCGGGCCGAATACAGCAGACAAGACTCATGTGAACTGCATCGTGATATAGCCCGGCACAGAGGTGCCGCACACCCCCTATGCTTCACTGATGAAGTTATGGATCATGAATTCCGGGAGGGTTTTAAACCCATAAATATCAAATCGTATGATGGTACAACAAATCCCGCTATATGGATTGAGGATTTCCTCCTTCACATCCACATGGCTCGCGATGATGATCTACATGCCATCAAGTATCTCCCACTAAAACTCAAAGGACCAGCTCGGCATTGACTGAATAGCTTGCCAGCAGACTCCGTCGGCAGTTGGGAGGATCTGGAAGACGCATTCTGTTGGGGATATTACTATCAGTTATTACCCGCCCAGGAGGGGTCGGGTCAGCCCCAATGGCGGGTTACACAAGAAGCCCAGTAAACATTCAAGATTATAGTTTATTAAATCTTATAGAAGGCCCAAAGGCCTGAAGGCGGTTTAAGTCCTGATATTGTGAACCGCCATATGTAAGGAAAGACTTGTAAAGAAAGGCATATAAAGGAAGTCACCGAGCCGGGCACGATTATGAGCCAGCCGGGACTCTGTAGGCCACCAGGTGTCAACCCATGTATATAAGGGGACGACCCAGTGGCGGCTTAGGGCAAGAAACAACAAGTCAATAACCAAGCCGGCGAGTTGAGCCTCTTGGTGATCGAAACCCCAGCAATACCAATCCCAACTAGACATAGGCTTTTACCTTCATCGTAAGGGGCCGAACTAGTATAAAACCCTCTCGTGTCCTTTGTCCCGATTAACCCCTTTAAGCTTCCTAGTGCGATGGCCCTACGACTAAGTCCTTTCTCTAGGACATCTGCCGTGACAATTACACGACAGTTGGCGCCCACCGTGGGGCCAGCGCATGGTGGATTTGAGTTCTTGAAGGGAAACTTTGAAGGGCTCAAGGGATACGCTGTGGGCCGGATGACCAAGAGTCATCGCGGCAAGCTCTACATCAACGACGAAGGCTGGGGCCCGGAGGCCGGCTCAATTGAGTACGGATACCGGGTCCCCTTCGGTGGAATTCACGTCTTCATGGGCCAGATCGGCGAGTTAGGTCCTGAGCCGGACGTCCACACTAGCCTCATCGAAACGGCTCGGCGCAGGAGGACCTCCCGTGTTTAATATGCCGTGAAGCATGCCTTCGTAGGCTGCGTCCACGACGGTGAATACCCTGAAGGATCGGTGGAGGCCAGTGAGACAGCCGTCTATTCTGATACTGCTTCATCAACGGGCGAGACAGACTCTTTGTACCAACTGCACGAGGGCATGCTCGGGGGCTGTTCCAATGGCAGCAGTATTCCGGATCCTCTTGAGCCGCCGAATTGGGTCGGAGTCTTCATGGCAGGGACACAGCCCAGGAAGAACTCTACAGCAGCAGCGGCAACAGCTACCAGGTCGGCCGCAGCCGGGTCAGGAGACCCCGCGCGCCCCCGACTCAGATCTTGATGGACCTCATGGATAAACTGACGACTCTGTTGACTGCCGTGGTAGAGCCGGCGGATAAAGCCCAGCATGACGCAGAGGTTGCACGCGTACGTAAAGAGATGGTGCAAGCTAAAGAAAATCTAGCCGCAAAGGAAGTCAGGATGGCAGCAAAGCGGGCGGCTTTGGACGTTCGTGCTCAACAGCTTCAAGCGGAGACCTTCTCGCTCTCGATGGATCTGAATGCGTCGAACAAGGTCATGAGGAGGAGGCATCAGAAAACCCAATCACGTCTGCCTCTGACGCTAGATCCTAGGAATCTTTTTCACACACCCAGAGTCGGGGGAAGTAACCCGCCGGAGGCACCTCGGATTACAACACCCGGCGCACCGGTCCAGCCGCGCGCCATGGATCCACCTCGTATAATTACCGCTCCGCCTCATTACGTCCCAACGCCGCCGGGTCACTTCTCCAACCCTTTGGAAAACCCCATCGCAGCATCGGGTCGTCTGGCGGCTCTTCCGATGGAAGGTGACTCACCGGCGGCAATTGAAACACGGAGGGTAAGAGAACTTCTTCAAACAGCTCTGGCGCAACAGGATGCATACTCCTACAGTTGAGACAGGATCCATGCAACTCCTCGCCCAAGCCGGAGCCCGAGTTACATAGGCATATGGAATCCGCAGAGATGTCAAGCAATGCTCAACGCGAAAACCGGCCATACAGGCATGAGCCGGTGCGGGTTGGAGCCCTTAACTTGGTGGATCAGGAGAGGATTTGTCAAGAGGTGCAACGAGCAGTTCAAATGGCAGCAGACCAGGCGGCTCATCAAACTTTTCCGGTTTATCCAGCAACCTCAGTCGAGGCAGGAGTGGCCGCAAGTACCGGAGGCGTTCCTTGCTTGGTGCCGGCCATACGTAATGAGCGTTTGCCAAAGGACTTTAAGGGGCCTCGTAAGGTACCTAATTACATGGCTAACTTACAACCCGGGGCTTGGATTGAGAGTTACGAGATGGCTATGGAGTTATTGGAGGTCAGTGATGCAGCAATGGCCAAGTATTTCACTATGATGTTAGATGGAACAGCTCGTACTTGGTTGAAGGGATTGCCACCCAATTCTACCGGCTCATGGGCGGAGTTGAAGGCCCCGTTCATCCAGAACTTTAAAGACACGTGTAAGCAGCCTATGTCGATTGTGGACCTGACCAATTGCAAGCAAGAGGATGGTGAATCCACAACCCATTGGGTGCGCCGGGTCAAGGAGATAATACATTCATCTGATAAGATGGATGCCGGCTCGGTGGTCTTGATGTTGGAGAAAAATTGCCGTTTTGAACCTCTGAAGCAGAAGCTGAGGCAGCTCAAGCGTGACTGTAATGACATGGGAACGTTAATGGCGGCTCTCGTCAAGTATGTTGATTCTGATACTACCAAGGACACGGTGTCTGGCGAAGAAAAGGCAACAAAGGGAAAGAAGAACGGCAACGGCAAGGGTCACCAGCATAATCCGGCAAATCAAGGAGGTAATAAACGTAAAGCTGATGAGTTTGTTGCTAACACCAATGCACAGGGCGAAAATCAACGGCGCAAGGGCTGACAGCCCCCTCGATCGGGCGGGTCGGGTCCCACCCTTGAGCAATTATTGAATGAGCCATGTCCAAAACACGGCACCCGGGAGAAGCCAGCCAGCCACCTATGGAAAGATTGTACGATCATGAAGGCGTTTAAAAATCCAAACGCGTTTGATGGAGGTCATGGCCAGGTGGCGGCTCAGGTGGAGGCGGTTTACAAGGCCCGGGCGCCGGCTTAGTTGGAGGAGGCTCCACGGTCAGGGCCATCCTGGTAACCAAGGAGGGTATAAGCCACAACCTGGCCAAGGTAATCAGCAGCAGCAGTTCGGATATCAGAGCAACCCAAAGCAGCTGAATAGTGGGCAATAGCATGTATTCACCACTAGCTTATGTAAGAGAGACCAGAAACTTCACAAGAGGTCCGTCAATGCCGTTGAGCCGACGGTTCCATGTTACTTACGTTGGTCAGAGCAGCCTATTGTGTGGAGCAGAGAGGATCACCCACCCCGGGTCGATAACCTGGGTCACTTGGCTTTGGTGGTGGCGCCCCAGGTTGGTGGATACAAATTCACTAAGGTACTCATGGATGGAGGCAGCAGCATCAACATCCTCTACTATGAGACGTTCCGCCGGATGGGATTGACTGATAAGAGTCTTAAACAATCCAACACTATTTTTCACTTGTGTGGTTCCTGGCAAGTCGGCAGACCCAGTGGGTAAGATTGAATTGGAAGTAGTCTTTGGGGATGAGTATGACTCCAGACCAAAAAAATTAACCTTTGAGGTGGTTAAGATCAAAAGCCCGTATCATGCTCTATTTGGACGGCCGGCTTATGCCAAATTCATGGCTCGGCCGTGTTATGTGTATTTGCAGCTTAAGATGTCGGGTTATAAGGGCACCATCACAGTACACGGGAGCCGGAAAATAGCCTTGGAGTGTGAAGAAGGTGATGCTGCCTATGCTGAATCTGTCTATGCAACAAAGGAGTTCAAATTTTACAAAGATCATGTTGACCCGGCAGACATGACGTCACTAAAGAAACCAAAAACAGAGCATGAGCCGGTGTTGAAGTTCAAATCAGCTGATGACACCAAGATGGTTGGTTTTATGCCTGGCGACTCATCCAAGCAGTTCATCATCAGTGCTAACTTGGATCCAAAATAGGAAAGCGCGCTCATCGAGTTCATCCGTGAGAACCGGGACATCTTCGCATGGAAACCTTCAGACGTGCCGGGTGTCCCGAGGGAACTCGCTGAGCACACTCTCAATATTGATCCAAAGTTTAAACCTGTCAGACAATTTCTCCGACGGTTCAATGAAGAAAGGCGCAAGGCCATTGGAGAAGAGGTGGCCCGGCTTTTGGTAGCTGGGTTCATTGTAGAAGTATTTCACCCAGAGTGGTTAGCCAACCCGGTGCTTGTACTCAAAAAGAATGGCATCTGGCGTATGTGTGTGGATTACACCGATCTGAACAAGGCTTGTCCGGCTGATCCTTTTGCCCTCCCCTGTATCAATCAGATCATTGACACTACGGCGGGTTGCGCACGTTTGAGTTTCTTGGATGCTTATTCGGGTTATCATCAGATCAAGATGGCAGTTAAGGATCAGGAGAAGACAGCTTTTATCACTCCTTTTGGGGCTTTCTGCTATGTGTCTATGCCTTTTGGGCTTAAGAGTGCCTAGGCAACTTACCAACGGTGTGTGCAGAATTGTCTTCACGATAAAATTGGGTGTAATGTGCATGCTTATGTGGATGATATAGTGGTAAAATCCAGGAAAGAGGAAACCTTGGTCACAGATCTGAAAGATACTTTCGATAATATCCAGGTCTATAAAATGATGCTTAACACGGCCAAGTGTGTTTTTGGAGTCCCAGCCGGCAAGCTCTTGGATTTTTTGGTGTCTAACCGAGGTATTGAGGCTAACCTGAAGAAAATCAAGGCAATTACATCCCTGGACAAACCAACATGCATCAATGACGTTCAACGACTGGTGGGCCGTGTTGCTGCTTTGAGCCGTTTCATAAGACGGTTAAAGGAGAAGGCAATGCCTCTATATCAGATGATGAAGAAGACAGATGATTTTGTTTGGAGTGATGCTGCAAACTCTGCTTTTGAAGATTTGAAAACACATCTTGCTGAGCCGCCGGTCCTGGCTGCTCCAGTTGAGAAAGAGCCGTTGTTGTTATATGTGGCCGCCAACTCACGAGCTGTTAGTGTGGCTATTGTGGTGGAGCGCAAGTAGGCTGGCAAGGAGCATCCGGTTCAACGGCCGGTTTACTACGTCAGTGAGGTGCTAATTGAATCCAAGCAACGATATCCACATTTGCAGAAGCTCGTATATGGGGTGTTCATGGCAAGCCGGAAGCTTAAGCATTACTTTCAGGGACATCCAATCACCGTGGATAGCTCTGCTCCTTTGGGAGACATCATTCAAAACAGAGAAGCCACTGGGCGAGTCGCCAAGTGGGCAATTGAGCTTGGGTCTCATGGGTTGAAGTATGTGCCACGTACCACGATCAAATCTCAAGCACTGGTTGACTTCATTAATGACTGGACAGAAATGCAGATGCCAGAAGAGAAACCAGACAACACGTATTGGACTATTCATTTTGATGGGTCCAGAGAGTTGGAAGGCTCGGGGGCTGGAGTTGTGTTATCCTCTCCGCGAGGTGACAAATTTTGTTATGTTTTACGATTGATGTTTCCTTGCACTAACAATGCAGCAGAGTATGAAGCCTTGCTCCATGGTCTTCGAGTGGCAAAAGAGATGAGTTTGAGCCGGGTCAGATGTCTTGGCGACTCAGATCTAGTGGCTCAATAGGTAGCAGGAAATTGGGATTCCAAGGACCCTCTCATGGCGGCTTATCGCTGGGAGGTTGGTGTTGCTGTAGGGCATTTTAAAGGTTATCAGCTGGAGCACATTGACCGTCGAAAGAACAAAGCTGCTGATGCTTTAAGCCGGTTGGGGTCTCAGCATAACTCGGTACCACCTAACACCTTTTTGGATGTTTTACATAACCCGTCTGTCAAGTTGCCCACGGAAGAATATTTAGCTATTCCTGACCCAGAGGCACAGTTGGTGGCGGCTCTTCATGTCATCCCAGATTGGACAGTGCCATTCTTGGCTTACATGACCTGGGGAGAGTTGCCAGCGGATGAGACCCTGGCTCGACAGTTAACCCGGTGGTCTAGGTCAATGACGATTACGGATGGAGAATTATACCATCGCAGTGTCTCCGGAGAGTTTCAGCAGTGTGTTTCCCCCGAAGAAGGTCAAGAAATACTTCGTGAGATCCATGAAGGCGATTGTGGTCATCACGTCGGGTCAAAATCTCTGGTGGACAAGGCTTTTCGTCACGGTTTTTACTGGTTGATGGCTCACATTGATGCAGAGGATCTGGTCAGTAGATGTGATGGATGTCAAAAGTTTGCACGACGAGCGCATGTGCCGGCTCAAGAGCTCCGGATGATTCCAATCACTTGGCCGTTTGCGGTCTGGGGGCTTGACATGGTGGGACCTTTCAAAAGGTCTAAGGATAAAAGACACATCTCTTGGTGGCAGTTGATAAATTCACTAAGTGGGTTGAGGCGAAGCATGTGAGTAAGTGTGACGCGGCCACGGCGGTTCAGTTCATGAAAAAGGTGATCTTCTATTTTGGTTTTACACACAGCATTATCACTAACAATGGCACTAATCTGTCCCAAGGGGCTATGGAGGAGTTTTTTCAACGTGAGCACATCCGGCTTGATGTTTCTTCTGTAGCTCATCCTCAATCCAATGGTCAAGCTGAGAGAGCCAATCAGGAAATTTTAAAAGGTCTCAAACCCCGGCTTATGGTTCCCTTACAGCGAACGTCGGGTTGTTGGGTAGAGGAATTACCCTCGGTGTTGTGGAGTATCAACACCACGCCTAACAGGTCTACAGGTTACACACCTTTCTTCATGGTTTATGGAGCAGAAGCAGTGTTGCCTAGTGACATCCGCCATGACTCGCCCCGTGTGGCGGCTTATGTTGAAGCCAATAATGAACAAGCCAGACAGGATGCACTTGACTTGTTGGATGAAGAAAGAGATTTAGCAGCGGCTCGATCAGCAATTTATCAACAGGACCTGCACCTTTATCACAGCCGCCGGGTCAAATCCAGGACTTTTCAGGAAGGCGTCCTGGTGCTCCAGCTCATCCAGCATCTGTCAGATGCACACAAGCTATCCCCACCTTGGGAAGGACCCTTTGTTGTCAGCAAGAACTTAAACAACGGGTCGTATTACCTCATTGACATTTGAGAACACAAAGATTCACGTAAGTCGGAGGAGGAGACCCGCCGGCCGTGGAACATTGCTCAACTTCGGCCATACTACACCTGAGCTACCGACTCTCATCATGTACATACTTTACCATTGTATATACCATGATAAGTAATAAAGTAAGACCATCGGTCTCTTTTCTTTTCAAATATTATGCATCTTTGTTATTTCTTATTCTCAAATGACTACTAAGGAGCTGATCATATTTGAATCAAGTCTAACCTTTTTTGGTCCGGCTTATGATCGTATTCGAATCTAGCTGCAATAATCATGGTCACTTGGGGGCTTCCTGTTCAAACATAGGTTGTATTCGAACCGAAGAGAACATAGCTGTCGTAACCCTCTTGATCGGCTCAGGGCCAAACTCACTAGGGGGCTTCTTGATCGTATCTGAATCATAGCTTAACCCCTTTTGGGTCCGACTTGGATCGTATTCAAATCAGGGTCGTTAAAAACCTCTCAAGGTCATTTGGGGGCTTCCTGTTCAAACATAGGTCGTATTCGAACCAAAGAGAACAGAGCTTTCGGTACCCTCTTGATCGGTGCAACGCCACAGCCACTAGGGGCTATATGGTCGTATTCGAACCTTAGCTTAACCCATTTGGTCCGGTTTACTGATCGTATTCAAATCAGAAGCCACCAACCTTTAAATATAAGGTTAAATCATACTTGTTAACTGTTATTTGCCTTTGAGTTCCTTGTTGCAAATAATTAGCATGTTCTTCTTCGCTGGTTTGTCTATCTGACAACATGGCTACCAAGGTATGACGATCATTGAAGTATTCAAAGGTATTGAATTCTCAAAAAGATTGAGTTATTGGCTTCATTACCCGGGTTACTCAAGCCGGTGGTCTAAGGATCAAAGGTACAAGTATGGCTATTATTTATTTATAATTGCCTGCTGCATTAACTAGTTAGTTTTAGCCCTTGTCCTTTATTTATATCTGTTTTATGTTTTTCTATTATGATGAACATATTGGATATAGGCCGGGTGTTTTAACCCATTCGATTCTTATCCATCAGGCCAGTCTTTTCTTGTCTCTACAGGATACAGATTTAAAGTGTTGCAGAAACAATCATCAAATATAATGCATCTATTGCCATCAGGAAACATGGAGCCACATACATTGTTTTATGCACGATGGCATAAGCAACGCATTCAGTGTTTTCACAGCTAAATTATTACACGGCTTTTTATAAGCCAAATGAAGATGGTTATTATTCCTCCCTCGTCGGTTCACCGCCCTCTGTTGGCTGGAAGTTGGGTTTTGACCAGTCAAAACCATTCACGGTGACGAATTCTGCTTCATCATCGATCAGGCCTGCCGGGTCAACCTCCGGGGAAAATGTGTTTTCTCTTATAGGCAGTATTAAATCTGTCACCTTGTACGAGGGAGTCACCATCTTCTTATTTTCAGCATCAAAACCCGGCTGGTATTTGTCAATATTGGTGTCGTCTCCAAGGGTAGTTCCCTGAGGTCGTACTCCGCGCATGCAGGCCATGAAGTCATCCTGCTCAAAAGGAGAACCATCTTCCTTCATGGTGGGATAGCCTCTGGCCACGTCCGTCGGGTCTAGGTCTGGCACCCAAGCCTTGGAACGGCTCAGGGCAGTCAATGCTCCGGCTCGCGTGTAGGAGTGTTTCACTTCTTGAAACCTGGCAGGCAGGATTGCCAGTTTCTTCAGGACGTCGCTAAGCCGGTTGGGTCCTTGATTGGCAGGAGAGATGGCGGCAAGAGCCCGTTGTGCGCCAATATACAGTTGTTCTACCAAAGTATACACTGCCTTCAGTTTAATCAAAGGGTCTTGGCTCAGATTTTTGCTTCGAGGGCCTGCACATATTTTATACACAAAGTCAGCTAGCGGCTTATACTCCGGATCAGTAAAAAGAACACAAAATTAAAGTCGGATGGCTTACCAAAGATGGCAGCCACCATTTGAGACACCCGGCCCTTTAACCCCTTCATCTCTGTTGAAATCTCTTCAAGGGCTGTTTTGGCATTCTCAACACGTTGGGTCAGAAGCGTTTTTTCCTCTTCCCAAGTTTTCTTCTTGGCAGCGAAGTTGGTCTTTAAATTTTCCGTCTCAGAGAGACTTATTTGCAGTTTGGAGTTAGCAGATTTGATTTCTGCCTCCTGACTCGCTAGCCGGGTGTTTGCATCAGTCAATTGCCAGTTCAATTCAGATAAGGCATTCTGCAAAACATTCAGATGAGTCAAGATTTTGCTTAAAGTTCTAAAATCAAGATTCAAGTCTCAAGTACTTTACAAAAAAAACACTTGACACTTGGGGGCTAATGTATGCCAAAACATTTTTTTATGATTCTAAAGACATACTTTAAGTCCCAAGTACTTTACAAAGTAATAGCACTTGGCACTTGGGGGCTAATGTATGCAAGTTTCTCAAGGTTAAGCCGGAGTATTAAGTCCTTTGAGTACGGTACCAAATAATTTAAAGTACCGGCTCATTTATGATCAAGAAAAGTTTTTGTTCTATTGAATTCAAGAAAAGTTTCAAAGGTAAAGGTCTTGGCCTATATTTTAAAGTCTACAGATCATTCTAGTTCTCTCATAATCCGAAGACTTGGGGGCTGAAGGAATATAGATAAGCCGGAAGAACGTACCTCATATTGTAAATGTAGCTGTTCGACCATTTCAATCTCAGAGTCGCGACTGGAGTCTACATGGATGAGATAGCAGGATAAAATATCATTGGCATTTAGATGGTCATAGTTGGCAACGTCAAAGCGAGCTTTCTGCCTCTCCAATGCCTCTTGTTTTGCAGTACAGCGAGCCAGCACGGTTGGGTTCCCTAGTTCAATAAAGCGGCTCCCGGTGATCTGAGCCTCTTGCGGAGACGGTGATGGCGGGTTGGCTGAGCTTGATGGTCCAGTAGCAGAAGGGTTCACAGTGGTCTCATGAAACAACGACTCAGTAGGATTTGCTTCTATATCAACAGGCGGGTCTGCTGGACTATCAGTTAATGGAGAAGATGGCCTGGTCGGGTCAGAGGCAAGCACTGGCGGGTCTTCCACTGGTTTAGCTACCTTCGCTTTCTTGGATTTAGCTTGGCCACTAAGAAAAATGTTGCAGGATTGTGAGTATAAATATATAATTTGAACAACCCGGTAAACATGAGGATTTTTCATTACCCATGGGCAGTCTTGAAGGCCGGAAATTGCGTTTGCAATGAGTCGCCAGAAGAGCGAGACACCTCCTGAAAGGACAAAATAGAGTTAAAAGTAATACAAGGGGGAGGATCCATTAAAAAGAGTTAAAGACAGAAAGAAGTAAACGTCATTCGGATGATTCTGAGGAGTTTGTTGAAGAACGACAGCCGGCTCATCTTCAGTCCAAGCTTGATGGCGGCTTTCATGTTGCTTCTCTTTCAAACGAAAGTTGGGATCCAAGTAAGCTAAATGGTTAGAAAACCTTACTTTATGGATCACTCATCGAACAGTTTGTCTTGGCAAGGGCTCTGAGTCGGAGGAAATGATAGTTACCTCTGCTTCCATAGCCTGACTGGCCCTAGTGTCATCCTGGTAATGATCAATGTCAATAAGATTGTTAAAAAATTTGCCAAGGGAATCAAGGGCTACCTCCGAGTCAGATGTATCATCAAGCTTCATCAAATCTTCAGCAGTGCTCTTTTTCTTCTTTTTCGACGTCCGAGTCGTTTTCTTGGCGTTTATGGCGGCGACTTTCGCTTTCTTGGCAGCCTCGTGGTCATACTTAAATTTCCAGAAGTCAGAATTGGCCTGCAGACAGGTAAAAACAAGATAAAGAGTCAGGCAAGTATTACAATAATACGGCTGGTGAGGGAGTCCTGGATTAGGGCGTGTCCGGATAGCCGGACTATACCTTCGGTCGGACTCCTGGACTATGAAGATACAAGATTGAAGACTTCGTCCCGTGTCCGGAAGGGACTTTCCTTGGCGTGGAAGGCAAGCTTGGCTATACGGATATGTAGATCTCCTACCATTGTAACCGACTCTGTGTAACCCTAGCCCTCTCCGGTGTCTATATAAACCGGAGAGTTTTAGTCCGTAGCATGAACAACCATCATACCATAGGCTAGCTTCTAGGGTTTAGCCTCTCTGATGTCGTGGTAGATCTACTCTTGTACTACCCATATCATCAATATTAATCAAGTAGGACGTAGGGTTTTACCTCCATCAAGAGGGCCCGAACCTGGGTAAAACATCGTGTTCCCTGCCTCCTATTACCATCCGACCTAGAGGCACAGTTCGGGACCCCCTACCCGAGATCCGCCGGTTTTGACACCGACATTGGTGATTTCATTGAGAGTTCCTCTGTGTCATCACTTTTAGGCCCGATGGCTTCTCCAATCATCAACAGCGATGCGATCCAGGGTAAGACTTTTCTCCCCGGACAGATCTTCGTATTCAGCGGCTTTGCACCGCGGGCCAATTCGCTTGGTCATCTGGAGCAGATAGAAAGCTACGCCCCTGGCCATCAGGTCAGATTTGGAAGTTTGAACTACACGGCTGACATCCGCGGAGACTTGATCTTCGACGGATTCGAGCCACAGCCAAGCGCGCTGCACTGTCACGATGGGCATGATTTAACTCTGCCGCCGAACAGTGCCCTGGAGACCGCACCTGTGTCCGCTCCGACCCCTAGCTCGGAGCCGATCACACCAACCGAGGATAGGTGGTTAGACACCGCCTCGGGGGCTGCAATCTCTACGGCGATCGAGCCGAACACCAACCCTATTCTCTGCGAAGCCCGTGACTCCAAGGAGCCAGACTCCTCTCCGGACTGCGAGCCCTCTGTGCCCCGACCGATCGAACCCGATTGGGCGCCGATCATGGAGTTCACCACCGCGGACATCTTACAGCACTTGCCCTTTGGCGATATTCTGAATTCACTAAAGTCTCTCTCTTTGTCAGGAGAGCCCTGGCCGGACTATGGTCGGCAAGGCTGGGATGCGGATGATGAAGAAATTCAAAGACCACCCACCACCCACTTCGTAGCCACTGTCGATGATTTAACCGACATGCTCGACTTCGACTCTGAAGACATCGACGGTATGGACACCGATGCAGGAGACGATCAAGAACCAGCGCCTATAGGGCACTAGAAAGACACCTCGTCATATGATATATACAAGGTGGACACCCCAAAAGAAGGCAATGGCGATGGAACAGCGGAGGATGACCCCTCCAAGAAGCAGCCTAAGCGTCGGCGTCAGCCGCGCCGCTCTAAATCCCGCCAAAACAAAAACGGTGATTCCGGCACAGGAGATAATAACACCCCAGATAGTGCCGAAGACAACCACCTCCAGCAAGATTCAGCACAGGAGGATAGAGAAGCCAGCCCTCATGAGAGAGCGGCAGACAGAGAGGTCGAGGACAATAATTACATGCCTCCCTCCGAAGATGAGGCAAGCCTCGACGACGACGAATTTGTCGTGCCGGAGGATCCCGTCGAACAAGAGCGTTTCAAACGTAGGCCTATGGCCATGGCGAGCAGGCTCAGGAAAAAACAGCAACAGCTTAGAGCTGATCAAGATTTGCTAGCCAACAGATGGACTGAAGTCCTTGCGGCCGAAGAGTATGAACTCGAACGCCCCTCCAAGAGCTACCCAAAGCGCAGGTTGCTACCCCAATTAGAGGAGGAAGCACCTAAATCACCAGCGCGTGATGTGTCCGCGACAGAGAGGCCTCTCGGCCCTCCACTCAAGCCGCACCCCGGTGCCGCTCAAAAAATACCAAGGCATGGGAAAATGCGCCAGAACTGCGAGACATATTGGAGGACAAGGCAAGACAAACAAGATCGATCTATGGATGACGCGGGCGCCCAACGGCACGAGACGGTACTCGTCACGCCGGATATAGTAAATCCGGCCGGGCCGAACACAATAGACAAAGCTCGTTTGAGCTGCGTCGTGATATTGCCCTGTACAGAGGCGCCGCACACCCACTATGCTTCACAGATGAAGTAATGGATCATCAAATCCCCGAGGGTTTCAAACCCATGAACATCGAATCATATGATGGCACAACAGATCCTGCGGTATGGATCGAGGACTATCTCCTTCATATCCACATGGCCCGCGGTGATGACTTACACGCCATCAAATACCTCCCACTCAAGATTAAAGGACCAGCTCGGCATTGGCTTAACAGCTTGCCAGTAGAATCAATTGGTTGTTGGGAGGACCTGGAAGCCGTATTCCTCGACAATTTCCAAGGCACTTATGTGCGACCACCAGACACCGATGACCTAAGCCACATAATTCAGCAGCTAGAGGAATCGGCCAGGCAATTCTGGACACGGTTCCTAACCAAGAAAAATCAAATTGTCAACTGTCCGGACGCAGAGGCCTTAGCAGCCTACAAGCATAACATCCATGACGAGTGGCTTGCACGGCACCTAGGATAGGAAAAGCCGAAATCTATGGCACCCCTCATGACACTTATGACCCGCTTTTGCGCGGAAGAAGACAGTTGGCTAGCTCGCAGCAACAACATGACCAAGAACCCTGGTAATTTGGATACCAAGGACAGCAGTGGCAGGTCACGTCGCAACAAGCAAAAGCGTCGCATTAACGGCGACAATGCTGAGGATACGGTAGTTAATGCCGGATTCAGAGGCTCTAAACCCAGTCAGCGGAAAAAGCCATTCAAAAGAAATACTCCGGGCCCGTCCATTTTGGACCGAATACTCGACCGCTCATGCCAGATACATGGCACCCCCGAAAAACCAGCTAATCACACCAATAGGGATTGTTGGGTGTTCAAGCAGGCAGGCAAGTTAAATGCCGAAAGCGGAGACAAGGAGCTGCATAGCGATGATGAGGTGGAGCCCCGACCACCGAACAACAGTGGACAGAAAGGTTTTCCCCCACAAGTGCGGACGGTGAACATGATATACGCAACCCACGTCCCCAAGAGGGAGCGGAAGCGTTTGCTAAGGGACGTATACGCAATGGAGCCAGTCGCCCCAAAGTTCAACCCATGGTCTTCCTGCCCGATCACTTTTGATCGAAGGGACCACCCCACTAGCATCCGTCATGGTGGATTCTCCGCATTGGTTCTAGACCCAAGTATTGACGGATTTCACCTCACTAGAGTCCTTATGGACGGCGGCAGTAGCCTGAACCTGCTTTATCAGGATACAGTGCGGAAAATGGACATCGATCCCTCGAGGATTAAACCCACCAGAACGACCTTTAAAGACGTCATACCAGGTGTAGAAGCCAACTGTATAGGCTCAGTTACACTTGAAGTGGTCTTCGGATCTCCGGATAATTTCCGAAGCGAGGAGTTAATCTTCGACATAGTCCCGTTCCGCAGTGGCTATCACGCACTGCTCGGCCGAACCGCATTTGCCAAGTTCAATGCGGTGCCGCACTACGCATACCCCAAGCTCAAGATGCCAGGCCCTCGAGGCGTCATCACAGTCAATGGAAACACCGAATGCTCTCTCCGAACGGAGGAGCATATGGCGGCTATCACAGCGAAAGTGCAAAGCAGCCTCTCAAGGCAATTCTCCAGTCCGGCCATTAAACGTCCGAACACCGTCAAGCGCGCCAGGAGTAACCTATAACAAGACCGCCTGGCACGATCCGAGCAAGCGTAGCAATGCGGCCCCAACCCCAGCCCTCGCGAACTTGTCAAACCAGTGTTGCGCGTACATAACTACGCTCTAGAAATACCATGGGCACAGGGGGAGGGGCACCATCACGGCACGCCCGAAACGCGGCTTAAACCGCACTAGGGGGCTGCCGATTTCTTAATTTTCTCTTATTTTCAGGACTCCATTCTTCGGAAGGCTTGGCCGGCAGTACAATTGCCGCACAAACGATACAACCAGGGAAGTAGAAAGCTACGCCGCACTACAGAACTCTAAGGTGATCTCTATAACAAGCAGTGTACCTGTTTCGCATAACATTCCGCAGCTCGCCTCTGGAAAGGACATACTTGATAGTCCCATCTTTTGCTTATCGCACTATTTGTATCATTCTGCTTTGATCGCAGCTTTTTAAAATAAACAATGCATAGCTTCCGTCTATTATTGCATTACCTCTTTTTTTACGAATATATGTTCATTAATGAGATGTTGCACCCGTACACTTTGGTACGGCTAATACACCAGGGGCTTAAGTACCCCATAACATGGTGTGAGAAGTCCGAACACTTTCACAAGTGCGGCACCCCGAACTTATAGCATTATATGCATCGGCTTTGAATCATGTCTTGGGTCAATAGTCGGGTTTGCCCGGCTCCTATGTTTTGGTACCTTACGTTCCGTCATATCGGCTAAGGTAGCACTAGGAGAACTACTGCGATTCCAATTGAGCTGGGCTAAGCACCTCAGTAGAGAAAGCTAAAACTGACCGTCATGATGAGGCGAGAGCTGGTCGCTGTTCGAGAGGTTTTCGAGTCCCTAAAGACTTATGCCGCCTAGAGCGAGGAGTCGGCTTTGTCCGTCCTAGGCGTGGATAGCGCCCCGAACTCGGTCTTCTGAACACTAGGGGCTTCGCCGAAATTTAAAATTATAGAATTCTATGGCTAAGTGAGAGTGTTCAAGCACTATAGTCCGATTGCCTTGTTCGTTGTGTTGAGCGCCTCCCTCGAAGGACCCAAGAATGGGAAAAAGAGCGCTCATGTTTATCCCGAACACCCCAGCACTCGTGGCATGGGGGCAGAACCCAATGACCCGCCATCTCTCAAATTTGATAAACGGCCACACAGAAGGTAATATTTTAAATTCAAAAGCGTTGCTTAGCGCATATGAACAAGTTTTCAGCATACAGGATCACAAATGCGAGTTTACTCAAAAATTACATCTTTGGAGCATTCATCCGCTATAAGGCGGGCACCCTTCAGGACGCCCTCATAATACGCTTCCGAGACGTGATGCTCCTTGCCCGGCGGCGGCCCGTCCTTCATCAACTTCTCCGCATCCATCTTGCCCCAATGCACTTTAGCACGGGCAAGCGCCCTACGGGCACCTTCGATGCAGACGGAGCGCTTGATTACTTAAAGCCGTGGACATGCATCCACGAGCCGCCTCACCAGCCTGAAGTAGCTCCTATACAGAGCCTGTCCAGGCCACAGCCAAACTATGAGGCCCTTTACGGCCTGTTCGGCAACCTTGTGGAGCTCGACCATCTGCTTCAGCTGGTCGCTCAAAGGCACCAGGTGTCCGGACTCAGCATACTGAGACCAGAACACCTTCTCCGTCGAGCTCCCCTCCTCGGCTCGGTAGTAGGCGGCGGCATCAGACACACTGCGGGGCAAATCTGCGAATGCTCCTCGAGAGCTCCAGACTCGGGTAAGTAACAAACAATTCACTTTCATGTGCTTGCTTTGCATAATGAATGCCTTACCTGCCGCTATCTTCTTCATCATGTCAACTTCTTTGAGGGCTTTCTGGGCTTCGGCCTTGCAGACTTCGTGCTTTTGAGGGCTGCCGCAAGCTCGGACGCTTGCATCTTTGAGTCAAGCTCCAAACTCTCGTGTTTTTTCACGAGAACTTGGAGCTCTTTCTGCACCTCCTCCACCCGCGCCTCCTGCTTCTCTCTCTCCGTGCGCTCCGCGGCCGCCCTATTTTCGGCCTCGGACAGCGCTTGCTTAAGGGTTGCCACCTCGGTCTTGGCCCCTATAATAGCATGTTGATCCTGTCATTTTTTGTGACCACGTCTTCTCTATATAATTGCGCAAGGTATTACTTACCTTCCTTCTCCTCGAGTTGCCTCTTGGCATGGCCGAGCTCGTTCTCAGACCGCGCGAGGTTCTGCTTCAGCGTATCCACCTCCGCAGTTAGTGCGGCAGAGGCCAGCAGTGAAGCCTGCATACGCATATTGACTTGATTATGTTAGACTCCTGCGATTATTAGATCCTCTATTCGGCTTTTCTTTCCGAACACCGAATAGAGCATCAGGGGCTACTGTATATGCGGTAATATTTTTACATATTCTTTACCTACCTCAAAGCCTGTTAGAAGGCTAGCACAGGCTTCAGGCAGTCCGCTCTTGGCGGACTGAACCTTCTGGATCACCGCACTCATAATAGTGCGGTGCTCCTCGTCGATGGAGGCGCCGTTAAGCGTCTCCAGCAAATTGTCCGGTGCCTCCGGTTGGACGGAGGTCACCGGCTCAGTAGGCTCGCTCTTCTTGGAAGGAGGCCGCCTACTGGAGTCCAGAACCATTGAAGGTTCCGGCACGGTGTCCGGCTCAAGGCTGGACTCGGAGCCCTTGGGGGTTTTATCCCCTTCGCGCCTGGAGTCCGGGAGGTCACCTTGCAGCGCCTCTAGGACCACCTCTTCCTGGCTTGGAACCTATTGGGACAGGACCTCGGCATCGTTCGTAGGGTGGGGGGAGGTAGCCGTCGGAAGCGAATTCACATCTGACGAATTCAGGGAACCTCTCGACGACACGTCGAGCCGGTCTTTGGGTGGACTGCATAAACATGTTCGACATAAGGAAAAGTTGTGCAATGAAAGAATAATATGAATCACTCTGGTATCCGGACACTTATGATCTTGCCAGGGGCTTGGCCCTGTGCGGCCACTCCTCTTCGCCGTCGTCGGCGTTGGAGGAGCCGTCCGGAGGAAGGGTTTTCCCCTTATTGGACCCTTCGGCCTCCCCAGTTGGGGCGGCCTTCCTTTTCTTCTCTCCCCCCGCTGGAGGGGGAGAGGTCTCTTCTTCCTCCTCCTCGTCTTCACGGGAGGAGTGCGTCTTGGAGTCGTCGGATGATGAATCCGACACCCCCAGGCGCCGGGCACTCTTCCGAGTCCCCGTGGCCTTCTTCTTGTCCTTCTTCTCCGGCACCACATAGGGTGCCGGAACCAGCAGCTTCACCAAGCCAGCGTCCGCTGGGCCTTCGGGCAAAGGAGCCGGACAGTTGATCTGTCCGGACGTCTCCTGCCAATCCTATCAAAGGTAAGGGAGCTTAAGATCCCGCATGGAGTCAAACTATGAAAAACTAATACCCTGTAAAAGGTAAATACAGCTTACCACACGAGCGCGACGCTGCGTGCTGAATCCGCGATCCTAGGTAGCACATGCGGGGGCCTCAGCGCCCTTGAAAAGCACCTTCCAGGCATCTTTGTACGTTGTGTCGAAGAGCCTGCTTAGAGTTCGGTGCTGCGCCGGGTCGAACTGCCATAGGTTGAATGCCCGTTGTTGACACGGGAGGATCCGGCGGATGAGCATAACCTGGACTACGTTGACAAGTTTGAGCTTCTTGTCCACCAGGGTTTGGATGCATGTTTGGAGTCCGGTCAGCTCTCCTTCTTTACCCCACGACAGGCCCGTCTCTTTCCAGGAGGTGAGCCGCGTAGTGGGTCCGGATCGGAACTCGGGGGCTGCGACCCATTCAGGGTCACGCGGCTCGGTGATGTAAAACCACCCCGATCGCCACCCCTTTAGGGACTCCACGAAGGAGCCCTCGGGCCATAGGACGTTGGGCATCTTGCCCACCATGGCGCCTCCGCACTCCGCCTGAGTGCCGCACACCACCTTCGGCTTGACATTGAAAGTCTTGAGCCATAGGCCGAAATGGGGGCGGATGCAGAAGAAAGCCTCGCACACGATGATAAAGGCCGAGATATTGAGGACGAAGTTCGGGGCCAGATCGTGGAAATACAGGACATAGTAGAACATGAGCCCCCGGACAAATGGGTGGAGAGGGAAGCCCAGTCCATGGAGGAAATGGGGGAGGAACACCACCCTCTCATGGGGCCTAGGGGTGGGGATGAGCTGCACCTCTTCGGGAAGCCGGTGTGCAATATCGTTAGACAAGTATCCGTCCTTCCTCAGTCTTTTGATGTGTCCCTCCATGACGGAGGAGACCATCCACTTGCCTCCCACTCCGGACATGGCTGGAGAAGGTTGAGGTGGGGTGTGCGGACTTGGGCGCTGGAGCTCGAGTGCGCAGAAATGGATATGCAAAGGAGGAAGAAGGCATGGATGAAAAGGTGGATCCTTATCCCCTTATATGGGAAGACGCGACTATGCGCCCCCACCAGCCTGGTAAAACTCACTTATCTCCCAAGCATCGTAGTCAATGGTGCGGTTGGGTTACCCACACCCGTATTGATGAGAATCCCGAAATAAGGGGACACGATCTCTGCTTCAACAAGACGTGCCAAGGAAACCGCCTCGCTAAACGCGCTAAGGTGGGACAGTAAAACGATTCGAATAAAGACTTGGCCATGGTGTGATGTCACGCTATGGAATACGTCAGCAGATTAGATTTGTGTAAATATTATTCTCTCTATGGCAATATGTGGAAAGTTATTTTGCACAGTCGGACACTACCTTTGTGTTCAAAATCTTCTATGAAGTACTTGGAGGAGGAACCCGCCTTGCAATGCCGAAGACAATCTGCGCGCCGGACTCGTCGTCATTGAAGCCTGGTTCAGGGGCTACTGAGGGAGTCCTGGATTAGGGGGTGTCCGGATAGCCGGACTATACCTTCGGCCGGACTCCTGGCCATACTCATACATCATCTTTGACCGGCGGCTCAAAGGGATGACCCGCCATGAGATCCAGCAGCGGGTCAGATCAACTCTAGTTAACCCGTTGCCCAACAGAGCATTGATCATTTTGATAGATGGTATCAGCCTCTTGCGTTCAGCGATAGTAAGCATATCAGGAAGCGCGAACTTGGAGTCAAGACGATCAGGGGGTAACCTGGCAGGGGCTTCTCGTTTGCTGGTGAAGTGTCCTGGTAGTAGAACCAAGTCTGGTTCCAGTCCTTTGGGTGACTTGGTAAGACAATGAGGGGGAAGACGGCACCCTGTCTGCGCTGAATTGATATGCCTCCAAGCTCTATGCTAAGGCCGTTGGTGCACTCATTCTTCCGGTTCAGATAAAAGTATTCTCTAAACAACTCCACGGTCGGCTCTTGTTGAAGATATACTTCACAGAGTACTTGGAAGTTACAGATGTTAGATATGGAATTAGGCCCGATGTCTTGAGGATGGAGCTTGAAAAAGTGGAGGACCTCTCTGAAGAACTTTGAGTCAGGCGGTGAGAAGCCACGGTTCATGTGGTCGAAAATGATCACCTCACCGTCTCTTGGATCGGGCCGTTCTTATTCCGGGTCGGGGGCACGGTAAGACATGACGGTTTTTGCTGGCAGAAATCCTACGGTGAAGAACTCTTTTAAACGTTCCTCAATTATGGTTGAGGGAACCCAGTTACAGATGGTTGGTGTTTTGGACGGCATGATGTGCAAAGAAGAACTGAAAAGAAAAGCAACATGCCGGTTCAGTTTAATGGTGATATTGACAGTTAAGCGATGAAGATGCAAACAAGTAATGGCGGCTTAGTTAAGGGCTAATGACATATAAGGAAAATTAAACCGGCATGATAAGCCACCATGACTACAGATATTTGAAGAAGGCAAATTCAGCTAAGTATTGAGACAAGCAAGTTTCCTACATTGCTTGGTATTATTCCAGAACAAATGGTTATTCAAAATGAGAAACAATTCTAGACCTAAAAAGTTCAGTACAGAGGAGTCGGTTAAGTTCTGAAGCAGCCTTTTAATCAGAGAAAGAGATTTGAGGATCAAGAAGAGGTACAAAAACACTACCGCGCGAGCATATATATAACTTTTGGGATCTGAAAAGGCTGGCGGTGGAAGAACTATGATGAACTATGAAGAACACGCAGGAGCTGGGAAACCCTAAATGAGGATCTGAGAAGTAAAAAGCGAGACACTTACGATTGTAGATCTTCTGCGGAGGTCGTCGTTGTTCTCTGGATCGGTTCGGGTTGATGCAGCGGCCAATGTCGATGAAGATGGAGGTGAAGCACGGCGGTGGCGAAGCTTGAGCAGCAGGGGGTTTGCGAGAGGAAGAAGACGGAGCGATAGAGGAGAATGAGAAGGCCGAGGCATGCCTATTTATAAGTAAAAGATGCGAATAGACGGGCGTGAAAATCATGGTTATCCAGCTATAGGCGCCTTGATTCTCGGGAAACATTAAAGATAAAAGATCCGTTGGAAGATGACGTCATGAAAGTTTTTGCGTTTTCAACAGATGACATCACGGCGGGTTACAAGAAATTTTAGCGAAGATAAGAAGATGGACTTTTGTCCAAGTATTGAAGATTGACAAAGAACAAAGTTCAAAGTCAACCTGGGGCCTAATGTTGGGGATATTACTATCAGTTATGACCCGCTCAGGAGGGGCCGGGTCAGCCCCAATGCTGGGTTACACAAGAAGCCTAGTAAACATTCAAGATTATAGTTTATTATATCTTATAGAAGGCCCAAAGGCCGAAAGGCGGTTTAAGGCCTGATATTGTGAACCGCCATATGTAAGGAAAGACTTGTAAAGAAAGGCATATAAAGTAAGTCACCGAGCCAGACACGATTATGAGCCGGCCGGGACTCTGTAGGCCACCAGGCGTCAACCCATGTATATAAGGGGACGACCCGGTGGCGGCTTAGGGCAAGAAACAACAAGTCGATAACCAAGCCGGCGAGTTGAGCCTCTTGGTGATCGAAACCCCAGCAATACAAATCCCAACTAGACGTAGGCTTTTACCTTCATCGTAAGGGGCCGAACTAGTATAAAACCCTCTCGTGTCCTTTGTCCTGATTAACCCCTTTAAGCTTCCTAGTGCGATGGCCCTATGACTAAGTCCTTCCTCTAGGACATCTGTCGTGACAATTACACGACACATTCCTTGACAACTTCCAGGGCACTTATGTGCGACCACCGGATGTTGATGACCTGAGCCATATAACTCAGCAGCCAGGGGAACCGGCCAGACAATTCTGGACACAGTTCCTGACTCAGAAAAACCAAATTGTCGACTGTCTGGACGCAGAGGCCCTAGCGGCATTCAAGCACAACATCCGTGATGAGTGGCTTGCCCGCCACCTTGGCCAAGAGAAGCCGAAATCTATGGCAGCCCTCATGACACTCATGACCCACTTTTGCGCGGGCGAGGATAGCTGGCTGGCTCGTAGCAACAACACATCGAGGAATACGGGCACTTCGGATACCAAAGATGCCAACGGCAGGCAATGTCGTAACAGACCAAAGCGCCGCAATAACGGCGATAACACTGAGGATACGGCAGTCAATGCTGGATTCAGAGGCTCTAGATCCGGTCAGCGGAAAAATCCATTTAAAAGAAGTACTCCGACTCCGTCTAGTTTGGATCGCATACTGGATCGCTCGTGTCAAATCCACGGCACCCCCAACAAGACAGCTAATCACACCAACAGAGAATGTTGGGTGTTCAAGCAGGCCGGCAAGTTAAATGCCGAAAACAAGGACAAGGGGCTGCATAGTGATGACGAGGAGGAGCCCCGGCCGCCGAACACGGGAGGACAGAAGGGGTTCCCCCCACAAGTGAAGACGGTGAACATGATATACGCAACCCACATTCCCAAGAGGGAGTGGAAGCATGCACTAAGGGACGTCTATGCGATGGAGCCCGTCGCCCCAAAGTTCAACCCATGGTCTGCTTGCCCGATCACCTTTGATCGCAGGGACCACCCCATTAATATCTATCATGGCGGATCCACCGCACTGGTCCTAGACCCCATCATCGACGGATTTCACCTCACTCGAGTCCTTATGGACGGCGGCAGCAGCCTGAACCTGCTCTATCAGGATACAGTGCAAAAAAATGGGTATTGATCCCTCGAGGATCAAACCCACCAAAATCACCTTTAAGGGTGTCATCCCAGGTGTAGAGGCCCATTGCACAGGCTCAATCACACTAGAAGTGGTCTTCGGATCACCGGACAACTTCCAAAGTGAGGAGTTAATCTTTGACATCGTCCCTTTTCGCAGTGGCTATCACGCACTGCTCGGACGAACTGCATTTGCAAAATTCAATGCAGTACCGCATTACGCATACCTCAAGCTCAAGATGCTAGGACCTCGGGGGGTCATAACAGTGAATGGAAACACAGAATGCTCGATCCGCACGGAAGAGCACATTGCGGCCCTCGCAGCAGAAGCACAAGGCAAACTTTTAAGGAAACCACTAATTCGGCGTTACAGCCCCCGGACATCTTCAAGCGAGTCCGGAGTAAACTGCAACAGGATCGCCTGGCACGTTCAGAGCTCGCCTGGCAACTCGGCCCCCATCCCAGTCCTAGTCAAGCGACGAAATCTATGCCGCGCGTACATAATTACGCACTGAAAATACCATGGACATAGGCGGGGGCACGATCAGGGCACGTCCCGCAATGCGGCTTAACCGCCCTTGGGGTTGTATACCTTTATCATTTCTTTTCTCTTTCAGGGCCTAACTCTCTGGATGACCTTTCCGACAGTACGATTGCCGGACACATTACGGGAAGGAACAACCAAGGCGGGGAGAAGCTAAGATGTACACGGGAACCCCCAGGTGGTCTCTAATAATAATCGATATACCCGCTTTCTACTATCCATATGCAGCTTGCCCTTGGATAGGACATTTCGAATAGTCCTACTTTCTTCTTATCGCACTACTTGTACCAGTACGCTTCGACGTATTATTTAAATAATAATGCATAGCATTAGTCTATTATTGCATTATCTATCCTTTCTTTTCTTATATGTCCATTTACGACAGTCTGCACCCATACATTCGGGTACGGTCAGGACGCCAGGGGCTTTCGTTTACCCCATAATACGGCGCAAGAAGTCTGAACAATTTCGACAGTGCGGCACCCCGAACTTATAGCACTATATGCATCAGCTCCGAATCATGTCTTGGGTCAATAGTTGGGTTTGCCCAGCTCCCATACTTTGGTACCTTACGTTCCATTATATCGGCTAAGGTAGCGGTGGGAGAACTACTGCGATTGTGTCCCGGTTCTTCCAGACGAGCACCTCAGTAGAGAAAGCCGAAAACTGACTGTCATGATAAGGTGAGAGACTGGTCGTAGTTTGAGAGGTCTCAAGTCCTTAAAGACTTTTTCCGCTTCGGGCGAGGAGTCGGCGTTGTCCGGCTTAGGCGTGTATAGCGCCCCAAATTCAGCCTTCCGAATACTAGGGGCTTCGCCAAAATTTAAAATTGTAGACTTCTATGGCTAAGTGAGAGTGATAAAGCCTTATAGTCCGATTGCCTAGTTCATTGCGCTGAACACCTCCCTTGAAGGACCCAAAATTGGAGTAAAGAGTGATCAGGTTTATCCCGAACACCCCAGTACTAGTTACATGGGGGCAGAAGCCGGCGACTGGCCAACTCTTAGATTTTATAAACGGCCGCACAGAAGGTAATATTTTAAATTATAAAAGCGTTGCATAGCGCAGATGAACTCGTTTCACATTACAGGATCACATGAACATGTTCATTCAAAACTTACATCCCTGGTGCATTCATCCGCCATAAGGCAGGAACCCTTCAGGACACTCTCATAATACATCTTGGGGCAGCGATGCTCCTTGCCCTCCGGCGGCCCCTCCTTCACCAGCTTCACGGCGTCCAGCTTCGCCCAGTGCACCTTCGCCCAGGCAAAAGCCCTGCGTGCACCCTCGATGCAGACGGACCGCTTTATGACTTCAAGCCGTGGGCAGGCCTCCACAAGCCGCCTCACCGGACCAAAGTAGCTACCGGACAGGGGCTCGCCAGGCCACATCCGGACTGTAAGGCCCCTCATGGCCTGTTCGGCCGCCTTGTGAAGCTCGACCAATTGCTTCAACTGGTCGCTCAAGGGCATTGGGTGTTCGGTCCCAGTATACTAAGACCAGAACAACTTTTTCGTCGAGCTCCCCTCCTGAGCTCGGTAAAACTCCGAGGCATCTAGTACACTGTGGGGAAGATCTGCGAACGCTCATGGAGAGCTCCAAACTCGGGTAAGTAAAAGGAAAGTTTCCTCCACATGCTTGCTTTGCATAATGAATGCCTTACCCACTGCGATCTTCTTCACCGCATCAATCTCCTGGAGGGCCTTGTGGGCTTCAGCCTTGGCGCTCCGGGCGCTTTCAAGTGCCTACGCGAGCTCGGACTCTCGCGTCTTAGAGTCAAGCTCCAAGGACTCGTGATTTTTGGCGAGAGCCTCGAGCTCTTGTTGCACCTTGCCCACTCAGGCTTCTTGCTTCTCCTGCTCAATGCGCTCCTTGGCCGCTTTGTCTTCGGCCTCGGACAACGCCTTCTTCAGGGTCGCCACTTCGACCGTGGCCCCTGTCAAATTCATGATGATCCTATCACTTTACACGTGAACTTCTTTTTTATATATAGACAAGGTATTGCTTACCCTTGCTCTCCTCGACCTGCCTCTTGGTAAGGCCGAGCTCGTTCTCGGACCGCTCCAGGTCCTGCTTTAGTGCAGAGACCTCCGTAGTATGTGCGGCTGCAGCCAGAAGTGAAGCCTGCACATACACATAGATATACTCTGATTAAACTCCCGAGTCATCATTTGATCCTCTATTCGGCCTTTCTACTCGAATGCCGAACAGAGCATCAGGGGCTACTATCTATGCGGTAATATTTTCTTATATTTTGATTGCTTAACTCAAAGCCTGTTAGGAAGCTAGCGCAAGCTTCGGTCAGTCCGTTTTTGGCGGACTGAACTTTCTCGATCACCGCACGCATGATAGTGCGGTGCTCTTCGTCGATGGAAGCGCCACGAAGCGCTTCCAGCACCTTATCCAGTGCCTCTGAATGGACAGAGGACACCGGCACGGGCGGCTTGCCCCCCTTAACGGTGGGTCGCCCGCCGGAGTCCGGAACCACCAAAGATTCCGGTGCAGTGTTCGGCTAGGGACCGAACCTGGAGCCCATGGGAGTCCTGCTCCCTTTATGCCTAGGGTCCGGAAGGTCGCCTTGAGGCGCCCCCAGGACTACCTCCACTTGGCTCGGTGCCTTTTGAGACAACACCTCGGCGTTGTCCGTAGGGAGAGGGGTGGAGGCGGTCGAAAGAGAACCGTTGTTCATATCCGACGAGTCCAATGAACCGCTCGACGAAGATACGTCGAGATGAGCTCGGGACGGACTGCATAATCATGTTCGGCATGAGGAAAAGCAGTGCAATAAAACATACCATGAATTACTATGGTGTCTGGATACGTACGACTTCACCAGGGGCTTAACCCTGGGTAGCCACTCGTCGCCGCTATAAGCGGCCGTCGTGGAGCAGTCCGGAGGGAGGATCCTTCCCTTCTTGGACCCTTCGTCCTCCCCGGTTGGGTCGGCCTTCCTTTTCTTGTCTCCCCCGGCTGGGGGGGAGAACTTTCCTCCTCCTCCTCATTTTCATGGGAGGAGTGCCCGTTGGAGTCATCGGACGATGAGTCCGATACAACCTTGTGCCGGAGACCCTTTCGGGTCCCCGTGGCCTTCTTCTTGGCCTTCTTTGCCGGCACCTCGTAAGGTGCTGGAGCCAGCATCTCTGTTAGGAGAGCATCTGCAGGATCTTCAGGCAGGGTGGCTGGGCAATCAAGCTCCTCTGTTGTCTTTATCTAGTCCTGTTAATGACATGGAAGCTTAGGTCCCGCACATGATTCAACTGGGGAAAATAAATACCCTGTGAGATATCGAAACTTACCGGATTGGCATGGCGCTTTGTGCTGAGTCCACGGTCCTCGGTGACGGAAGGAGGTACCTCGGAGCCCTTGAATAGCACCCTACAGACGTCCTTGTGCATCATGTCGTAGAGCTCTCGCAGCATATGGTGCTAGGCCTGGTCGAACTCCCACAAATTGAATGCTCGTCGTTGACACGGGAGAATCCGGCGGAAGAGCATGACCTGGACCACGTTGACGAGCTTGATTTTCTTGCTCACCATGTTCCTGATGCAGGTTTGGATTTCGGTCAGCTCTACCAAAGAACCCCAGGACAGGCCCTTCTCTTTCCAAGAAGTGAGCCGCGTGGGGATTCCGGATCGAAATTTGGGGGCTGCCACCCAGTTGGTGTCGCACGGCTCGGTGATGTAGAACCACCCCGATTGCCATCCCTTTATGGTCTCCACATAGGAGTCTTCGAGCCAGGTGACGTTAGGCATTTTGCCCACCATGGCGCCTCTGCACTCTGCTTGCTGGCCGACCACCACCTTCGGTTTAACATTGAAGGTCTTCAGCCACAAGCCGAAGTGGGGCCTGATGCGGAGGAAGGCCTCGCACACGACGAGAAATGCCGAGATATTGAGGATGAAATTGGGGGCCTGATCATGAAAGTCCAGCCTGTAATAGAACATGAGTCCCACGGACAAACGGGTGGAGGGGAAATCCCAGTCCGCGGATGAAGTGGGTAAGAAAAACTACCCTCTCATGGGGTTCGGGCGTAGGGATGAGCTGCCCTGCATCTGGCAGCCAGTGTGCGATACCTGCGGCCAGATATCCGGCTTCCCGTAACTTTGTGATGTTCTCCTCCGTGACGAAGGAGACCATCAACTTGCCTCCCGCTCTAGACATGCTTGGAGTGGTTTGAGAAGAAAGACACAAACTTGGGCGCTGGAGCTCGAGTGTGCGAGAATGGGTAAGCAAGGAGGAGGAAGGCCTGGGTAAAAAAAGGTGAATCCTTTTCCCTTTGTAGGGGCGGAAGAGGCAATGTGCCTCCCCACTTCCCTAGTAAAATCGCTTATTCCCCAAACGCCATAATTGATGGCGCGGTTGGGTTACCCACGTCCGTATTGATGAGAATCCCATAATAAGGGGGACACGATCTCTACTTTGACAAGACATGTCAAGAAAACTGCCTCGCGATATCTGCGGTGCTGGTTGAGAAAAACGGTTTGGATAATGACCGGGCCATGCCGTGATGTCGTGCTGTCAAAACGTGTCAGCAGATTAGATTTGTGGAAATAGTATTCTCTCTACGGTGGTATGTGGAACTTGTTTTGTAGAGCCGGACACTATCCTTGTGTTCAAAATCTTCTATGGAGTATTCGGAGGAGGAACCCGCCTTGCAATGCCGAAGACAAATCTGTGTGTCGGACTCATCGTCATTGAAGCCTGGTTCAGGGGCTACTGAGGGAGTCCTAGATAAGGGGGTCTCCAGACAGCCGGACTGTTGGACTATGAAGATACAAGATTGAAGACTTCGTCTCGTGTCCGGATGGGACTTCCCTTGGCGTGGAAGGAAAGCTAGGCAATACGGATATGTAGATCTCCTCCCTTGTAACCGACTCTGTGTAACCCTAGCCCCCTCTGGTGTCTATATATAAACCGGAGGGTTTAGTCCGTAGGACAACAGACAATCATACCATAGGCTAGCTTCTAGGGTTTAGCCTCTACGATCTCGTGGTAGATCAACTCTTGTAATACTCATATCATCAAGAACAATCAAACAGGACGTAGGGTATTACCTCCATCAAGAGGGCCCACCTGGGTAAACATCGTGTCCCCTGCTTCCTGTTACCATCCGCCTTAGACGCACAATTCGGGACCCCGTACCCGAGATCCGCTGGTTTTGACACCGACAGTAGCAATTACACGGACTGGTTCCGTATCTTGAGGATTATCCTCATTGGTGCACAGAAGAATTACGTCCTGGAAACACTGCTAGGTGCCAATCCTACTACAGGAGCAACACCAGATGTTATGAACGTCTGCCAGAGCGAAGCTGATGACTACTCAATAGTTTAGTGTGTCATGCTTTACGGCTTAGAATCTGGACTTCAACGATGTTTTGAACGTCATGGAGCATATGAGATGTTCCAGGAGTTGAAGTTAATATTTCAAGCAAATGTCCGAATTGAGAGATATGAAGTCTCCAATAAGTTCTACAGCTGCAAGATGGAGGAGAATAGTTCTGTCAGTGAGCATATACTCAGAATGTCTGGGTATAACAATCACTTAATTCAATTGGGAGTTAATCTTTCGAATGATAGTGTTATTGACAGAATTATTCAATCACTGCCACCAAGCTACAAGAGCTTCGTGATGAACTATAACATGCAAGGTATGGAAAGACAATTCCCGAGCTTTTTCGCAATGCTAAAGGCTACGGAGGTAGAAATCAAGAAGGAGCATCAAGTGTTGATGGTCAACAAGACCTCCCGTTTCAAGAAAAGGGGCAAATGGAAGAAGAAGGGGTACTTCAAGAAGAATGTCAAACAAGTTGTTGTTCAGGAGAAGAAACCCAAGTCTGGACCCAAGCCTGAGACTGAGTGCTTCTACTGCAAGCAGACTGGTCACTCGAAGCGGAACTGCCCCAAGTATTTGGTGGATAAGAAGGATGGCAAGGTGAACAAAGGTATACGTGATATACATGTTATTGATGTGTACCTTACTAATTCTCGCAGTAGTGCCCGGGTATTTGATACTGGTTCTGTTGCTAATATTTGCAAAACGAAACAGGGACTACGGATTAAGCGAAGATTGGCAAAGGACGAGGTGACGATGCGCGTGGGAAATGGTTCCAAAGTCGATGTGATCGCGGTCGGCACGCTACCTCTACATCTAAAACTCCATTCATATTGGTGTAAAGCGCATGAAGAAACTCCATGCTGATGGGCTTTTGGAATCACTTGATTATGAATCATATAATGCTTGCGAACCATGCCTCGTGGGCAAGATGACTAAAACTCCATTCTCCGGAACAATGGAGCAAGCAACTGACTTACTGGGAATAATACATACTGATGTATGCAATCCGATGAGTGTTGAGGCTCGCGGCGGGTATCGTTATTTTCTGATCTTCACAGATGATTTGAGCAGATATGGGTATATCTACTTGATGAAGCATAAGTCTGAAACATTTGAAAAGTTCAAAGAATTTTAGTGTGAAGTGAAAAATCATCGTAACAAGAAAATAAAGTTTCTGCGATTTGATCATGGAGGAGAATATTTGAGTTACGAGTTTGGTCTTCATTTGAAACAATGCGAAATAGTTTCGCAACTCATGCCACCTAGAACACCACAGCATAATGGTGTGTGTGGGTGTCAAAACTGGCGGATCTCAGGTAGGGGATCCTGAACTGTGCGTCTAGGATCGATGGTAACAGGAGAAGGGGGACACGATGTTTACCCAGGTTCGGGCCCTCTCTACAGAGGTAATACCCTACTTCCTGCTTGATTGATCTTGATGAATATGAGTATTACAAGAGTTGATCTACCACTAGATCGTAATGGCTAAACCCTAGAAGTCTAGCCTATGAATATGTTAATGAGTATATGTGGTCCTTCCGGACTATCCCCTTCGGTTTATATAGACACCGAGGGGATCTAGGGTTTACATGGAGTCGGTTACATAAGAAGGAATCTTCGGTCTCCAAGCTTACCTTCCACGCCAAGTAGAGCCCAACCCAGACACGGTGCAGTTTTAGGCCTTCATGTCTTCACAGCCCATCAGTCCGGCCCATGGATAATAGGCCGGACGCCTGACGACCCCTTAGTCCAGGACTCCCTCAGTAGCCCCTGAACCAGTCTTCAATAGCGAGGTGCTCGGCACATATCGTCTTCGGCATTGCAAGGCGGGTTCCCCCTTCACTGATCCCCAAGTAATGTATTCGGCCCTCGATCCAATGTCGCCTCCTTGGCTTCTACGCGTTTGAATAATCTTCGTCCTCCACATGTCGAGTGAATGTGGAAAGTCAGGGTATTTTTGTGAATAACACCCTATCCATGCGAGGAAGAGCGCCTATTTAAAGAGATTGGATCCCAGATCCATTCAGCGCTACGCAGAAGAAATCCCTAGAGACTGCTTAGGAGAAACCATTCCAGCATGGCTAGTGTTCCAAGCTCCTCCGCTCATCCCGGCCCAAAGAAAGGCGAGTGGGAGAGGTCTTCCATGTCTCATAGCCGATTGACGAAGTTGCAAACGCATGGATTCCTTCCCCATGCAGACCTAGTCCTTATTCGAACGGGGCTAGCTTTCTTCAATGAGGGGACTCAGGTAGAGGACTTCCCCAATCCGTCTGGGGGGAGCGAGTATGTTTTGTCCCCTACCTGCTAAGAGGTGTTGGATTTCCAATCCATCCGTTCCTTCGAGGGTTCTAGAATACTACGGCCTCCAGCTGCACAACTTCACTCTGGCCTCTATTCTACGCATTGCGGGTTACGTCGCTTTATGCGAACTTTTCCTGGGTAACGAGGCTCATTTCGAGTTGTGGAGGAAGTTGTTCTGTCTCGTCCCGTGCAATCACGAAGGGTCAATATTTGAAGTGGTTGGAGCCGAAATATGGCGCGTCGCTGATACTGGATATCCATCCGAATGGTTTTATATAGAGGATGTTGCGCTTCCCAACCCGATTCGAAAGGGTCTTCCTTAATTTGCGTGTGTCCCACTGAAGAAACGCCACAGTTGGTGTCCCCAGAGTCTTGAAGAGGATGACAGCATGGAGGTTCGTCAGCTGATGAGCAGGATCGAGGTTATGGCGATTTCCATAGCGCGAGGGGTTCAGCCGCTCCAATACAGAGGGCTTCCCATGTGGCAATACAATGGGGAGGACGATGCCTCTCGCTGCGGCCGGAAAGGTCTGGATAACCCTGCCGCTTTGGCTATGATATTAGACAAACTGTTCAAAGGGGAGGAAAAGGAATTTCTTCGCATCAAATGTAGAGATGGGTACTCTATGTATAACCCTCCCAGCTGGGTAAGGCCCGACCCCTCTGTTTTTACTTCCTCCATCTCCAAATTGCCTTTGATAAACTTCTAGCCCGTTTGCTTATGACAGCACTGGCAAAAGGTCACCGAGAGATTTTATAGTCCCGCCCCACAGTCAGAGGACCACAATCGAGAGCTCGATCCCAGGTTCGAAGAGGATCCGGATATATTTGTGGTGCTTGCGGAGGGGGCGTTTTACCAGACGAGCTACGATGGCACAGAAGTGGCCATCATCGCCGACTACCCCGGTCTTCTTCCAGCTTCACACGTAAGTGATACGAACACACCTTATTCAAAAGAGATCTCTCCTTCCTTCTTACCCATGGCACTGTCTTGTGCTCAAAAGGGGAAGGGTTCGGCGCGCCGTACTACTCCAAGGGTAACTCCGAAGAGAGCATCCCGCACTCCGGGTGAGCCTTCCAAGAGGAAAGCAAACGAAGATACGGTCGTGCCCTCATCGAAGAGGTATGAATTCGCCAACTTGCAGCTGAGCAGTCACGTCCAACCGTGACCTTCATGTTAATCATGTGTCGGGAGAAAGATGCGCCAGACCGTATCCGGAGGCTCGAGCGGCCGTACTTCCCGCGGCCAGGATTCAAATCGTGTCATGAAGACGGGGGCCGATGCAGAGGCGAAGCCGGACTGTCCTTCCCCCGAGGACTCAGATGATGTATCCGTTACCAACTCGAAAGTGGAGAGTGTGATGAATCATCGGCGCCGCCGGGCCATTTTACAAGACCCTGGCTTTTCTGAAGAGTTGTTTAACGCCTTCAACTCGGCCGATGCGTACATCCGAGCTGCTCGAGATGGGATTAACAGGGCCACAAAGCAACATTTGGAAGATGTGCAGGTAAATTTATTTTTTCTGACTATGATAACCATATGCCAGTAGCCTTCGAGATTTAAAAGAGTTGAAACAATTGATTTAAGGATCAATGTATGACCAGGTGCTTACGGAGAAGAACACCCAGCTAGCTCAGGAGCTGGAAAAGTGTCAGCGCCGGCTGCTTGCTTCCAATGCCGAACTGGAGAAATACAAGGCATCTCCCGGTAATGTTTCCTTCTATCGAAAATTCATAATGATACACCGATAGTGCGAATCTGGGTGCTAATCTTTGTGTTCGGCCATTAGACCAAGTGCAAGAGCAGCTGGACGCCGCTCGAAGCGAAGAACACGGAGCCAAAAAGCTACTAGCAGCGGGCGAGCATGTATTGACAAAAGTCATTCATGAGAAAAAGAAACTCCAGGACTCGAACTCCAAACTGGGCGAAGAACCGAAAGATGGGCGAAGAGCTGACTCCATGAAGGAGAACAAGAAGCTACGAGGTGGCATATTCAGTACGTGGCCACTTTTGTTTTATAACAGTTTTGGAGCTGACGGTAGCTGACATAGCTGTAATTGCAGGTGTTTTGACGAACCGCCCTGAAGAGGAGCTGTCCGAATCATCGAGTGATCTTTTGCAACGACTGTCACAGTTGCACGAGCAAGCTCGGTAAGCGATGTGGAGTGTAGCCAAGGCTTTATGGCCATCCGACCCCCTCCAGGAAGCATGGAGCAGTTGGTATAGCTGTTCAAGGGAGCGTGGTGGCGTATCCGGCTGTGGAAGATATCGGTATGCCGAGAGGCTACGCATGAGGCCTGGGCCATGGTGAAGACGCGATATACCAAGCTGGATCCTAATCACATGGCTCGTGTCGGACCGGTAGGGTCGAATGGGGAAGAAATTCCTGTTAGTTTAGTCTATGACCAAATAGAGGTGGCCGCCAAATATTCCCAACAGGATTGTAAGTTAGACTGCCTGTTGGAAGGTGTAGAGGAGGATGTTTTCGAGTCCAAGTGATTGTGTACTTTCCTCATCTAGCTGAATTGTATATCATTTGTCATGGCAGACCTTTTCGCTTCAACCTCAGGTCCCGAAGGTGCGGAGTGTTTCCAAATACCGTCGCAGCCGAATAGGCCGGGGTATGCCTAGAAAACTAGGCGTAGTGGTCATAGTTGCTTGAACAAACAAGTTGTATCTAGCTAGCTATGTTATATTACATTGGTACCGTAAGAAACATCTTCCAGAGAGAATAGTTCCGTTAAGGGTTCCTTTCCCTGGGTGTGCATGCATTTAATGCGCATGTCTGAATGGTGATGTGAGCACCACAGTTTGTATAACTTCTGGGGTACATAATGGAGTGAGCTTTTAAAAAACATCTTCAATTCACTGACCGAATATTCCCTTAAGAACGCTAGCTTTCGGCTTCACCCAGTCTGAGGTACACGTCCGGATTACCCGGCGGTAACAATCCCAGAGGTGCTCCCTTTATGCCCTAGCCAAACTAATGGGAACATAGGGCATAAGCACAGGAGCCAGGCAACCCATCTTGGCCAAAACTTAAGTCATACCGATGCATATAATGGCAAAGAAAAGGTACATATGGAAAAACTCATATGTGAGGAGCTTGATGCTCAAGGAATGACAAGAACTTCTGTCCGAGAAGCCCCCAGGTACAAGTGGCATACATTTTTAAAGATGTATGTGCCAATGGTGTGCGGTCTAGCTGCACCAAAGCTTTAAAGAGAGAAAGAAGAAAGTAATCGGAAAAGAGAGAAAAAATAATATAAACTATAGGGGAGGAGGAGACGAACAAGGGGTTTAGCACTACGTGTAGAATCTCTGGAGTCTGGCCGCGTTCCAGGGGTTCGGCTCGAGGCGATTGTCTGATGCATCGCGAAGACGATACGCTCCTCCGGTGAGAACTTCGTCAATTATGAAGGGACCCTCCCATTTGGGCTTGAGTTTGTCCTTTTTCTTCTCCGGGAGCCATAGAACGAGTTCGCCAACGTTGTAACTCTTGGCCCGTACTTCTCTGCTTTGATATCTTCGATCTTGCTATTGGTAAACTGTTGAGCGGGCTTTCGCGACATCGCGGTCCTCCTCTAGTGCATCTAGGTTGTCCTGCCGATTGAGCTCGGCTTCTCTCTCTTTGTACATACGCACTCTAGGTGAGTCGTGAATAATATCGCAGGGCAATACGGCCTCTGCACCATACACCATGAAGGAAGTTGTGTACCCGGTAGTACAGTTGGGCATGGTCCGCAGCCCCCAGAGTACGGAGTCGAGCTCCTCAACCCAGTGCTTGTCTGATTCTTTCAAAGATCGCACTATTATGGGCTTGATGCCGCTCATAATAAGACCGTTTGTGCGTTCGACTTGACCGTTGGTTTGTGGGTGGTAGACGGAGCGTAATCTAGTTTAATACCTAGATTAGTACACCAGGTTTTTACCTCGTCGGCTGTGAAATTGGAGCCGTTGTCAGTGATGATGCTGTGTGGGACACCACAACGGTGCACAACATCGGATATGAATTCTATCACCAGGCCGGACTCATCCGTTTTGACCGTTTTAGCCTCTATCCACCTAGTGAATTTGTCCACCATAACCAGCTGATATTTTTTCTTATGGCTTCCTCCTTTAAGGGGTCCAACCATGTTGAGTCCCCAGACCACGAAAGGCCAAGTGATGGGGATTGTTTGTATGGCAGTGGGGGTATATGGCTTTGATTGGCAAAGAGTTGGCATCCGACACAACGTTGGACAAGGTCCTATGCATCTGCTCGGGACGTCGGCCAATAAAACCCTGTACGGAAGGCCTTGCTAACAAGGGCCTGAGTTGCGGCGTCGTGACCGCCGAGTCCGGCATGAATTTCAGCCAGGAGCTGCCGGCCTCTTCCTCGGATATACATCGTTGAAGGACTCCGGTGGCGCTTTTCTTGTAGAGCTCTCCATCATGAACCTTGTAGGCCTTTGAGCGTCAGACAATGCAGCAGGCCTCATTCTGGTCCTCAGGAAGCTCCTTCCTATTAAGGTAGGCCAGGAAGGGTTCGGTCCATGGGGCAATGACTGCCATGATGAGATGCGCCGATGCTATTATGTCGGTGTTTCCAAGATTTGGGGTTATGTTTCGGTCTGGACTAGTATTGCCGTTTACCCCCTGCCACACCACGGATGGCTTAAAGAGCCTTTCCAGGATGATATTAGGTGGGACGGGGTCGCACCTAGCGCCAATACGAGCAAGAACATCCGTCGCTTGATTACATTCTCGAGCCACATGATGGAACACGAGCCCCTCGAACCGGGCCAACATTTTTATGACTGTGTTACAATACGCTGCCATCTTCAGATCTTTATCATCAAAATCTCCGTTTATTTGAGATATTGCAAGGTTTGAGTCCCCGCGTACTTCTAGGCGTTGTATGCCCATGGTGACAGCCATCCGGAGACCATGCAATAAGGCCTCATATTCGGCTAAATTATTGGAATCTGTGTATAGTATTTGGAGAACGTATTGGACGATGTCTCTGGTAGGGGACGTTAAAACGACACTCGCACCTAACCCTGCCAGCATTTTGGAGCCATCGAAGTGCATGACCCAATTGGAGTATGTGCCATACTCTTTAGGGAATTCGGCCTCTTTCCATTCGGTGATGAAGTCGGCTAGTACTTGGGATTTGATAGATCGACGTGGTTTATATGTAATGTCAAATGGCAGGAGCTCGATGGCCCATTTGGCAATCCGGCCCGTAGCATCGCGGTTGTTTATAATGTCGTTGAGTGGTACTTCGGAGGCCACCGTGATCGAACACTCCTGGAAGTAGTGACGGAGCTTTCAGGATGCCATGAAGACCGCGTATGCTATTTTTTGATAATGAGGGTACCGGGATTTGCATGGTGTAAGGATAGTAGATACGTAGTATACTGGCTTCTGAAGCAGGAATTTATGTCCGTCCTGTTCTCGTTCAATGATGAGTACGACGCTCACCACCTGATGTGTTGCCGATATGTATAATAACATCGGTTCGCCGGCGTTTGGTGCGGCCAGGATTGGATTGCTTGCAAGAAGGATTTTTATTTCTTCCAGTCCGGCTGTTGCCATGTCCGTCCCCTCGAAGTGGTCGGTTCACCGTAGAAGGTGATAGAGTGGCAGTGCCTTTTCTCCTAATCTGGAGAAAAGGCGGTTTAGAGCTTCCATGCAACCTGCAAGTTTTTGAACTTATTTAAGGTCTGTTGGCTTAGCCAATTGTGACAAAACTCGGATTTTGGATGGGTTTGCTTCAATTCCCCTATTGGAGACAACGAAGCCCAGCAGTTTTCCAGCGGGGACGTCGAAGACACACTTTTCTGGGTTGAGATTGATGTCATACGCCCTGAGGTTGTCAAATGTAAGACATAAGTCATCTATTAGTGTTTCCACGTGCCTGGTTTTGATGACGACGTCATCAACATAAGCTTCTACTGTTTTGTCAATCTGTTTCTCCAGGCATGTTTGAATCATGCGTTGATATGTGGCGCCGGCGTTCTTGAGCCCAAAGGGCATGGTATTGGAGCAGAATGGCCTGTATGGGGTAATAAATGTCGTTGCAGCTTGATCAGATTCCTTCATTTTGATTTGATGGTAACCGGAGTATGCGTCGAGGAAACACAGTGAGTCGTGTCCTGCGGTGGTGTCAATGATTTGATCAATGTGGGGAAGCGGAAAGGGGTCCATAGGGAAAACCTTGTTGAGATCCTTAAAATTGACACATAGGCGCTAGGATTTATCTTTCTGTGGTACCATTACCAGGTTTGCCATCTAGTCCGGATGCTTGATTTCTTTGATAAATCCGGCCTCGATCAGCTTGGCCAGCTCCTCTCCCATGGCTTGTCGCTTAGGTTCGGAAAAGCACCGAAGTGTTTGCTTGACTGGTTTAAATCACTTTAATATGTTGAGGCTATGTTCGGCCTACTTGCGTGGGATCCCTGACATATCCGAAGGGTGCCAGGCAATTATGTCCCAGTTTTCACGCAGGAATTCTCGTAGTGCGGCGTCGACTGTTGGGTTCAGTTGAGCTCCGATGCATGCTGTCTTCTTGGGGTCCGTTGGCTGGACTTGGAATTTGATTATTTCTTCTGCCGGTTTGAACGAGGTGGATTTGGGGCGTTTGTCGAGGATCACATCGTCCCTGTCCACTATGGAGCGTAGTGTGGTTAATTCTTCGGCCGTGAGGGCTTCGGATAGCGCCTCCAAGGCCAGGGATGCGGTTTTGTTTTCAGCACGGAGTGCTATGCCTGGATCACTGACGGGAGTGATTATACCGTTTGGTTCGGGCATTTTGAGCTTCATATATCCGTAGTGAGGTATATCTTGAAAGCATGTAAAAGCATCCCGTCCCAATAGGGCGTGATATCCGCTGCTGAAAGGGGCCACTTGGAAGGTTATTTCTTCAAACCGATAGTTCTCCGGCGATCCGAATACCACGTCAAGTGTGATTTTGCCCGCGCACCACGCCTCCCGACTAGGAATAATTCCCCGGAAGGTTGTGTTACTATGTTTGATGCGGCTCCTATCTATTTCCATTTTATGGAGTGTGTCCTAATAAATGAGATTTAGTCCGCTGTCGCCATCCATGAGGACCTTGGTGACTCGAAACCCATCCACGATGGGGCTGAGGACTAACGCGGCTGGTGCTCATACTGTTCTGTACTTTGGTTCGTCACCAGCGTTGAATGTTATAGCCGTGTCGTTCCATGGGTTTGTTACAGCGATTTGGCAGACTTCGTTGAGCTCGCGAAGTGCCCTTTTGCGCTTGTTATTTGAAGCGAATGTCTCGAAGACTGTCAATACTCTTGGGTCGTCATCTTCTGGGGGTGTTGTTCTGGGCCGTCCTTGATAAGGATGTCCTCGCCACTCTTGGCTACCTGTCGTACTATCCAACATGCTCTAAGGCTGTGGGCTGCCACGGTATCTGTTGTTGTATGTATTTTGCATGGGCCATCGAGCTACCCTTCCAGAATGGTGTCGTGCCGTATAGTGGCTTTGTGTTTTTTGACTCTTGGACTGGGTGTGCCCCGAGGGTACGCCCTTTTCGCTTGTAGGGGACATTAGGTTGGGGTTGGTGGTTCCCATCGAGCTGCCCGAGTTTCCCAGGCGCTTTCCATCACGCAGTATTTTTGTACGATGGTTGCTAAGTCAGCAAATTTTATTATGTGGCGTTGATTGATGGCATTGAGGATTCCTTCATCCGCACAGTTTTGCAGAACGCTGATATTGCGTCCTTGTCACAGCAATCTTTTACCTTTTCCTTGACAAGGAGGAATCTGGCCCAAAAGTGGTGGAGCTTCTCCTGAGATTGTTGTTTTATGCTCATGGGAGCCTCTATATCCGGGTGGGTGGGTCGAATTAAATCCGAACCCCTACCTAACCGGTTGTCAGGAGTCCGACGACCTTCCGGACTAGATAGTCCAGGTTCTAGAATATCTTCTGATTGTTTGGAACCGTTGTCCGATGCTATGTTCGGAGGGCTGGTTGCGTCCTTCCGCGGGTGAGTATCCGGCTCTTCATGAACAGCGACCCGAACATAGTCCGTCTTCAATATAGAAGAAGACTCGCCGTCCTGCTCCAGGACTGCCGCGATCTGGTGGGTGACCGGTGGAGTTTTGGTTTTGCCCTGATCGGTTTTGGGCCCGATCTGATCGTAATCTGTGATGATTCCCAAGGCGGCGATGCGATCTAGGAGCTCGTTTAAGGACGAAAAATCAACCGGATCCATCTGCTTGGAGTGCTCGGAGTTGATGCGAAGGGGATTTTCGATGGCACGAGAGGTCATCGTCGGCTCCACGGCCGAACAGGCGATCATAGTAAAGTCGCCCAGCTGGAGGGTTTGGCCTGAGGCCAAAACTACCCCTGCGGTAATGTTGTCTTTAATGACAAGGAGAGCCATCGAGCCTTTCATCGACGGCAAAGTGTAACTCTCAATGAAAGCGCCAATGTCGGTGTCAAAACCGGCAGATCTCTGGTAGGGGGTCCCGAACTTTGCGTCTAGGATAGATGGTAACAGGAGACAGGGGACACGATGTTTACCCAGGTTCGTGCCCTCTCTATGGAGGTAATACCCTACTTCCTGCTTGATTGATCTTGATGAATATGAGTATTACAAGAGTTGATCTACCACGAGATCGTAATGGCTAAACCCTAGAATTCTAGCCTATGAATATGTTAATGAGTATATGTGGTCCTTCCAGACTATCCCGTTCGGTTTATATAGACACCGAGGGGGTCTAGGGTTTACACGGAGTCGGTTACATAAGAAGGAATCTTCGGTCGCCAAGCTTGCCTTCCACGCCAAGTAGATCCAATCCGGACACGGTGCAGTCCTCGGCCTTCATGTCTTCACAGCCCATCAGTCTGGCCCATGGATAACAGGCCGGACGCCTGAGGACCCTTTAGTCCAGGACTCCCTCAGTGTGTCCAAATGTCATAACCGTACTTTATTAGATATGGTGCGATCTATGATGTCTCTTACCGATTTATCACTATCGTTTTGGGGTTATGCATTAGAGGCAGCTACATTCACGTTAAATAGGGCACCATCTAAATCCGTTGAGACAACACCATATGAACTATGGTTTAGCAAGAAACCTAAGCTGTCATTTCTTAAAGTTTGGGGCTATAATGCTTATGTGAAAAAGTTTCAACCTAATATGCTCGAACCCAAATCGGAGAAATGCATCTTCATAGGATACACAAAGGAAACTGTTGGGTATTGATACGTCTCCAACGTATCTACTTTTCCAAACACTTTTGACCTTGTTATGGACTCTAACTTGCATGATATGACAGGAACTAACCCGGACTAACGATATTTTTAGCAAAATTGCCATGGTGTTATTTTTGTGCAGAAATAAAAGTTCTCGGAATGACCTGAAAATCTACGGAGAATATTTTTGTAATATATCAAAAATACTAGCGAAAGAATCAACGTCAGGGGGCCACACCCTATCCACAAGGGTGGGGGTGCGCCTAGCCCCCTGGGCGCGCCCCCTGCCTCGTGGGCCCCCTGATTCTCCACCGACGTCCATCCTGACTCCATATATTCACGTTCGGGGAGAAAAAAATCAAAACAAGGATTCATCGTATTTTACGATACGGAGCCGCGGCCAAGCCCTAATCTCTCTCGGGAGGGCTGATCTGGAGTCCGTTCAGGGCTCCGGGGAGGGGAATCCGTCGCCATCGTCATCATTAACCTTCCTCCATCACCAATTTCATGATGCTCACTACCGTGCGTGAGTAATTCCATCATAGGCTTGCTGGACAGTGATGGGTTGGATGAGATTTATCATGTAATCGAGTTAGTTTTGTTAGGGTTTGATCCCTAGTATCCACGATGTTCTGAGATTGATGTTGTTATGACTTTGCTATGTTTAATGTCTGTCACTAGGGCCCGAGTGCCATGATTTCAGATCTGAACCTATTATGTTTTCATGAATATATGGGAGTTCTTGATCCTATCTTGCAAGTCTATAGTCACCTTTTATGTGTTATGATCCGTTAACCCCGAAGTGACAATAATCGGGATACTTACCGGTGATGACCGTAGTTTGGGATGTTCATGTATTCACTAATTGTTAATGCTTTGGTCCTGTACTCTATTAAAAGGAGGCCTTAATAACCCTTAGTTTCCAATAGGACCCCGCTACCACGGGAGGGTAGGACAAAAGATGGCATGCAACTTCTTTTCCATAAGCACGTATGACTATATTCGGAATACATGCCTACATTACATTGATGAACTGGAGCTAGTTCTGTGTCACCCTATGTTATAACTATTGCAAGAGGAATTGCATCCGACATAATTATCCATCACTGATCCATTGCCTATGAGCTTTTCATATATTGTTCTTCGCTTAGTTACTTTTCCGCAACCACTGTTACAATCACTACAAAACTGCTACCGTTACTTTTGCCACCGTTACCATTACTATCATATTACTTTGCTACTAAATACCTTGCTGCAGATATTAAGTTTCCAGGTGTGGTTGAATTGACAACTCACCTGCTAATACTTGAGAATATTCTTTGGCCCCCCTTGTGTCGAATCAATAAATTTGGGTTGAATACTCTACCCTCGAAAACTGTTGTGATCCCCTATACTTGTGGGTTATCAAGACTATTTTCTGGCACCGTTGTCGGGGAGCATAGCTCTAGTCTTTGAGTCACTTGGGATTTATATCTGCTGATCACTATTTAGAACTTGAAATATAAAAGAACCAAGATTTTTTCCTCAACTAGGAGGGGAGGTAAGGAACTGCCATCTAGCTCTACACTTGATTCACCTTTTGTTTTGAGTAAACTTGCGACACCTACTCCTTCTATTCATTCTGATATGTCGCATGTTATTGATGATGCCACTTCTACTTTGCATGATACTTATGATGAAACTACTTCTATGTTTGATAATGTTGTGCCACTAGGTGAATTTCTTGATGAACAACTATCTAGGGTTAGAGAGAATGAAATTATTGAAAATGATAATATTGATGAAAGTGATCATGAAGATTCTCCCCCTAGATATGAATTGCCCGTTGTGCCTGAGGGTTATGTTATGGATGAAGAAACTGCTAGAGACTTCTTAGCTTGCAATGATAGATTTGATCTTAAGAAATTATTAGCTAAGCTTAAAGAAAAGTCTTTGAATGCTAGAATGAAATATGACCCTACTTTTGCTACTTCACCTATCTTTATCACTAATAAGGATTATGATTTCTCTGCCGATCGTGAGATAATTACTTTGGATGAATATGATCCTTTTTATGGCTATGAATCTGAAACTGTTGTGGCACATCTTACTAAATTAAATTATATAGCCAACCTGTTCACTAATGATGAGAAAACTCCCTATTATTATATCCTTAAGCTGTTTCCATTCTCATTAAAGGGTGATGCTAAAACATGTTTAATTCGCTTGATCATGGTTGTGTGCGTAGTCCCTGGGATATGATTTATTACTCCTCTGCTAAATATTTCCCCACTCATAAGAAACATGCTGCTTTAAGGGAAATATATAATTTTGTGCAAATTGAAGAAGAGAGTCTCCCACAAGCTTGGGGGAGGCTTCTCCGATTACTTAATGCTTTGCCTGATCATCCTCTCAAGAAGAATGCAATACTTGATATCTTTTATAATGGACTAACCGATGCTTCCAGAGACCACCTGGATAGTTGTGCTGGTTGTGTTTTCAGGGAAAGAACTGTTGATCAAGATGAATTGCTATTGAATAATATGTTGACTAATGAAAATAATTGGACACTTCCTGAACCAACTCCTAAGCCAACTCCGAAGAAAAGGGGTATTCTATTTCTTAGTCTTGAAGATATGCAAGAGGCAAAGAAATCAATGAAAGAAAAAGGTATTAAAGATGAAGATGTTAAGAATTTACCACCTATTGAAGAAATACATGGTCTTGATAACCCGACACAGGTAGTAAAGGTAAATTCTCTCTATAGATATGATAAAGCTGAAATCCCGCCTAGTAAGTTTGCTAGCCAATGCTTAGATGAGTTTCATAATTTTATGGTCAACCAAGAAGACTTCAATGCTTATGTTGGTAGATAATTGAAACATAATGCTTATATGATTGAACACTTGAGTGATTATATGGCTAGTGTTAAAGGTGAACTTAAACTTATTAGTAACATGCTTCTATGGTTACCACTCAAGTAGAACAAGTACTTAAAGCTCAGAATGATTTGCTCAATGAATTCAATAACAAGAAAAATGATAATGTTGTTAGAGTTATGACTAGAGGGGGTAAGACGACTCAGGAACCTTTGTATCCTGAAGGCCACCCTAAGAGAATTGAGAAGGATTCTCAGAGAACTATTGTAGATGCACCTAGTCCTTCTAAAAGGAAAAAAAATGATAGGACTTTGAATGCTTCTAGTGAACCTGTTGTTGACACACCTGAGAATCCGAATGATATTTCTATTTCTGATGCTGAAACACAATCTGGTATGAACCTGAACCTAGTGATAATTTTAATGATGATGTTCATGTTGATGCTCAACCTAGCAATGATAATGATGTAGAGATTGAACCTGATGTTGATCTTGATAACCCACAATCAAACAATCAACGTTATGATAAGAGAGACTTCGTTGCTAGGAAGCATGGTAAAGAAAGAGAACCATGGGTTCAGAAACCCATGTCTTTTCCTCCTAAACCATCCAAGAAAAAGGATGATGAGGATTTTGAGCGCTTTGCTAAAATGATTAGACCTATCTTTTTGCGTATGCGTTTGACTGATATGCTTAAAATGAATCCTTATGCTAAGTACATGAAAGATATTGTTACAAATAAAAGAAAGATACCGGAAGCTGAAATTTCCACCATCCTTGCTAATTATACTTTTAAGGGTGGAATACCGAAGAAACTTAGAGATCCAGGAGTACCAACTATACCATGCTCCATTAAAAGAAATTATGTTAAAACTGCTTTATGTGATCTTGGAGCCGGTGTTAGTGTTATGCCTCTCTCTTTATATCATAGACTTGATTTGAATAAGTTGACACCTACTGAAATATCTTTGCAAATGTCGGATAAATCAACTGCTATACCTGCTGGTATTTGTGAGGTTGTACCTGTTGTGGTTGCAAATGTTACTATTTTAATGGACTTCTTTATTCTTGATATTCCCGAGGACGATAGTATGTCCATTATTCTTGGAAGACCCTTTTTGAATGCTGCAGGGGTTGTTATTGATTGCAACAAAGGCAATGTCACTTTTCATGTTAATGGTAATGAGCATACGGTACACTTTCTGAGGAAACAACCTCAAGTCCACAGTATCAATTCTATTGGAAAATTTTCAACGATTACTAGTGCAAGTTTTTAATTTCCTCTTCCTACTGTCAAGAAGAAATATGATATTCTTATTGTTGGGGACGTGCATATCCCCATTGAGGTAACCTAGTGTTATTTGAAATTTCTCCAGTTTCATGCAATTCGGAATGAGTTTGTTAACAAGACTTGATCAACCTTGTTAGTGGATTCCTTTTGATGAGCATGAGATGGATGAAGTAGAAAGCACAACCTTCTGTACCCTCTTTTTACTTTCTGTTATTTAGTTTAAATAAAGCAAAAATAGTATTTTCTGCCTGTTTTCTAAATTATCCTTGCAATAAAAAATACCCCAAAAATAAAAGTTCTCCAAATGTCCTGAAAAATGAAATATTATTTTTTTCAAGAATATTTGAGAATATTTGGCACTGAGTACACACCAGGGGGGCCCACCACGTGCCCATGAGGGTGGAGGGCGTGCCCTACCCCCTTGGTGCGGCCCCCCTGCCTCGTGGACCCCACATGGGTCCCCTCCACTTATCCTTGCACCCACACACTTTGTCTTACTCCAGAAAAAACCACCCACCAGCACAAACCTGAGTTCTAGCTCATCTTGCTGCCATTTTCGATCTCCTTGCTCAATGCTCCTCTCACAAAACTGCTTTGGGGGATTGTTCTTCGGTATGTGACTCCTCCAATGGTCCAATTAGTTTTTCCTAATGCTTTATCTATTGCAAATTTTTGCTGCTTACGTGACCCTATTCTTGAGCTTACATGTCAAATTTATGTGGTCAAAAGTAGTTTTAATGCATGATATGGCCTCTAGGCACTTGTAGGAGTAGTTACTATCAATCTTGTTGAGTTTGGTTCACTTTTATTTTGAGTTCCTAAAAATTTCAGAAATTTTTCAGAGGAAGAAATATGTTTAGGAAAATGTGTTGGGTTTCGTAGTAATTTCAAAAAAATTCCTACGCACACACAAGATCATGGTGATGCATAGCAACGAGAGGGAGAGTATGATCTACATACCTAGTAGATCGAAACGGAAGTGTTTGGTTGATGTAGTCGTACGTCTTCACGATCCGACCAATCAAGCACCGAAAGTACGGCACCTCCGAGTTCTAGCACACGTTCAGCTTGATGACGATCCCCGGACTCCGATCCAGCAAAGTGTCGGGGAAGAGTTCCGTCAGCACGACGGCGTGGTGACGATCTTGACGTACTACTGCTGCAGGGCTTCGCCTAAGCACCGCTACAATATTATCGAGGACTATGGTGGCTGGGGGCGCCACACACGGCTAAGGAATAGATCACGTGGATCAACTTGTGTGTCTCTGGGGTGCTCCTGCCTCCGTATATAAAGGACTAGAGGGGGAGGCTGGCCGGCCAAGGAGGGCGCGCCAGGAGAGTCCTACTCCCTCTGGGAGTAGGATTCCCCCCCCCAATCCTAGTTGGAATAGGATTCGCGGAGGCGGGAAAAGAGAGAGAGGGGCCGGCCCCCTCTCCTTGTCCTATTCGGACCAAGGGAGGGGAGGGGCGCACGGCCTATGTAGGGCTGACTCTTCTCTTTTCCAATAAGTCCCATCATGGCCCATTTAGCTCCCGGGGGGTTCCGGTAACCTCCCGGTACTCCGGCAAAATCCCGATTTCACCCGAAACACTTCTGATATCCAAAACTAGGCTTCAAATATATCAATCTTTATGTCTCGACCATTTCGGGACTCCTCGTCATGTCCGTGATCACATCCGGGACTCCGAACAACCTTCGGTACATCAAAATGCATAAGCTCATAATATAACTGTCATCGTAACCTTAAGCGTGCGGACCCTACGGGTTCGAGAACAATGTAGACATGACCGAGACATGTCTCCAGTCAATAACCAATAGCGGGACCTGGATGCCCATATTGGCTCCTACATATTCTACGAAGATCTTTATCTGTCAGACCGCATAACAACATACGTCGTTCCCTTTGTCATCGGTATGTTACTTGCCCGAGATTCGATCATCGGTATTCCAATACCTAGTTCAATCTCGTTGCCGGCAAGTCTCTTTACTCGTTCTGTAATACATCATCCCGCAACTAACTTATTTAGTTGCAATGCTTGCAAGGCTTAAGTGATGTGCATTACCGAGAGGGCCCAGTGATACCTCTCCGACAATCGGAGTGACAAAACCTAATCTCGAAATACGCCAACCCAACATGTACCTTTGGAGACACCTGTAGTACTCCTTTATAATCACCCAGTTACGTTGTGACGTTTGGTAGTACCCAAAGTGTTCCTCCGGTAAACGGGAGTTGCATAATCTCATAGTTATAGGAACATGTATAAGTCATGAAGAAAGCAATAGCAACATACTAAACGATCGGGTGCTAAGCTAATGGAATGGGTCATGTCAATCAGATCATTCTCGCAATGATATAATCTCGTTAATCAAATAACAACTCATTGTTCATGGTTAGGAAACATAACCATCTTTGATTAACGAGCTAGTCAAGTAGAGGCATACTAGTGACACTTTGTTTGTCTATGTATTCACACATGTATTATGTTTCCGGTTAATACAATTCTAGCATGAATAATAAACATTTATCATGATTATAAGGAAATAAATAATAACTTTATTATTGCCTCTAGGGCATATTTCCTTCAGTCTCCCACTTGCACTAGAGTCAATAATCTAGATTACACAGTAATGATTCTAACACCCATGGAGCCTTTGCGCTGATCATGTTTTGCTCGTGGAAGAGGCTTAGTCAATGGGTCTGCAACATTCAGATCCGTATGTATCTTGCAAATCTCTATGTCTCCCACCTGGACTAGATCCCGGACGGAATTGAAGCGCCTCTTAATGTGCTTGGTTCTCTTGTGAAATCTGGATTCCTTTGCCAAGGCAATTGCACCAGTATTGTCACAAAAGATTTTCATTGGACCCGATGCACTAGGTATGACACCTAGATTGGATATGAACTCCTTCATCCAGACTCCTTCATTTGCTACTTCCGAAGAAGCTATGTACTCTGCTTCACATGTAGATCCCGCTACAACGCTTTGTTTAGAACTGCACCAACTGACAGCTCCACCGTTTAATGTAAACACGTATCCGGTTTGCGATTTAGAATCGTCTGAATCAGTGTCAAAGCTTGCATCAACGTAACCTTTTACGATGAGCTCTTTGTCACCTCCATATATGAGAAACATATCCTTAGTCCTTTTCAGGTATTTCAGGATGTTCTTGACCGCTGTCCAGTGATCCACTCCTGGATTACTTTGGTACCTCCCTGCTAGACTTATAGCAAGGCACACATCAGGTCTGGTACACAGCATTGCATACATGATAGATCCTATGGCTGATGCATAGGGAACATCTTTCATATTCTCTCTATCTTCTGTAGTGGTCGGGCATTGAGTCTTACTCAACTTCACACCTTGTAACACAGGCAAGAACCCTTTCTTTGCTTGATCCATTTTGAACTTCTTCAAAATTTTGTCAAGGTATGTGGTTTGTGAAAGTCCAATTAAGCGTTTTGATCTATCTCTATAGATCTTAATGCCTAATATGTAAGCAGCTTCACCGAGGTCTTTGATTGAAAAACTCTTATTCAAGTATCCCTTTATGCTATCCAGAAATTCTATATCATTTCCAATTAGTAATATGTCATCTACATATAATATCAGAAATGCTACAGAGCTCCCACTCACTTTCTTGTAAATACAGGCTTCTCCAAAAGTCTGTATAAAACCAAATGCTTTGAACACACTATCAAAACGTTTATTCCAACTCCGAGAGGCTTGCACCAATCCATAAATAGATCGCTAGAGCTTGCACACTTTGTTAGCTCCCTTTGGATCGACAAAACCTTCTGGTTGCATCATATACAACTCTTCTTCGAGAAATCCATTCAGGAGTGCAGTTTTGACATCCATCTGCCAAATTTCATAATCATAAAATGCGGCAACTGCTAACATGATTCGGACAGACTTAAGCATCGTTACGGGTGAGAAGGTCTCATCGTAGTCAATCCCTTGAACTTGCTGAAAACCTTTTGCGACAAGTCGAGCTTTGTAGACAGTAATGTTACCGTCAGCGTCAGTCTTCTTCTTGAAGATCCATTTATTCTCAATTGCTTGCCGATCATCGGGCAAGTCAACCAAAGTCCATGCTTTGTTCTCATACATGGATCCCATCTCAGATTTCATGGCTTCAAGCCACTTTGCGGAATCTGGGCTCACCATCGCTTCTTCATAGTTCGTAGGTTCATCATGATCTAGTAGCATGACTTCCAGAACAGGATTACCGTACCACTTTGGCGCGGATCTTACTCTGGTTGATCTACGAGGTTCAGTAGTATCTTGTTCTGAAGTTTCATGATCATCATCATTAGATTCCTCGCTAACTGGTGTAGGTGTCGCAAAAACAGTTTTCTGTGATGTACTACTTTCCAATAAGGGAGTAGGTACAGTTACCTCGTCAAGTTCTACTTTCCTCCCACTCACTTCTTTCGACAGAAACTCCTTCTCCAGAAAGTTTCCGAATTTAGCAACAAAAGTCTTGCCTTCGGATCTGTGATAGAAGGTGTATCCAATAGTTTCCTTTGGATATCCTATGAACACACATTTCTCCGATTTGGGTTCGAGCTTATCAGGTTGAAGCTTTTTCACATAAGCATCGCAGCCCCAAACTTTTAGAAACGACAACTTTGGTTTCTTGCCAAACCACAGTTCATAAGGCGTCGTCTCAACGGATTTTGATGGTTCCCTATTTAACGTGAATGCGGACGTCTCTAGAGCGTATCCCCAAAACGATAGCGGTAAATCAGTAAGAGACATCATAGATCACACTGTATCCAATAAAGTACGATTACGATGTTCGGACACGCCATTACGCTAAGGTGTTCCGGGTGGCGTGAGTTGTGAAACTATTCCACGATTTTTCAAATGTACACCAAACTCGTAACTCAAATACTCTCCTCCACGATCAGATCGTAGAAACTTTATTTTCTTGTTACGATGATTTTCAACTTCACTCTGAAATTCTTTGAACTTTTCAAATGTTTCAGACTTATGTTTCATTAAGTAGATATACCCATATCTGCTTAAATCATCTGTGAAGGTGAGAAAATAACGATATCCGCCACGAGCCTCAATATTCATCGGACCACATACATCTGTATGTATGATTTCCAACAAATTTGTTGCTCTCTCCATAGTACCGGAGAACGGCGTTTTAGTCATCTTGCCCATGAGGCACGGTTCGCAAGTACCAAGTGATTCATAATCAAGTGATTCCAAAAGTCCATCAGTATGGAGTTTCTTCATGCGCTTTACACCGATATGACCTAAACGGCAGTGCCACAAATAAGTTGCACTCTCATTATCAACTCTACATCTTTTGGCTTCAACATTATGAATATGTGTGTTACTACTATCGAGATTCAACAAGAATAGACCACTCTTCAAGGGTGCATGACCATAAAAGATATTACTCATATAAATAGAACAACCATTATTCTCTGATTTAAATGAATAACTGTCTCGCATCAAACAAGATCCAGATATAATGTTCATGCTTAACGCTGGCACCAAATAACAATTATTTAGGTCTAATACTAATCCCGAAGGTAGATGTAGAGGTAGCGTGCCGACTGCGATCACATCGACTTTGGAACCGTTTCCCACGCGCATCGTCACCTCGTCCTTAACCAACCTTCGCTTGATCCGTAGTCCCTGTTTCGAGTTGCAAATATTAGCAACAGAACCAGTATCAAATACCCAGGTGCTACTGTGAGCATTAGTAAGGTACACATCAATAACATGTATATCACATATACCTTTGTTCACCTTGCCATCCTTCTTATCCGCCAAATACTTGGGGCAGTTCCGCTTCCAGTGACCAGTCTGCTTGCAATAAAAGCACTCAGTTTCAGGCTTAGGTCCAGGTTTGGGTTTCTTCTCTTGAGTAGCAACTTGCTATCCGTTCTTTTGGAAGTTCCCCTTCTTCTTCCCTTTGCACTTTTTCTTGAAACTAGTGGTCTTGTTGACCATCAACACTTGATGCTCCTTCTTGATTTCTACCTCCGCAGCTTTCAGCATCGCGAAGAGCTCGGGAATAGTCTTATTCATCCCTTGCATATTATAGTTCATCATGAAGCTCTTGTAGCTTGGTGGTAGTGATTGGAGAATTCTGTCAATGACGCAATCATCTGGAAGATTAACTCCCAATTGAATCAAGTGATTATTATACCCAAACATTTTGAGTATATGCTCACTAACAGAACTGTTCTCTTCCATCTTGCAGCTATAGAACTTATTGGAGACTTCATATCTCTCAATCCGGGCATTTGCTTGAAATATTAACTTCAACTCCTGGAACATCTCATATGCTCCATGACGTTCAAAACGTCGTTGAAGTCCCGATTCTAAGCCGTAAAGCATGGCACACTGAACTATCGAGTAGTCATCAGCTTTGCTCTGCCAGACGTTCATAACATCCGGCGTTGCTCCTGCAGCAGGCCTGGCACCAAGCGGTGCTTCCAGGACGTAATTCTTCTGTGCAGCAAAGAGGATAATCCTCAAGTTACGGACCCAGTCCGTGTAATTGCTACCATCATCTTTCAACTTTGCTTTCTCAAGGAACGCATTAAAATTCAACGGAACAACAGCATGAGCCATCTATCTACAATCAAACATAAATAAGCAAGATACTAATCAGGTACTAAGTTTCATGATAAATTTAAGTTCAGTTAATTTACTTAAAGAACTCCCACTTAGATAGACATCCCTCTAATCCTCTAAGTGATTACGTGATCCAAACCAACTAAACCATGTCCGATCATCACGTGAGATGGAGTAGTTTCATTGGTGAACATCATTATGTTGATCATATCTACTATATGATTCACGCTCGACCTTTCGGTCTCCGTGTTCCGAGGCCATATCTGTATATGCTTGGCTCGTCAAGTATAACCTGAGTATTCCGCGTGTGCAACTGTTTTGCACCCGTTGTATTTGAACGTAGAACCTATCACACCCGATCATCATGTGGTGTCTCAGCACGAAGAACTTTTGCAATGGTGCATACTCAGGGAGAACACTTCTTGATAATTTAGTGAGAGATCATTTTATAATGTTACCATCAATCAAAGCAAGATAAGATGCATAAAAGATAAACATCACATGCAATCAATATAAGTGATATGATATGGCCATCATCATCTTGTGCTTGTGATCTCCATCTTCGAAGCATCGTCGTGATCACCATCGTCACCGGCGCGCCACCTTGATCTCCATCGTAGCATCGCTGTCGCCTGCCAAGCTTGTGCTTCCACGACTATCGCTACCGTTTAGTGATAAAGTAAAGCATTACATCGCGATTGCATTGCATACAATAAAGAGACAACCATATGGCTCCTGCCGGTTGCCGATAACTCGGTTACAAAACATGATCATCTCATACAATAAAATTCAGCATCATGTCTTGACCATATCACATCACAACATGCCCTGCAAAAACAAGTTAGACGTCCTCTACTTTGTTGTTGCAAGTTTTACGTGGCTGCTACGGGCTTAAGTAAGAACCAATCTCACCTACGCAGCAAAACCACAACGATAGTTTGTCAATTTGACTTTGTTTTAACCTTCCCAAGGACCGGGCGTAGCCACACTTGGTTCAACTAAAGTTGGAGAAACTGTCACCCACAAGCCACCTCTGTGCAAAGCACGTCGGGAGAACCGGTCTCGCGTAAGCGTACGTGTAATGTCGGTCTGGGCCGCTTCATCCAACAATACCGCCGAACCAAAGTATGACATGCTGGTAGGCAGTATGACTTATATCGCCCACAACTCACTTGTGTTCTACTTGTGCATATAACATCAAAATATAAAACCTAGGCTCGGATGCCACTATTGGGTTTCGTAGTAATTTCAAAAAATCCCTACGCACACGCAAGATCATGGTGATGCATAGCAATGAGAGGGAGAGTATGATCTACATACCTAGTAGATCGACAACGGAAGTGTTTGGTTGATGTAGTCGTACGTCTTCACGATCCGACCGATCAAGCACCGAAACTACGGCACCTCCGAGTTCTAGCACACGTTCAGCTCGATGACGATCCCCGGACTCCGATCCAGCAAAGTGTCGGGGAAGAGTACCCTCAGCACGATGGCGTGGTGACGATCTTGACGTACTACTGCTGCAGGGCTTCGCCTAAGCACCGCTACAATATTATCAAGGACTATGGTGGCTGGGGGCGCCGCACACGGCTAAGGAATAGATCACGTGGATCAACTTGTGTGTCTCTGGGGTGCTCCTGCCTCCGTATATAAAGGACTAGAGGGGGGAGGCTGGCCGGCCAAGGAGGGCGCGCCAGGAGAGTCCTACTCCCTCTGGGAGTAGGATCTCCCCCCCCCCCCCAATCCTAGTTGGAATAGGATTCGCGGAGGGGGAAAAGAGAGAGAGGGGCCGGCCCCCTCTCCTTGTCCTATTCGGACCAAGGGAGGGGAGGGGCGCGCGGCCCATGTAGGGCTGCCTCTTCTCTTTTCCACTAAGGCCCATCATGGCCCATTTAGCTCCCGGGGGTTTCCGGTAACCTCCCGGTACTCCGGTAAAATCCCGATTTCACCCGGAACACTTCCGATATCCAAACATAGGCTTCCAATATATCAATCTTTATGTATCGACCATTTCGAGACTCCTGGTCATGTCCGTGATCACATCCGGGACTCCGAACAACCTTCGGTACATCAAAATGCATAAACTCATAATATAACTGTCATCGTAACCTTAAGCGTGCGGACCCTACGGGTTCGAGAACAATGTAGACATGACCGAGACATGTCTCCAGTCAATAACCAATAGTGGGACCTGGATGCCCATATTGGCTCCTACATATTCTACGAAGATCTTTATCGGTCAGACCGCATGACAACATACGTCGTTCCCTTTGTCATCGGTATGTTACTTGCCCGAGATTCGATCGTCGGTATTCCAATACCTAGTTCAATCTCGTTGCCGGCAAGTCTCTTTACTCGTTCTATAATACATCATCCCGCAACTAACTCATTTAGTTGCAATGCTTGCAAGGCTTAAGTGATGTGCATTACCGAGAGGGCCCAGAGATACCTCTCTGACAATCGGAGTGACAAAACCTAATCTTGAAATACGCCAACCCAACATGTACCTTTGGAGACACCTGTAGTACTCCTTTATAATCACCCAGTTATGTTGTGACGTTTGGTAGTACCCAAAGTTTTCCTTCGGTAAACGGGAGTTGCATAATCTCATAGTTATAGGAACATGTATAAGTCATGAAGAAAGCAATAGCAACATACTAAACGATCGGGTGCTAAGCTAATGGAATGGGTCATGTCAATCAGATCATTCTCTCAATGATGTGATCCCGTTAATCAAATAACCTCTCATTGTTCATGGTTAGGAAACATAACCATCTTTGATTAACGAGCTAGTCAAGTAGAGGCATACTAGTGACACTTTGTTTGTCTATGTATTCACACATGTATTATGTTTCCGGTTAATACAATTCTAGCATGAATAATAAACATTTATCATGATTATAAGGAAATAAATAATAACTTTATTATTGCCTCTAGGGCATATTTCCTTCAAAATGTACCAAGGTGGTTCCTCAAGGAAGCAAGGACCAAGACCCGCGATACGTGAGCCGGACCATGAACTACCAAGATAAGCTCAAGTGCGTCCTTGTGAATGGCCGTCGGAAAAATTCATGGTCCGGGCAGGAATTAAGGAGGAATTTGAAGCATATGTGCGTAATGCTGAACTTGAGGGCTTCGTGGCAGATAAGTTCCCTCGGTACCACTACCTAACTGATTCCTTTGTGAGAAGATTTAAATTTACATCATCACGCAATTCTCAAACTTTTCTATTTGATCTTTATGATAAAGCTAATACCATGGGCTTAGAAGATTTTAATACTGCTTGTAAACTCTCGCAATGGGGTAGTGCTAGTGAGCCTCGCAAATCTGAATATAAAGACTTTCTTGCTAGTATAACTGTGGAGGAATCTAGGGAAATCACGCAAGCTACCATAGGGAGCATTCATTTTGCCGCCATACATTATTTTGCTCTCTTTATAGGTAGATGCATTAATGGTAAGGACGAGGCATGTCACATGTGCATTCCCGATCTTACTGTTCTCAAGAGTGCTGTATTAGGAGATAGACAATATAACTTGGGGGCCATTGTTGCACGTAGGTTGCATAATAATAGTATTAATGGAGATTTGTTCGGTGGAATTTATGTAACCCGTTTAGCTGATTTTCTTGAGATACCCATACGCGGGGATGATATTGAGTTGCCTCCTGCTTATCTAGATTATAATGCTATGGTTCGTCATCAGTTTGTTGAGAGGAACGATCAGTCCCTCCAGTACCGACTAATCTTTGACAGACGGCGTACCGTCCATGTTGCTCTCCTTGCTCCTACTTTCTTTGACTTTCAGGCAAAAAGGAGATATGTTGTATCCAGGGAGGAAGCAAACGAGTACAAGAGGAGGACAGAGGCAGCTCGCCTCCAAGCTGCAGCTCTTCAGGCAGTAGCTGATGCATCTCAGTATGACCCCAGCTTCAACTTCGGATATCTACCAGGCCATCCAAGGGCATAGACCAACTTAGGCCAAAAGCCTAAGCTTGGGGGAGTACGTATCTCTCACCGACATTACATTCATGTTCACACACTCATGCCAGTTGTCGGTGCTCATACTTTTTCATTGTATCATCCATGCTAGTTTAATTTATTTTTAAGTTCTTTATGTGTTTGAAAAACCTTAAGAAAAACAAAAAAAATTAGTTGTATCTTTTAGCTAGTTTACTTTCCATGCCTGTAGTAGTAGTAATTGAAAATAAAACCTAAAAATATTTCTTGTTCTTATTTTGTTTGTTGGGAGCTTTCCCATATAAATAGTTTTATTTCTTTCTTGCTCTTTGGGGGTTGAGAGAAGAAGACCATGATGAAAATGCTGAGAGTCTCTCTTATACATTATTGTTGATCTAACAAAGAGCCCATATTACCTTGTCTTCTCCCTTGTATTGAATGCTTGCAGATTCTAGCTTAGTCCAATGCAAATGCACTATTATTATTATCCACACTATTCGGTTGTGCAAGTGAAAGGCAATAATGACGATTTTATGATGAACTGATTGAGATGAGAAAACCCGGTATGAACTCGACCTCTCTTGTTTTTGTAAATATGATTAGTTCATCGTTCCTGATTCAGCCTATTACGAGTGAAAAATGTTTGCAATGACAATTAGAGATTATAGTTGCTCATGCCATGCTTAATTTGCTAGGAGTTTATAATAGTTTACCTTGCGTGCCAACATGCTATTAAAATGGTTGTGTTGTGGTATGATGGGGTGGTATCCTCCTTTGAATGATTCGAGTGGCTTGACTTGGCACATGCTCACACATGTAGTTGAAACAAAATCAACATAGCCTCCATGATATTTATGTTCATGGTGAATTATATCCTACTCATGCTTGCATTCAGTGTTGGTTAGTTTTAATGCATGTTCATGACTGTTGTCGCTCTCTAGCAGGTCGCTTCCCAGTCTCTTTCTAGCCTTAACTTGTACTAAGCGGGAATACTGCTTGTGCATCTAACTCCATAAACCCCAAAAGTCATTCCATAGGAGTCCACCATACCTACCTATATGCGGTATCTACCTGCGGTTCCAAGTAAATTTGTATGTGCCAAACTCTAAACCTTCAAATAAAAATTCTGTTTTGTATGCTCGAATAGCTCATGTATCAACTAGGGATGTCTGTATCTTCCATGCTAGGCGGGTTATTCTCAAGAGGAGTGGACTCCGCTCCTCACTCACGAGAAAATGGCTGGTCACTGGGATGCCTAGTCCCATGCTCAAATCAAATCAAAATAATTGCAAACAAAACTCCCCTAGCATTGTTGTTAGTTGGAGGCACCCTTTGTTTCGGGAAAGCCATGGATTGATGCTTGTTGGTGGTGGGGGAGTATAAAATTCACCATTCTGCTTGGGAACCGCCTATAATATGTGTAGCATGGAAGATATCGAGATCTCTTGGTTGTTATGTTGACAATGAAAGTATACCGCTCAAAATATCATTCATCTATATTTCAAAACCGAGCTCTGGCACCTCTACAAATCCCTGCTTCCCTCTGCGAAGGGCATATCTATTTACTTTTATGTTGAGTCGTCATCCTCTTATTAAAAAGCACTAGTTGGAGAGCACCGCTGTCATTTGCATGAATTATTGTTAGTTTACATTGAGTATGACTTGACTGGATCTCTTTTACCATGAATGACAATTTCCAGTTGGCCCTTTATCTTCAGGGCTGTCGGATTTCAGGTTCTGGCAAAACCCTTAAGGTTCAAACACTAGGGTGCGCGCGAAGATCTCTCCCTCACCGATCACGCCCTCAAACACTTCGCGATCTCTAGGCTAGGAATGCGGACTCACAACACACAAGATTTATACTAGTTTGGGCCACCGTTGTGGTGTTATACCCTACTCTAGTGTGGTGGTGGTGGATTGCCTCTTGGGCTGAGGATGAACAATACAAGGGGAAGAACAGCCTCTTGAGAGGTGTTCTTGTGCTTGGTGGACTTGTGGTGGTGAGGGTGGAAGGTCTCTCCCCTCCTAACGTGGTGGCTAGTCCTATTTATAGAGGCCCTGGTCCTCTTCCCAAATATTGAGCGGGAAGGGATGCCACAACGGCCAATTTGAAAGGGGATAGCTAGTACAGCCTATCCTGACAAAAGTAGTATTCGCCTGCCAAAGGCTCTGGTGGTGACGCTGTCTTTGGCTCCACGGTGACCTCCGTCTTGCCATCATGTTGGTCTTGGTCTCGTTGCACCAATATGGAAACCTTTGCCTAATGCCTCAGAACTCCTCGCATGCGCTTGCCTCCTTAGCACCAAAGTAGAGGCAAGGACACTGTCTGCTCTGGCGCCCGCCTGGTGCCCGCCTGGCCTTGATCGTCATGGCTCACGGCATGGGAACCTCACGTGGTTTGCCTCGCCTTGATCTCTCCGCCCCTCGCGAGCCAGCCTGGTGAGGTCGCTCCTGAGGAGGTCTTGCATCGTTCGCCTCGCGAGGCTTGGCCCCTCGTGAGGTTCTTGAGTCCTTGCTGATGAAGATGGGTCATATGGGACCACTCGCAGGGCCACGTCGTGGGCCACATGCAGGCAAGTCTGGGGACCCCTATTCCCAGAACACCGATAGTAGCCCCTGGGCCCAAGGTGTGCTTAGGCTTGGCTTCGAGGCAAAGCCAAAGGGCAAGTGCAGAGCGCCACGGGCCCCATCAGCCTGCGGCCTTGGTCGACGCATGGCGGTTGATTGGACGTGGGCGTCTCCGCTTCCCCACGCTGCCTTGGCAATTGCCTGACTGTCAAAAGGCTGGCGCAGATAGCACTTTCCTTCATTGCTTCATTTCGCCTTGCTCCAGATTCTCTTCCTTGCTCCTTGTTTCCGAAATTTCTAGATCTACTCCCATCCCCTTCCGCATCAGCGATCAATGGCGCCCCGGAAGGTCAAGCTTGCTTCGTCGCTGTCTTGGTACCAGCCAGCTCTCAACGCGCCCAACATCTCGGACAAGAGCCTTGCCGCCGCGCGCCTCCTGACGGCGGGGGAAAGCAGTGAGAGGGGGAAGGCCGAGATCCGGGCCAGGTCTGCCATGGCGGAGCCCGAGGGAAGCACCTTCTTCCCCTTCTTCACGAGCAGCATCGTCGTGGGGCTGGTTCCCCCCTTCTCTGACTTCTTCTATGAGGTCCTCGGCCACTACGGGCTGCAGGCACTTCATCTTCATCCCAACTCTGTCCTTCTCCTGTCGATCTTCCCCTTCTACTGCGAGGCGTGTCTCGGCGTGATGCCATCCGTGGCTCTATTGCGCCACTTCTTCTTCCTCCGGATCAATGAGGGTCGTACCTCGGGGTGTGCCAACTTCATCGCGGCCGGCAAGGCCAACTCGATCTTGAAGGCTGGGAAGAAGGCTGACGGCTTCCGGAGCAAGTGGGTCATGATGGACACCAAGTATGTTCACCCACGCTTGCTGCTGCCAACGGAGATGCCCCAGTCTGACAAGGGGTGGTCTTGCGCGAAGCTCACTGATGAGCGAGCGACGTTGGTGCTGGAGCAGATGAACGCCGACCTGAAGCCAGGCAATGTGAAGGCGGCAAAGGTGACAGGGGCCATGCTCCTAAGGGAATTCCTGATGCTGCGTGTGGCCCCGCTTCAGGCGCGTACACGCCCCTTGTGGGGGCTTGGGGACAAAGAGGACAAGGTTCGCCTGAGTCCAGAAGCTCTGCCTGGCCGTGAGCTGGCTGCGGCTCTCCGCCTCCTAGTTGGAGACGACCAAGAGTACCCGCCGAGCGTCTTCGTTCTCTTGTTCCGCCGCAAGGACGGGGCGCGGGTCATGGCCGCCAGGCCGACCATCGACGGGTGCGGGCTCCTATGGCGCCGACGTCGGTGGAGCTATCTTCCGATGAGTCCCGCGGGGAGGAAGAGAAGGAGGAAGAGGAGCATGACTCGGAGGTGACCCCTGAAGGGATGGGGGAGACCTCCCACTTGAGCAAGACCGACATCCTCCACATCCTGCCAGACGACAACGAGACCGACGCCCGCCAGGAAAAGGGAGAGCCACCCGTGATCCCGATGAGGGACCGGTCGGCGCTGATCTCCCAAAATGCTGCTTCCGGCCCCTCCACTGGCCCATCTTCTACTCCTGGAGCCCGCGCGCCCGCGCCTCAAGCTTCGAGGCTCTCAGGCTTCAAGCTCAACAAGCGGAGGGTGGACTACGCCGCGGTGGACCAGTAAGTGCTCGAGCTTCGCCTTGTTCTTGATTATACTACTGATCCTTGATGTTCGTCGTTGGTTGGCTAGTTCGCCGTCTGCGGTGAAGAAGAGGAAGGGGGACACGGTGACACCGCCCGGGGCTGATCCACCCACGGCAGCTGCGCCCCCTACCGCGGGGAAGGGGAGCAACGACGCTCGCTCCTCCCCAGCCCGGCCATCCTCGCGAGGCCCAGAAGGGAATCCTCGTGAGGAGCCAGCACTCATGGCTCTGCTGGCCCCGGAGGTGCTGATGTCCGGCGCAGCTGCTGAGGTCCCCCAAGCTCAGGAGCCTCGAGTCTCTCAGGACGTGATGTCATCACCTCTTCCTCCTCCCGATGTGCCGCTGGTTCCAGGTCCTTCCGTCACCCCTGATGTCTTGGAGCATGCCCTTCTTGAGATGACCCGGCTATGAGAGGATCTGCAGGGTGCCGAACCCCTCCTGGCCACTGGATGCCTAGAGCTAGTCTCTGGCTGGCTTCATTCTGATGTGTCCATTCGGGCGGCGCTGAGCCAAGCCGCGGCGACCTCCGCGGGGGAGAAGCGAGCTGCCACCTAGGCAACAGTTGCTCGCAAGGTGGCGCCAAAGGACGTCGAGGCCACCAAAGGTCGCTGCCGGGAGCTGGAGGCCGTGCTGAAGACCCTGCATGAAGAGCATGTAGAAGATGCTCGTGGAAGTAAGGCGGAGGAAGAGAAGATGAAGGCCCAGGAGGACACCATCAAGGGTCACGACGCCGAGCTGGAGCAGTCGGCGCAGGCGCAGGCCGCTAAGCACGGCTGGCTAGAGGAGCTGGAGCGGAAGGTGCAGGAGGAGAAAGCTGAACTTGACGCCAAGGCGAAGGTTCTGGCCAAGGACCGCGAGGCCTTCGCGCTCCTCGAGGAGAGGTCTCGTGAGGCCCTGAAGACACTTTACGAGAAGGGCCTGGAAAAGCCGCTGGCCACGAATGAGGACGGCCACGTCCAGTTGCTTCCCTACTTGGTTGAGGCGCTTGAGGAAGTCGTGAGCGGCATCGGCCCCATGGCAGAGGAAGTGGCTCGCATTCTTTCTTCAGCCGCGCTGACGCGTGTCTTCAGCCACCTCCATCTTCGTGATCCTAACGCCCGCCTTGATGAGCTGCTGGAGCCTATGGACGACGAGCGCTACGCAACCGCTGCGGCAGCCATGAAGGGTCAGGTCGAGGCCCTGATGCAGAAGTTCCGCGCCTTCACCCCCGCGCCTTCGACCGGTGGTACAGGTGGAGGCGACGCCGCCAAGTAGGGGGCGTCTCTTACGGGTGCGGGCGATGTCCAGGGATGACTTGCTTGCAGCTTCTTTCCTGCTTAAACTCCTGCAGAATGTACTGTGCCTCATGGAGGCGTTCAAACTTGCGTTTGGTATTTGGGAGAACAATGTGTCTTGTAATATTTGCTTCAGATTCTGCGGTTTTCTTCCTATTTGCTTTACGTTCTACATCGGCAGAGCCCGGCCACGTGCATACCTCAGCTGTCGTTGGGTCGCCTGGAGACCAGGACGAGCCCAAGGAGTGAGGGGATAGGCTCCTGAGTCGCGATGTTCAGGAGCCCCCTTGACGTGCAAACAACCTTCATACCTTTGCCCTTGTCGAGCCTCGACTCGGGAGTGGCGCGCGACGACCAGGTCCGGGGGACCTGGTTGGGAGGCGTACGCTTGGGTGTGACCTGAGCGCAGCCCCCGTGCCCAGCCCCCTCGCGCGACTCTCCAGAGGGGAGGCGTTGCGGTGAGGCTGGACACCGAGCTCTGGGGCTCCCTGAGGTTGATGCGGTCATGGGGCCACCCTCAGTTCTTTATCACCAGCACGGAGCATAGCGCTTCCGCACATGCATGGGCATAGCCGCTCCACGGCAGTGTCGACGGCCAGCATGGAGCATGGTGCTTCCACTGGTACGTGGGAGGGGACTCCCTACTGTGGAGAGCCCTCAGGGCGTGTACAGCCCTGCCCTAACATGTGGCTTGCATGGCAGGGCTAGACGAGGTGTGTATGGGCACTCGTGAGCCAGCGCGGGACTCACGAGGCCCTACCTCAAGGCGGGTTGCGCCTGGTCTTGATTCGTGTTCGCTGTGTTGTTCCTGCAAGATGGTTAGACAACCTGCGCCGAAAGGATTTCCTGAGGCTATTGCACGAGAAGGCCAAGCACCAACGACCCCAAGAGGTGACGTGAACGGGGCCGGGCCGCCAGATGGAGCTCAGCCATTGGATTTATCGATGCTCAGGGACGGGCCCGAGCACAGACATCGTGCCTAGCCTTCTTATGTGAAGGGTCCTGAAGAAAGGCGATTGGCGCGAGGCTCCCACGGAGGGTGACAATCAAGCAGGTGATAGTCGTAGATAGAATATGCATGGAAGGCAAACTAGCTTAGGTAAATGCATGAACGGTACATGCCACTGGGTCGGGCCCGAGCGGCTTGGGGATGATGCAGCCCGAGGGGCGCCCCCAGCAAGGTAAGCTGAAAATGCAAGTGGATACATGCCACAGGGACTGACCCACGCGGCCCGGGAATGATGCAGCCCGAGGGGCGCTCCCCGCTAAATGAACTTGGAGAGATATCACATGGTTTGGTTGCTGAAGGGGGTGTTGGGGTAGCTAAAGACGCGTAGCGAAGAGTTTGCCCCTCATGAGTCGTCGAGGCCTTGAACCTCGGGAGGCTCCGCAGGCTCGGGCGGCCTCTTGAGGACCGTCTCCATCTTTGCCAGGACTGCATGATGCCTAGCCTCCTGGCCCGTCATGATGTTCCGCAGGCTGCACTAGAAGGCAGCAGCCACGCTCGGCAAGCCGAACGGCATGCGAACGTAGCTGTGAGGTGGACCTTCACAGCGCCCAACACACAAAGGCCAGAAGCGCTCCTGAGATGCGGCTCGGTTGAGCCCTGGTATGTCGATGCAGACACGCAGCTCACCACCCTCGCCTGGGTGGGGAGCAACGCCAGGTGGGCGGCAGTCGCCACGTATTGCTCTTGCTTCCTGAAGCTCCTGAGATAGCTTGGTGATGAACTCCTGAACGCCGGGCGCCCTTGCCCGGTGTCCTCCTGAGGGACGCGTGCCGCGAAGCATGCCTGCAAGTGGTGCCAGAGCGCCTCCCTCGTGACGTTGGCAAGGTCTGAGGCCCTCCAGAAGAGAGCCCCCGAGCCATGCCCGAGGAGGGCGCCGGGTGCACCTTCCTATGCGATAGATGGAGGCGCCCCAGGTGCGGGCGCTGATCCTGACGAGGTACCGCTTGCGGCGCTGCCCTCCCAAGGTCCGGCACGGAGTAGCTGCTTCTTCTTCTTGGGGATGACCTCAGGAGAGTACCGAGCTGCATTGCTGTCGGGGTCTTCGATTGATGCTGCTTGGAAGGCGCGCTCAAGGGTGCACACCGCATCTATTTCTTTGCAGGGGACTGTGATGATCCCGCCACTCCCTGGCATCTTGAGGATGTTGTAGGCGTGGTGCATCACTGCCATGAACTTGGCCAGGACCGGATACCCGAGGATGGCATTGTATGGTAGACGGATGTGGGTGACGTCAAAGTCGATGAGCTCGGTGCGGTAGTTTTTGCATTGTCCGAAGGTGACGGGAAGGCGGACCTGCCCTACCGGTGTGCTGGAGCCATCAGTCACTCCTCAAAAGGGCTTGGTGGGCTGATGCTAATCATGTGGCACTTGAAGGTTGTCGAACGTCTTGACGGACAGGACGTTGAGCCCTGCGCCGCCAGGGATGAGGGTCTTAGTGACTTGCATGTTGCTGATCGCGGTTGAACAAAGCATTCGGAGAGCGCCAGCGGTTGCCACGTACTTGAGCTGATCTGCCGAACTGAAGGTGATGGCACACTTGGACCACCTGAGTGGGCGTGTGGCCTCGAGCTTGGGTAGGACCGCGTTCACCTCGCGAGCAAACTGCTTGAAGATACACTGTGAGGCTGGGGCTTGAGCTCCGCCCAAGATGCAGGCGATAGCACGCGGCTCCTGGAAGCCCCCAACCCCCTCGTCTTGATGGTGGTCGTCGTTCCTTCTTGGTGGTGGCGGCAGCAGAGGAAGACCAGGGTTGCCCTGAGGGCGATCCTCGCGAGGCTGATCCCTCCAGGCGTCCTCGCGAGGCTGATCTTGCCAACGGTCCTCACGAGGTCGGTCGTGCCACTCCTGGCGTGGGCCACGGTCGTCCCAGCGTCCTCCGCCACGTCCTCCTCCTCGGCCATAGCCTCGGTCGTCGCGCTCGGGGCGTCGACTGAAGCGACCGTTGCGAATGGCCCTGAGCTCTTGACAATCATTGGTGTTGTGGTTGTGGAAGGCACAAAACGGTCGGCTGTCCTTGGATGACTCGGGATAGTACATGCCACGCTTCGGGTCCGGCTCCGTGGCGAGTACGGCGAGTACGGCGACTCCCTTGCGCTTCATGTCCTTGGCCTTGGATTTCTTCTCCTCCGAGTCGGCAGCTGGGAGCTCAAGGAGGGAAAGGCGCCCTTCCTCAGCCCTTGCGCACTTGGTTGCCAGGTTGAACAGCTCCAGGGATGTGCACAACTCCTCGTGGATGGCGAGCACCTCCTTCATCTTTACGTCGTGGACGCCATCAGAGAATGTCGAGATGATGGCCTCGTCCATCACCTTGGGGATCTTGAGGCCGACGTTGTTGAAGCGTTGGACGTACTTCTGGAGGGTCTCTCCTGGTTGCTGCTTGACGTGGCGCAGGTCACCCGCGGCCGGGGGATGGTCACGAGTGCCCTAGAAGTTGGCGACAAAGCGGGCCCGCATCTCGTTCCAGGAGGCGATCGAGCCCGGAGGCAGGTTCAAGAGCCACGAATGAGCGCCATCCTTGAGCGCCATGGGGATCCAGTTTGCCATGAATTTCTCATCGCCTTCGGCCACCTCGATGCTCAGCTGATAGAGCTGCAAGAACTCTGCGGGGTCGGGGGTGCCGTCGTAGCGAGGAGATAAATCCGGCTTGAACTTGCCCGGCCAGGCGATGCTACGCAGCTCGGGGGTGACGGCGCGGCAGCCGGCGGTGGTCACCTGGGCCCGTCATCGAGGTGGAGCTTAATCTTGGCGCCCGCGTGCCGCCGCGGCAAGCGATCTTGACGTGTCCGTGCGGGGAGCGGTGGAGCATTCTCTTGCGGTCGAGGAACTTCTTTACAGCTTCTTTCTTCACGCACGGGTTCTTGGCGTGGCGAGTCGCGCCGCGGAGCCGCGCGCCTTGCTGCCAGGGCACCGTCCTGGTGCAGGGGTAGTGGAGGTGTTGCGTGAGCTGCGTCGCCCGTAGCTGGCGGTGGGCGAGGCAGTGAGAGGGACGGCGCAGGGGAGCCCCCTGCGGCGCTGACGAGCTCGGCGATGCGGTCCATCTAGTCCTTGTAGAGGTCGTCAACTGGGCGGTAACGGAGGAGCTCGTGTGCCATGAGCAGCACAGCCCGCGCGGTCGTGGGAGCGCGACGAGCGTGAGACGATGAACCGGCGGGGGTCAGCGATGGAGTAGCAGTGCGGACGTCTCGCCGCACCAAGGGGTGCAACAAGGATGCTTGCTGCTCGTTCCCCGTCTGGCCACTGGCGGCGGGTGACGGAGAACAACGGGGAGGCCCGCCAACAGGAGCCGTCTGGGCGACGCGGGCAGCGAGGGCGGCCCGGCGCTCAGCCCGGGTGCGACGAGCGTCCGACATGGTTGCGATGAAGCGATGGAACACAGATCAGTGAAGTAAAAACACTGGTGCACCCCTACCTGGCGTGCCAAATGTCGGATTTTGGGTTTCGGCAAAACCCTTAAGGTTCAAACACTAGGGTGTGCACGAAGATCTCTCCCTCACCGATCACGCCCTCAAACACTTCGCGATCTCTAGGCTAGGCACGCGGACTCAGAACACACAACACACAAGATTATACTGGTTCGGGCCACTATTGTGGTGTTATACCCTACTCTAGTGTGGTGGTGGTGGATTGCCTCTTGGGCTAAGCATGAACAATACAAGGGGAAGAACAGCCTCTTGAGGAGAGGTGTTCTTGTGCTTGGTGGACTTGTGGTGGTGAGGGTGGAAGGTCTCTCCCTTCCTAACGTGGTGGCTAGTCCTATTTATAGAGGCCCTGGTCCTCTTCCCAAATATTGAGCATGAAGGGTTGCCACAATGGCCAATTTGAAAGGGGACAGCTAGTACAGCCTATCCTGACAAAAGTAGTCTTTGCCTGCCAAAGGCTCTAGTGGTGACGCTGTCTTGGGCTCCACGGTGACCTCCGTCTTGCCCTCCTACTGGTCTTGGTCTCATTGCATCGATATGGAAACCTTTTCATGATGCCTCAGAACTCCTCGCATGTGTTTGCCTCCTTAGCACCAAAGTGGAATCAAGGACACTGTGTGCCCTGGTGACCACCTGGTGCCCGCCTGTGTCGGATGTGGGGTTCCGGCAAACCCTTAAGGTCCGAACACTGGGGTGCGTGTGAAGTCTTTTCCTCCCACCGATCTACGCCCTAACTCGCTAAGATCTCATGGATGAACTCGACGAACTCGCAACATGGAAAGAGACAAGATTTATACTGGTTCGGGCCACCGTTGTGGTGTAATACCCTACTCCAGTGTGGTGGTGGTGGATTGCCTCTTGGGCTGATGATGAAAAATACAATAGGAAGAACAGCCTCCTGAGGTTGAGGTGTTCTTGTGCTTGGCTAACTTGTGTGAGTGAGATTGATCTAAGATCTCGTCGTCCCTGCCTATGGTGGTGGCTAGTCCTACTTATAGAGTCCCTGGTCCTCCTCCCAGATCTTGAGCGGGAATGGAGCTAACAATGGCGGGCAAATTTGAAGGGGGACAGCTAGTACAAGCTATCCTGACAAAAGTGGTCTTCGTCTGCTCAGGCTCTGGTGGTGATGCCGTTTGGGGCTCCACGATGACCTCCGTATTGTCGTCCTTCAGGTCTTGGTCTTGTTGCACTAAAATGGCAACCTTTGCCTGATGCCTCGGTACTCCTCGCCTGCGCTATTTCCCTTAGCACCAAAGAGGAAACAAGGACGATGTGCGCGCTGGTGCCCGCCTGGCGCACGCCTGGTGTTGATCGTCATGGCTCACGTCACGAGAGCCTCGTGAGGTTCGCCTCGCCTTGATATCTCCGCTCCTCATGAGCCTTCCTGACTAGGCCGCTCCAGAGGAGGTCTTGTGTCGTCCCCCTCGCGAGGCTTGGCCTCTCGCGAGGGTCTTGGATGCCTTATTGATGAAGGTGGGTCGTACGGCCTGCCAGGTTAGCCACGCCGCGGGCTGTAGGCAGGAAAGCTTGGGGACGCCCGTTCCCAGGATGCCGACAGTAGCCCCCGGGCCCAAGGTGTGCTAGTTCAGGCTTGGCTTTGCGTCGAAGCTAAGGGTCAAGTACGGAGCACCGTGGGCCCCAAAAGCCTGCGGCCTCGGTTGACGCGTGGTGGTTGATTGGACGTGTCATCTCCACTTCCCCATGCTGCCTTGGCAACTGCACGACTTGACGAGTCCCTGCGACATGCAAGGAAAACCATCATTACCTGCGATCGTGGGGGGTGCCGGTTGGCCTTCTCTTGCTATAAATGGGGAGGGGGCGGAGCCCCCGTTGCCCATCTCTTCCTGCCTTGCCCCCGTCTTCTTCATCGCTCCATTGCTCGTTGTGCCACCAATGGCGCCGCGAAGGAAGTTCTCCGCCGCTGAGAAGGGAAAGGCCCCTCGCGAGGGGCCCAGCTCGCCGGCGCCCAAGCGCGGACGTGGCCGTCCGCGCAAACACACCATGTCCCCTGGCGTGGCCCATTGTTGGAGCGGCGCCACAGCATGCGGAGGGGGTCGCCCCAGCCATGGCGATCCAGTTGACGAGGGGAGGTGTGCTTTGGTGCCCCCCCCCCGTCCGCGTTTCCACACGGTGGAGGTGCAGCCCGGAGTTTGTCGTCTGGTCGGAGAATCCGGCAGGCAACTGGCTCCTACTTCTGCGCTTCTTCACCGACAAGTTGCCGGCCTCTGGTCCAGGCAGACTTTGGCTGTAGGCGGATGGTTGCTGCAGCAAGGCCTCTTGGGTTGCGGTCGTGACTTCCGCCGCGGGCAACGTAGCCCTGGCCCGCGGTTGGCAGACGTTCGCCCGCACGCGCGGCTTGGGCCAGCGGTGCGCCCTCCACTTCAAATATGACGGCGAATCAACCCTCTACATGAGGGTGTTTGGGGAAGATGGTCGCCAAATCGGGTGCTGCCCCGAGGTGTACGATGCTGAGGAGGTTCTTGGTCTCGGGGACGGTCGTGACGAGGATGAGGGCGAGCCTGCCCTTGGGGGCAGATGTGTCTTGTCTAGCTACGGCGGCTCTTCCTCCGGTGACAACTCCAGCAGCAGTGGCCACAACCAGCCACCGCGCCCGCTTTGAGGGCGGGAGGTGGGTCATCTCGTCGCCGCATCTCCATGAAGCGTGAAGAAGGATTCGGCTAGGCGCAGGGTGCTGCTAGGGGTCTGCCTTCGCAGATTGCCGCAACGCTGCTTTTGTTTTACTCTTTTTCCTGCATCAAGAATGTAACCAGTTTGGGCCCAGGGGGCGTGTATCGAACTATGGTTCCTCGGTTGTGGCACCGTGCGTGTTGTGTCGTCATTTCATGCAAAGATAACTTAACCTGGTATATCCGGGACACCCTCTTCCTCACGAGGCACTCATTTCCTCGCATCCATCTTGCCTTGGTGCCTGCATTTGCTCGGGAACTGCAAAAGCTCGTTAGGAAGTGCGTTAAAAGATTTGCCGTTCGCCCTGGCCCCAACCTGGCGCCTTGTATCGCGGTACCCGAGGGGCGCGGACTAGGAGGGGCACGCCAGCTTTTGGGCTCGAACGAGGGTGGCTCGCGAGAAGGCAGAGAAGGGAGAAAATGCTCGTGAGGGCACCTGCTCAGCCCCCTTGCGAGGCATGCGAGAGATAGAACACGAGCTAACCCGAGCCGGAAAAATGCAGCGAGAGGCGAGGGAGTCAACTCAGAAAGGAATGCCAAAAGCAAATTTTGATTAAGGAAAAGGAAGCCAAATACGGAAAGCAAATGAAAACTCGCGTCCAGCACCTAATCTAGTCTTCAAGTCTTCTCACCTGCGCGGAGCTAAGTGCTTCCACTAGGCGTGGGCAAGAGCCCCAGGGCCTGAGGTCGGCACTCCTGAGACTCCGGGGCATGTACAGCCCCAACTCATTATTACGTGAGAGTGTCACGGGCGGTGATTCTTCACAGGCACCGGGCCTTCTTCACAGGCTCTAGGCCTTTCTTCACAGGCTCTGGGCCTTGCTTCATAAGCTCTGGGCCTTGCTTCACAGGCTCTGGGCCTTAGTTTATGGGTAAAACTTCTGGAGGTGCTGGATGTTCCAGGCGTTTTGGACTAGTACTCCGTCTTGTGTCTCTAGGCGCACGGGCGCCAGTCCTGGAGATGTGGACGACCTTGAACGGGCCCTCCCACATTGGTGAAAACTTATGCAGCCCTTCCCTGGAGAGGACCCGCCTCAGGACTAGGTCTTCCGTCTCGAGTGTCCTGGAGCGGATGTTGCGGTAGTGGTATCGCCAAAGTGCTTGTTGGTACCACGCCGCCCGCAGTGCAGCTTCGCAGCGACGTTCCTCCACCAACATGAGGTCCATCCCCTGCGTGGCGTCCTGCTGCGTTTCATCAAACGCCAGGACCCGTGCGGAGCGATGCTTGACCACCTGAGGGAGGACCGCTTCGGCTCCGTAGACGAGGAAGAATGGAGTCTCTCCCGTTGGCTTGGTGGCGGTGGTCCGAATGGACCACAGTATGGACTGGAGCTCGTCGTGCCAGCCCCTGCCACAGGCCTCCAGCTTCTTCTTGAAGGTCCTGGTCTTGAGGCCACTCAGGACCTCCGCGTTAGCATGTTTGGCCTGGCCATTGCTCCTGGGGTGGGCCACCAAAGCGTACTAGATCTGCGTTCCAAGGTTGGCACGGTAGATTTTGAAGAGGTTGCTAGTAAACTGTGAATTGTTATCTGTGATGATGTGGTTGGGGACCCCGAAGTGGCAAGGCCCTTGATGAACTTGACAGCAGAGCCGGCTGGGATGGTACAGACGGCTTCCACTTCCGCCCACTTGGTGAACTTGTCGATGGCGACGTAGAGGTAATGGTAGCCCCTGACGCCCGAGGGAACGGGCCTAGGATATCCAGCCCCCAGACCGTGAACATCCATGTGAGTGGGATAGTTTGAAGGCCTTGAGCTGGTTGATGGATTTGTTTGGTGTGGAATTGGCAAGCTTCGCAAGACTTCACCAGCTCGGCTGCGTCGTTGAGTGTTGTAGGCCAGTAGAATCCACTACGGAACACCTTGCCGACGAGGGTCCATGACGATGAGTGGTGTCCGCAGTCCCTACCGTGTATGTCAATCAGCAACTCCCTTCCTTGGTCACTAGATATGCAGCGCAGTGTGACATCTTTCGGTTGCTTCCTATATAACTCGCCGTCTTGGATATAGTATGTCGTGACTTGCCGGGCCACACGCTCCGCCTCCTCTTCCTTCTCCGGCAACGTCCCGTGTGTTAAGTACTCCTTGAATTCTTTGGTCCAGCATTCCTCCTGGGGCTCGAGCGCCAAGAGTAGCCGAGCTCCGGAGGTCGGTCCACAGGTCGGGGCTCCCACGGCCAGAGGCTGGGGGAGCTCCTCCCGAGGCTGAGTCGTTCTTGAGAGAGGTGGCGCAGCTGATGGCTTGAAGAGCCTCTCCTCAAAGACGCCTGGCTCCTGAGGTTGCCGCTTGGATGCTCTCCCGGCGATGTCGTCAGCTTCCTTGTTGGTGCCTCGGGGCACGTGCTGCAGCTCCAGGCCCGAGAACTATTTCTCCATCTTGCGCACCTCCGTGAGGTAGGCCTCCATATGCTCGTCCTTCGGCTCATACACCTTGTTGGAGAAGTTGACGAGGAGTTGTGAGTCGCCTCTGACGGTGAGGCGCTTCTGTTGGGGAACGCAGTAATTTCAAAAAAATTCCTACGCACACGCAAGATCATGGTGATGCATAGCAACGAGAGGGGAGAGTGTTGTCTACGTACCCATGCAAACCGACTGCGGAAGCGTTGACGCAATGTAGAGGAAGTAATCGTACGTCTTCCCGATACGACCGATCCAAGCACCGTTACTCCGGCACCTCCGAGTTCTTAGCACACGTACAGCTCGATGACGATCCCCGGGCTCCGATCCAGCAAAGCATCGGGGAGGAGTTCCGTCAGCACGACGGCGTGGTGACGATCTTGATGTTCTACCGTCACAGGGCTTCGCCTAAGCACCGCTACAATATGATTGAGGTGGAATATGGTGGCAGGGGGCACCGCACACGGCTAAGGAACGATCTCAAGGATCAACTTGTGTGTCTAGATGTGCCCCCCTGCCCCCGTATATAAAGGATCCAAGGGGGAGGGGGCGGTCGGCCAGGAGGAGGGCGCAGGAGGAGTCCTACTCCTACCGGGAGTAGGACTTCCCCCCAATCCTAGTTGGAATAGGATTCCTCGAGGGGGAAAGAGAGAGAGGGGGGCCGGCCACCTCTCCTTGTCCTAATAGAACTAGGGGAGGGGGGAGGCGCGCGGCCTACCTTGGGCTGCCCCTTTCTCCTTTCCACTAAAGCCCACTAAGGCCCATACAGCTCCCGGGGGGTTCCGGTAACCTCCCGGTACTCCCGTAAAATCTCGATTTCACCTGGAACACTTCCGATATCCAAACATAGGCTTCCAATATATCAATCTTTATGTCTCGACCATTTTGAGACTCCTCGTCATGTCCGTGATCACATCCGGGACTCCGAACTAACTTCGGTACATCAAATGCATAAACTCATAATAACTGTCATCGTAACGTTAAGCGTGCGGACCCTACGGTTCGAGAACAATGCAGACATGACTGAGACACATCTCCGGTCAATAACCAATAGCGGGACCTGGATTCCCATATTGGCTCCTACATATTCTACGAAGATCTTTATCGGTCAGACCGCATAACAACATACGTTGTTCCCTTTGTCATCGATATATTACTTGCCCGAGATTCGATCGTCGGTATCCAATACCTAGTTCAATCTCGTTACCGGCAAGTCTCTTTACTCGTTCCGTAATACATCATCTCACAACTAACACATTAGTTGTAATGCTTGCAAGGCTTATGTGATGTGCATTACCGAGAGGGCCCAGAGATACCTCTCCGACAATCGGAGTGACAAATCCTAATCTCGAAATATGCCAACCCAACATGTACCTTTGGAGACACCTGTAATGCTCCTTTATAATCACCCAGTTACGTTGTGACGTTTGGTAGCACCCAAAGTGTTCCTCCGGCAAACGGGAGTTGCATAATCTCATAGTCATAGGAACATGTATAAGTCATGAAGAAAGCAATAGCAACATACTAAACGATCAGGTGTTAAGCTAATGGAATGGGTCATGTCAATCAGATCATTCAACTAATGATGTGACCTTGTTAATCAAATAACAACACTTTGTTCATGGTTAGGAAACATAACCATCTTTGATTAACGAGCTAGTCAAGTAGAGGCATACTAGTGACACTCTGTTTGTCTATGCATTCACACATGTATCATGTTTCCGTTTAATACAATTCTAGCATGAATAATAAACATTTATCATGATATAAGGAAATAAATAGTAACTTTATTATTGCCTCTAGGGCATATTTCCTTCAGTCTCCCACTTGCACTAGAGTCAATAATCTAGATTACACAGTAATGATTCTAACACCCATGGAGCCTTGGTGCTGATCATGTTTTGCTCGTGGAAGAGGCTTAGTCAACGGATCTGCAACATTCAGATCCATATGTGTCTTGCAAAACCTCTATGTCTCCCACCTGGACTAGATCCCGGATGGAATTGAAGCGTCTGTTGATGTGCTTGGTTCTCTTGTGAAATCTGGATTGCTTTTCCAAGGCAATTGCACCAGTATTGTCACAGAAGATTTTCATTGGACCCGATGCACTAGGTATGACACCTAGATCGGATATGAACTCCTTCGTTCGCTGCTTCCGAAGCAGTTATGTACTCCGCTTCACATGTAGATCCCGCTACGACGCTTTGTTTAGAACTGCACCAACTGACAGCTCCACCGTTTAATGTAAACACGTATCCGGTTTGCAATTTAGAATCGTCCGGATCAGTGTCAAAGCTCGCATCAATGTAACCTTTTACGATGAGCTCTTTGTCACCTCCATATACGAGAAACATATCCTTAGTCCTTTTCAGGTATTTTAGGATGTTCTTGACCGCTGTCCAGTGATCCACTCCTGGATTACTTTGGTACCTCCCTGCTAAACTTATAGCAAGGCACACATCAGGTCTGGTACACAGCATTGCATACATGATAGAGCCTATGGCTGAAGCATAGGGAACATCTTTCATTTTCTCTCTATCTTTTGCAGTGGTCGGGCATTGGGTCTGACTCAACTTCACACCTTCTAACACAGGCAAGAACCCTTTCTTTGCTTGATCCATTTTGAACTTCTTCAAAATCTTGTCAAGGTATGTGCTTTGTGAAAGTCCAATTAAGCGTCTTGATCTATCTCTATAGATCTTTCTGCCTAATATGTAAGCAGCTTCACCGAGGTCTTTCATTGAAAAACTCTTATTCAAGTATCCCTTATGCTATCCAGAAATTCTATATCATTTCCAATTAGTAATATGTCATCCACATATAATATCAGAAATTCTACAGAGCTCCCACTCACTTTCTTGTAAATACAGGCTTCTCCGAAAGTCTGTATAAAACCAAATGCTTTGATCACACTATCAAAGCGTTTATTCCAACTCCGAGAGGCTTGCACTAGTCCATAAATGGATCGCTGGAGCTTGCACACTTTGTTAGCTCCCTTTGGATCGACAAAACCTTCTGGTTGCATCATATACAACTCTTCTTCCAGAAATCCATTCAGGAATGCAGTTTTGACATCCATTTGCCAAATTTCATAATCATAAAATGCGGCAATTGCTAAGATGATTCAGACAAACTTAAGCATCGCTACGGGTGAGAAGGTCTCATCGTAGTCAACCCCTTGAACTTGTCGAAAACCTTTTGCGACAAGTCGAGCTTTGTAGACAGTAACATTACCGTCAGCGTCAGTCTTCTTCTTGAAGATCCATTTATTCTCAATCACTTGTCGATCATCGGGCAAGTCAACCAAAGTCCATACTTTGTTCTCATACATGGATCCCATCTCAGATTTCATGGCTTCAAGCCATTTTGCGGAATTTGGGCTCACCATCGCTTCTTCATAGTTCGTAGGTTCATCATGATCTAGTAGCATGACTTCCAGAACAGGATTACCGTACCACTCTGGCGCGGATCTCACTCTGGTTGATCTACGAGGTTCAGTAGTATCTTGATCTGAAGTTTCATGATCATTATCATTAGCTTCCTCACTAACTGGTGTAGGTGTCACTGAAACAGTTTTCTGTGATGTACTACTTTCCAGTAAGGGAGCAGGTACAGTTACCTCGTCAAGTTCTACTTTCCTCCCACTCACTTCTTTCGAGAGAATCTCCTTCTCTAGAAAGTTTCCGAATTTAGCAACAAAAGTCTTGCCTTCGGATCTGTGATAGAAGGTGTATCCAATTGTTTCCTTTAGATATCCTATGAAGACACATTTCTCCGATTTGGGTTCAAGCTTATCAGGTTGAAGCTTTTTCACATAAGCATCGCAGCCCCAAACTTTCAGAAACGACAACTTTGGTTTCTTGCCAAACCACAGTTCATAAGGCATCGTCTCAACGGATTTTGATCGTGCCCTATTTAACGTGAATGCGGCTGTCTCTAGAGCGTATCCCCAAAATGATAGCGGTAAATCAGTAAGAGACATCATAGATCGCACCATATCTAGTAAAGTACGATTACGACGTTCGGACACACCATTACGTTGTGGTGTTCCGGGTGGTGTGAGTTGCGAAACTATTCCACAATTTTTCAAATGTACACCAAACTCGTAACTCAAATATTCTCCTCCACGATCAGATCATAGAAACTTTATTTTCTTGTTACGATGATTTTCAACTTCACTCTGAAATTCTTTGAACTTTTCAAATGTTTCAGACTTGTGTTTCATTAAGTAGATATACCCATATCTGCTTAAGTCATCTGTGAAGGTGAGAAAATAACGATATCCGCCACGAGCCTCAATATTCATCGGACCACATACATCTGTATGTACGATTTCCAACAAATCTGTTGCTCTCTCCATAGTACCGGAGAACGGTGTTTTAGTCATCTTGCCCATGAGGCACGGTTCGCAAGTACCAAGCGATTAATAATCAAGTGGTTCCAAAAGTCCATCAGTATGGAGTTTCTTCATGCGCTTTACACCGATATGACCTAAACGGCAGTGCCACAAATAAGTTGCACTATCATTATCAACTCTGCATCTTTTGGCTTCAACATTATGAATATGTGTATTACTACTATCGAGATTCAATAAGAATAGACCACTCTTCAAGGGTGCATGACCATAAAAGATATTACTCATATAAATAGAACAACCATTATTCTCTAATTTAAATGAATAACCGTCTCGCATTAAACAAGATCCAGATATAATGTTCATGCTCAACGCTGGCACCAAATAACAATTATTTAGGTCTAATACTAATCCCGAAGGTAGATGTAGAGGTAGCGTGCCGACCGCGATCACATCGACTTTGGAACCGTTTCCCACGTGCATCGTCACCTCGTCCTTAGCCAATCTTCGCTTAATCCGTAGTCCCTGTTTCGAGTTGCAAATATTAGCAACAGAACCAGTATCAAATACCCAGGTGCTACTGCGAGCATTGGTAAGGTACACATCAATAACATGTATATCACATATACCTTTGTTCACCTTGCCATCCTTCTTATCCGCCAAATACTTGGGGCAGTTCCGCTTCCAGTGACCAGTCTGCTTGCAGTAGAAGCACTCAGTCTCAGGCTTAGGTCCAGACTTGGGTTTCTTCTCTTGAGCAGCAACTTGCTTGACGTTCTTCTTGAAGTTCCCCTTCTTCTTCCCTTTGCCCTTTTTCTTGAAACTAGTGGTCTTATTGACCATCAACACTTGATGCTCCTTCTTGATTTCTACCTCTGCAGCTTTCAGCATTGCGAAGAGCTCGGGAATAGTCTTGTTCATCCCTTGCATATTATAGTTCATCACGAAGCTCTTGTAGCTTGGTGGCAATGATTGGAGAATTATGTCAATGACGCAATCATTTGGAAGATTAACTCCCAATTGAATCAAGTGATTATTATACCCAGACATTTTGAGTATATGCTCACTGACAGAACTGTTCTCCTCCATCTTGCAGCTATAGAACTTATTGGAGACTTCATATCTCTCAATCCGGGCATTTGCTTGAAATATTAACTTCAACTCCTGGAACATCCCAGATGCTCCATGACGTTCAAAACGTCGTTGAAGTCCCGATTCTAAGCCGTAAAGCATGGCACATTGAACTATCGAGTAGTAATCAGCTTTGCTCTGCCAGACGTTCATAACATCTGGTGTTGCTCCAGCAGCAAGCCTGGCACCCAGCGGTGCTTCCAGGACGTAATTCTTCTGTGCAGCAATGAGGATAACCTCAAGTTACGGACCCAGTCCGTGTATATGCTACCATCAGCATTCAACTTTGCTTTCTCAAGGAACGCATTAAAATTCAATGGAACAACAGCACGAGCCATCTATCTACAATCAACATAAACAAGCAAGACACTATCAGGGACTAAGTTCATGATAAATTTAAGTTCAATTAATCATATTACTTAAGAACTCCCACTTAGATAGACATCCCTCTAATCCTCTAAGTGATCACGTGATCCAAATCAACTAAACCATGTCTGATCATCACGTGAGATGGAGTAGTTTCATTTGTGAACATCACTATGTTGATCATATCTACTATATGATTCATGCTCGACCTTTCGGTCTCCGTGTTCCGAGGCCATATCTGTATATGCTTGGCTCGTCAAGTATAACCTGAGTATTCCGCGTGTGCAACTGTTTTGCACCCGTTGTATTTGAACGTAGAGCCTATCACACCCGATCATCACGTGGTGTCTCAGCACGAAGAACTTTCGCAACGGTGCATACTCAGGGAGAACACTTCTTGATAATTTAGTGAGAGATCATCTTATAATGCTACCGTCAATCAAAGCAAGATAAGATGCATAAAAGATAAACATCACATGCAATCAATATAAGTGGTATGATATGGCCATCATCATCTTGTGCCTGTGATCTCCATCTCCGAAGCATCGTCATGATCACCATCGTCACCGGCGCGACACCTTGATCTCCATCGTAGCATCCTTGTCGTCTCGCCAATCTTATGATTCTACGACTATTACTACCGCTTAGTAATAAAGTAAAGCATTATATCATGATTGCATTGCATACAATAAAGCGACAACCATATGGCTCCTGCCAGTTGCCGATAACTTGGTTACAAAACATGATCATCTCATACAATAAAATTTAGCATCATGTCTTGGCCATACCACATCACAACATGCCCTGCAAAAACAAGTTAGACGTCCTCTACTTTGTTGTTGCAAGTTTTACGTGGCTACTACGGGCTTAAGTAAGAACCAATCTCACCTAAGCATCAAAACCACAATGATAGTTTGTCAAATAGACTCCGTTTTAACCTTAGCAAGGACCGGGCGTAGCTACACTCGGTTCAACTAAAGTTGGAGAGACAGTCACCCGCAAGCCACCTATGTGCAAAGCACATCGGCAGAACCGGTCTCGCGTAAGCGTACGCGTAATGTTGGTCCGGGTCATCTCGTCCAACAATACCGCTGAACCAAAGTATGACATGCTGGTAGGCAGTATGACTTATATCGCCCACAACTCACTTGTGTTCTACTCGTGCATATAACATCAAACCATAAAACCTAGGCTCGGATGCCACTGTTGGGAAACGCAGTAATTTCAAAAAAATTCCTACGCACACGCAAGATCATGGTGATGCATAGCAACGAGAGGGGAGAGTGTTGTCTACGTACCCACGCAGACCGACTGCGGAAGCGTTGACGCAATGTAGAGGAAGTAGTCGTATGTCTTCCCGATCCGACCGATCCAAGCACCGTTACTCTGGCACCTCCGAGTTCTTAGCACACGTACATCTCGATGACGATCCCCGGGCTCCGATCCAGCAAAGCGTCGGGGAGGAGTTCCGTCAGCACGACGCATGGTGACGATCTTGATGTTCTACCGTCGCAGGGCTTCGCCTAAGCACCGCTACAATATGATCGAGGTGGAATATGGTGGCAGGGGGCACCGCACACGGCTAAGGAACGATCTCAAGGATCAACTTGTGTGTCTAGAGGTGCCCCCCTGCCCCCGTATATAAAGGATCCAAGGGAGAGGGTGCGTCCGGCCAGGAGGAGGGCGCAGGAGGAGTCCTACTCCTACCGGGAGTAGGACTCCCCCCCCCCCAATCCTAGTTAGAATAGGATTCCCCGAGGGGGAAAGAGAGAGAGGGGGGCCGGCCACCTCTCCTTGTCCTAATAGGACTAGGGGAGGGGGGAGGCGCGCGGCCTACCTTGGGCTGCCCCTTTCTCCTTTCCACTAAAGCCCACTAAGGCCCATACAGCTCCCGGGGGGTTCCGGTAACCTCCCGGTACTCCCGTAAAATCTCGATTTCACCTGGAACACTTCCGATATCCAAACATAGGCTTCCAATATATCAATCTTTATGTCTCGACCATTTTGAGACTCCTCGTCATGTACGTGATCACATCCGGGACTCTGAACTACCTTCCGTACATCAAAATGCATAAACTCATAATAACTGTCATCGTAACGTTAAGCGTGCGGACCCTACGGTTCGAGAACAATGCAGACATGACTGAGACACATCTCCGGTCAATAACCAATAGCGGGACCTGGATTCCCATATTGGCTCCTACATATTCTACGAAGATCTTTATCGGTCAGACCGCATAACAACATACGTTGTTCCCTTTGTCATCGGTATATTACTTGCCCGAGATTCGATCGTCGGTATCCAATACCTAGTTCAATCTCGTTACCGGCAAGTCTCTTTACTCGTTCCATAATACATCATCTCACAACTAACACATTAGTTGTAATGCTTGCAAGGCTTATGTGATGTGCATTACTGATTGGGCCCAGAGATACCTCTCCGACAATCGGAGTGACAAATCCTAATCTCGAAATATGCCAACCGAACATGTACCTTTGGAGACACCTGTAATGCTCCTTTATAATCACCCAGTTACGTTGTGACGTTTGGTAGCACCCAAAGTGTTCCTCCGGCAAACGGGAGTTGCATAATCTCATAGTCATAGGAACATGTATAAGTCATGAAGAAAGCAATAGCAACATACTAAACGATCGGGTGCTAAGCTAATGGAATGGGTCATGTCAATCAGATCATTCAACTAATGATGTGACCTTGTTAATCAAATAACAACACTTTGTTCATGGTTAGGAAACATAACCATCTTTGATTAACGAGCTAGTCAAGTAGAGGCATACTAGTGACACTCTGTTTGTCTATGTATTCACACATGTATCATGTTTCCGGTTAATACAATTCTAGCATGAATAATAAACATTTATCATGATATAAGGAAATAAATAATAACTTTATTATTGCCTCTAGGGCATATTTCCTTCAGCTTCACCACTAGGGCCGCTGCAGCCTTTAGGCCGGCTATGAGGCCTTCGTATTCTGCGATGTTGTTGGAGACCTTCTCGCCATGCTGAAAGCAGAGTTGCACAGCGTAGTAGAGGTTGTCCCGGGTGGGTGAGATGAGCACTGCTCCAGCCCCCGCGCCCTGGTGCGCGAAGGCGCCATCGAAATACATGATCCAACCGTCTGGAGCCTCACTTCCTAGGGAGGTGGACCGGTCTTCTCCTTCCTCAAGTGTCAAGGCATCCGTCCATTCAGCCACAAAGTCAGCAAGTGTGGCCCCTTTGATGACCCTGGTAGTGCTGAACTCCAACTGGAACGCTTGGAACTCGATGTTCCACTCTGTGACCCTTCCGGCTGAGTTAGGGCTCCTAAGTATTCTTTCCAGTGGGTAGGCTGAGACGACCTTGATGGGGTGGCCCTGGAAGTAGTGTCGCAGCTTGCTGATACGTCTCCAACGTATCTATAATTTTTGATTGCTCCATGCTATATTATCTACTGTTTTGGACATTATTGGGCTTTATTATCCACTTTTATATTATTTTTGGGACTAACCTATTAACTGGAGGGCCAGCCCAGAATTGCTGTTTTTTGCCTGTTTTAGGGTTTCGAAGAAAAGTAATATCAAACGAAATGAAACCTTCGGGAACGTGATTTTCTAAACAAACAAGACCCGGGAGACTAGGACCCTACGTCAAGACACAAAAGAGGAGGCCACGA